>NC_091367.1:15562809-15589090 GCF_038502225.1 Cherax quadricarinatus
AACCCTGACTATCTTCATGCTGAAGAGTATTATTACAATGCAGGTATGTTCAGTACATGTGCGGGTGAAGAATTAGACACATGTGCAACATCTGGGTATCTTTATTAGAGGACGTTTAGCCAACCAGTGGCTTTATCAATAAAAGTACATAATGTGAAGAATGTGGAATTGTATACAAAAGATGAGGTAATTAGTCCCTCAGCCTTGGAGTTGATAGAAAAACACCCCATTCTTCATATATGAGTCTACATTCTTCACATTATGTACTTATACTGTGTGTGTGTGTGTGTGTGTGTGTGTGTGTGTGTGTGTGTGTGTGTGTGTGTGTGTGTGTGTGTGTGTGTGTGATTGAGTGCATATCATAATGCAAAACAGTAGCATCATAGCACACTAACAGATACCAATTATGATACACTTTGGTAAACTCATTTATAAATAGGGGGGATATCTATATATTTCGACCTCATGTTAAGGCTCTCTACCTCGGTAGAGAGCTTAAAGTATAAACATATTTTAAAGCTCTAGTTTCCTATTTCAAAGAGGGTTTTCACGAGCAGTACCTTACACGGTTGTGTAAGGTACTGCCATGTACAAGATGTTAACATGCCAATAATATAGCATAATATGAATATTTCCTTTGACTTTAACAGCTCACAAGCCGTCTAGTAATATAATATTATATTTCAGGTGTGCAAAAAGTTTGCAGGTGGACAAATGAGTCGCTATTGTTGGTGTTGATGCTGTTGTTTCCTGTACATCTTGGCTACTGATCCCTGCACATCCTGGCTACAGACTGCTCTACATCTTCGCTACTGATCCCTGCACATCCTGGCTACAGACTGCTCTACATCTTCGCTACTGATCCCTGCACATCCTGGCTACAGACTGCTCTACATCTTCGCTACTGATCCCTGCACATCCTGGCTACAGACTGCTCTACATCTTGGCTACTGATCCCTGCACATCCTGGCTACAGACTGCTCTACATCTTCGCTACTGATTGTCATAAATCATCGCTGCTGACGCTGATTTCTAAATCCGCCTCCACTGCTGATATTATTCCTGACGTTTCTTATCATCCACGTAGTTTTGTGCACATTTTAGATACTGATCGTGGAAAAATATTTACTAATAGTCCGTAGACCTTATTCACCTTCACTGCTGACTCTCCTTGACATTTTCACTGCTGACTCTCCTTGACATTTTCACTGCTGATTCCTTGACATTTTCACTGCTGATTCTCCTTGACATTTTCACTGCTAACTCTCCTTGACATTTTCACTGCTGATTCTCCTTGACATTTTCACTGCTGATTCTCGTTGACATTTTCACTGCTGATTCTCCTTGACATTTTCACTGCTGACTCCCCTTGACATCTTCACTGCTGACTCTCCTTGACATTTTCACTGCTGACTCTTCTTGACATTTTCACTGCTGACTCTCCTTAACATTTTCACTGCTAACTCTCCTTAACATCTTCACTGTTGATTCCTTGACATCACTACTGATTCCTCAACATCTTCACTGCTGATTTTCATAAAAATTCATTACTGATTCGTACATACCTAAGCTACTGACCGTGAATATTTGTCCTAATTATCTCTAGACGTTGTATTAGAGATGCGTACATTACTTAACACTGATTTTTTTTTTCACTGTCTCACTAAACTGACACCCATCGTTGACCTTAAAATATTCTTATCTATCTTTGAAGAGTCTAATCACACAGTTACTTTCAGTTAATTTATTTTACTTAACTTTCATAAATTTAACTCTTTATTTACTCTGTTGAAATTATTTGCTAGATCTATATCTGCTTTAGTAATAATTTTCACTTATATTTTTCATTTCTATATTACACTGACCATAAATGTGATTCAGTGATATATTTCGCTTATTCAGTTCGTTTTAATAATCTTCAGTGAACACACACATTAGCAATGTATTTGTCTGTTAAAATCGTGTATTGCTATTTAAATTGGGGTTGAATTAATAGATAAGGGAACAAAAGCAGATGCAAGTGTAAATACAATAATAAGACTTGAACACAATACTTTTAAAGTTGGTGGCTGAGGCACTCTGGTGTCAGACCGGGCTGCTGGGTTAGACACACACAAAACGAGCTCCACGCTGACATATTGGTGTCCTGGCCATGTGATGGGTCCCGTGAAATGAACGGGTTGATGAAGAGGAGGCTGCTGCTATTTCCAGTTTTCTCTTAGATCAGAATTTTGCCTCACAGCGTCTGTATAAACCGCATGCGCAGATTTGTCCTTGGGAATTTGCAGGTCCAATGGGCCGTACAGATGAGCAAGAGATTTTGCAGGATTTCACAGGACCTGGATGTTCAGCCTTTTACCAGGAATCGTCATTTTAAGGCGAGTCTCTGTTTGAGGGTTAAGGAGACACTTCGTCCTGCTTCTGTGTTAGACATGTAGGATGCGGCTGACTATGGAGAAACCATACCAAGGGCGGGACTTGAACTCGCGGTCAGAGTCTCAAAACCCGCCCGTGGTATGGTTTACAATCGTGTCATTACGATTTCGTGAATCATGGCGACTATGGAGAACATTTTAACTGCTTATAGCTTCGGCATTTTTGTTTATGTAATGGTTATTATAATTACCAGTGTGCCTGAAGGGATTGTGAAGTAATTTTTACTAGTCTTTTAACATCGACAATTTTTTTTTTAGTTGATGCAGGTTACATTAACTTGGTGTTAAAGTAAAGTGGATCCTTGATTTTCGTGATTAATCCGTTCCAGACAGTCTGCCGAAATTCAAAATTCACGATTTTCAAAACCATTTTCCCCATAAGAAATAATGTAAATCAAATTAATCCGTTCCAGACACCCAAAAGTATTAAAAAAAATGTTTTTTAACATTAAATGTACATTTATCTACACAGAAAATGATGAGACATGAAAAATAAAACAATAATAACTTGACACTTACCTTTATTGAAGAGTTGTTGATGTGTAGAAGACGGGAGGAGGGAAGAGGATGGAAGAGTTACTATTGTTAGGAAGGGAAATCCTCTTCCATAAAGACTTCAGGTACCAAGTCCTTTTCCGGGCTTACTTCCCTTCTTTGTTTTTTAATGCCACTAGGACCAGCTTGAGAGTCACTGGACCTCTGTCGCTCAAAAAATTGTTCCAGCAAGGTCTGTTTCTGGCGTTTCTTTAAAATTTGCCTAAAATGTGACAAGACACTGTCATTGAACATGTCGCATACACGGCCTGCAGCAGCTTTGTCAGGGTGATGTTCCTCCACAAATCTTTCCATCCTAGTCCACATTGCATACATCTCTTTAATGTTTGAAGAAAGCAACTTCGTCCCTCTCTCTTCCTCCGCCTCTGAAGCCATTTCCTGAGCTGTGATCTGTTGCTGTTGCAAATTAAGGTCTAGAAGCTCTTCAGTGGTTAGCTCTTCAATTTGGTCCACCAACTCTTCCACATCCTCGCCACTAACCTCCAACCCCACGCCCTTCCCCAATGCCACAATAGATTCCACAACTGGGATAGGGTTGTCAGGGTCAGCCCCAAACCCTTCAAAATCTTTGTCCAGGACAGATTCTGGCCACAATTTTCTCCAAGCAGAGTTCACCGTCCTGGAAGTCACTCCCTGCCAAGCCTTACCTATAAGGTTTATGCAGTGGATATTGAAGTGATCTTTCCAGAACTCTGAGTCAATTCCGAGTCCGAGGTTTTGTTAAAGCACATTTGAAACATTGCTTTGGTGTCGAGTTTTTCGAAATTTGAAATGATCTGCCGGTGGCCGATGGATTGGAGGAGAGGAGTGGTATTAGGGAGCAAGAACTTGGCTGTGATGAAGTTAAATTCTCTTTCACCATTTGCTCTTCCAAGTCTGGAGGATAAGCAGCATCAATGTCCATTACCAGGAGGCGTTTCATACGACCGCCGATTTCCAAGCCAAATCACGAAAATCAAGCCAATATTGACAAAAGTCGCCGATTTCCAAAATTAACGATATTCAAGGGTCCACTATATTTCTTTTGTTTTTTGGTTTGAGCATTACTCTTCATTTTTGCTACTCAGTTTTATCCTAGATGTTCTTATGTGTTTGCATTCGTTTTCAATGACATAAGCGCCGAGTGATCTTCCAGATCAATAAACCAATTTCCTTCCATAGTAACTGTTCACAGTTAAGTCACGTGCATGTTGATCTCCAGGCTTCTTTATGCATTCATTCCACCCTACCACCAATATCAGACTCTCAGAATAGAAGATTTTCTAGCAATTCCTTAGCCCTAAAATGTAGATGCGCAGGTCTATTGAACTTCTCTATTGGTTGCCGACAGTGTGGATATTTAAGCGAGTGAGAAACGCTTGTTAGTCTGGGTGGGTCTTGTGTGTGTTCGGGGGGTATTAAATGCATTATCCAACCAATAGCCTTTATTTTTCCTTGACACGACGTAAAGTCTGCCCTTCAAAGGTATGTTTCTGGTGATGAGCTATTGATCCAAGGGCATTAAAACTAGTAATGTGAAGTATATGCATTAATACCGTGGAGAGAATTTCTACTGGATGATATTGGATGATATTGCACGATATTCCATAAGCCCAGATCGTAATACTGATGTTCCTGATGCTGGTAAAAAGCTTTAGATCCAAGAAATTGAAGATGGCCTCCCCTTCCTTGATCAACTTAGAATTCCTGAAAAATGCGAAGGAACAATACAGTGACCGGAGCAGTACATGTATAATCCGGTCCGACTTGACCCATTGGCTAGTTAATGATCCAAGTCGAACCAAAACATCGTCATATGTTTCTATGTGAGAAACGTCGTCATAAATTCATTCTTATATATGCGGATTGTGTATTGTTCCAGTCAAGGTATTGTCATCGTGCGGGTTATTTGTGTATCAGATTTACCTCATTTTCCTCCATTACAGTGTACAGTATGACCCGTACACGTGTAACGCGTCCTCCTATATTCCTAAATAATAATTTATGTTGATATTGATCGTTGTGATGAACTTTGAGTTTGGATTTTTGGGAAAGAACCGAGAAGCCGACAACATGTGTTGGATTTCCTGCTGAAATCCACCAGACTGACTCATTTTGGTTAGTGAGAGCTCTTGTTGCAGTGCTTATTGAAACGAACCATACCACAGGTGGGGATAGAACCCGCGATCATAGTCATAAAACTCCAGACCGACGCGTCAGCCACTGGGCCAGGGCTTAACGCGTCGGTCTGGAGTTTTATGACCCTGATCGCGGGTTCTATCCCTGCCCGTGGTATGGTTTGTTTGCAATCGTGCCAATACGATTTCGTGAGTCTTATTGAAATGCCCTCGTATTCCTCTAGCTTGTCTAAATCTCACTAATTTCTATCCACTTTAGAGATATTTTCACTATCACAATACGAAATGATCTGTAATGGGGTCACCCTTGCTATGCTCCTCCGCGAGTCCAAACTGGCTACTGGTGATAAAACATTTCTGATAATCCCAGAAGCGTCGCCAATATGAAGAATCAATCACATTTACAACATCTAGTTGCCTTTACTTAAAGACTATGTGGCTTTTCCAGTTCCAGTGGCTTTTCCAGTTCAATGAGTAGATGATATACGAAGCCAGTAAAAAGCTGACGTAATCAGTCCCTCAGTCTGTAAGCCGGTGTTCAGTACCTTGGTGTTGAATCAAGACTAAGGTACCGAATACCAGTCTGAGGGACTGATTACCTCATCCTTCACTGTCTTCATGAAGTATATCATCCCTGTATTGAACTGAAAATGTCCCTGGTTGGTCTTCACATAAAAATACCCAGGTGTTGCACATGTCTGTTTCCTGATAATGGTGACACTGTTGAAGACACTGGCTGCGATGCGAGTTGATTATTGTGAAGAGCTTATCAAAGTCGTGACCTGAGTTCCACACACAACAAAAACCACAACTCCGCTCTGTACAGAGCGAAACATAACTAGATTAATCTTTACACGCAAATTATAATTTGATAAGGCTCTACACTGAGCGAACTATGACAGGATAAAGCTCTACACTGAGCGAACTATGACAGGATAAAGCTCTACACTGAGCGAACTATGACAGGATAAAGCTCTACACTGAGCGAACTATGACAGGATAAAGCTCTACACTGAGCGAACTATGACAGGATAAAGCTCTACACTGAGCGAACTATGACAGGATAGAGCTCTACACTGAGCGAGAAAATGCATGATAAATATCTACTTGGTGAAACATGACGTTATGAAGCTGTACATAAGCGAAAGTTATCCCAATTAAAGCTTATTTTGCAGTGTGTGTGTGTGTGTGCGTGCGTGTGTGTGTGTGTGCGCGTGTGTGTGTGTGTGTGTGTGTGTGTGTGTGTGCGTGTGTGCGTGTGTGTGTGTGCGTGTGTGTGTGTGTGTGTGTGTGTGTGTGTGTGTGTGTGTGTGTGTCTGTCTTCTCTTGTCCCCCTCCAGACGTCCCACCTCCCTCCCTCCCCCCCCAACCCCCCATCCCCTTCCCCAATACCTCCTCTGTCACTACACTGCTTCCAGTCATTCCTCAGTCAGCATTTACTTAATAATAATAATAATAATAATAATAATAATAATACCTTTATTTACTACAAGTACATGTACAAGGTATACAGTCCTAGCTGACATCAATGACATGCTACTATATACAAATCCGCTTGTTATGCAAAGCATTTGGGACAAATTAGGTCAGTTTTGTCCCAGGCTGCGACCCACACCAGTCGACTAACACCCAGGTACTCATTTTACTGATGGGTGAATATGGACAGCAGGTGTCTTATGGAAACACGTCCCTCATGTTTTCCAGCCGTACCGGAGAAGATTCGAACTCCGGACCTCAGTGTGTGAGCCGAGTGCGCTGGCGATCGAACTATGTTTCAGGTTTTTCAGCTCCTACGCCCTTCAAGGGGAACGGGTCGTCCTTGATGCTGGTGAATGGTCCTTGATCGTGAGAAATAAAACTACTTTCTTACTTATCTCATTTTCCAATATAATCTTCATTCAGCGCTTCCATATCAACATAATAATCTTGTATTAATCTGACGTGTAATTATTTGCTTGTAAATAACTGTGTGAGTAATTAACGTACATCATTAAATTAGCTTGTCAATGTGTACATTAGTAAATATATGTACGAGTCTGTGTCGATCTTATATTTTTATTATCCTAATAAAATAAAAATAAATATTTTTTTTTTAAATGAAATAGTGACTGATATGCCAACAGGAATTCCATTAATAATAATTGAACGATTCCTTAATGACTGCAGGAAATTTATCGACATGAAAGTAATTGTAACAAAGTTGGTAGAATTACCGACAATATGTAAAGTAAAAGGACACAAGTGCAACTAATGTGACATTTATTGTGGCAACGTTTCGCTCTCCAGGAGCTTTATCAAGCCATTACAAACAATACATGGACACAGAGGGTATATAAAGGCTCAGAGTGAGGTGAATACTAGTGAGGTACCATTTCGATGTTCACTAGTGGTAGTAGTAGTAGTAGTAGTAGTAGTAGTAGTAGTAGTAGTAGTAGTAGTAGTAGTGGTGGTGGTAGTGACAAAAGTAATACAATATGGTAGAGCAATTAATTCGTACATGAGTAAAAGGATATAAAAGCTATTACTTGGGTAACATAAAAATAGGTTGGACAAATATAAACTGGAATGAGGCAGCTTGTTTCAGTGTTCACTCTCTGTGCTTTGTGTAGTATAACAGTAAACCCTGCCATCACATAGTCTCTCCTGTTATACTACACAAAGCACAGAGAGTGAACACTGAAACAACCTGCCTCATTCCAGTTTATATTTGTCCAACCTATTTTTATGTTACCCAAGTAATAGCTTTTATATCCTTTTACTCATGTACGAATTAATTGTTCTACCATATTGTATTACTTTTGTCACTACCACCACCACTACTACTACTACTACTACTACTACTACTACTACTACTACTACTACTACTACTACTACTACTACTACTACTACTACTACTACTACCACTAGTGAACATCGAAATGGTACCTCACTAGTATTCACCTCACTCTGAGCCTTTGTATACCCTGTGTGTCCATGTATTGTTTGTAATGGCTTGATAAAGCTCCTGGAGAGCGAAACGTTGCCACAATAAAATGTCACATTAGTTGCACTTGTGTCCTTTTACTTTACATGAAAGTAATTATTGTAACTGCAAATGATAGCACTAAAATACTTAACCTAGAAGAATTTTTTCTTAGACCAACAGTAACTACAACAATAACAGAATAATGATGATAATTATCATCATGATTATAATCATCATTCCTCTCCAGAAACAAATTTTGCTATAGAGAAATATGACACATTTTTTTTAAGTGGAAAAAAAATGCACGTACAGTTTTGAGTATTATTATTATTTTGTTTACTAGGGGAAGCGCTAAACCAGAATGGGCTATACAGTACCCGTGGAATGGAAGAAAGTCACTTATGAGCCAAGGACGGGAAGGTGGAGTAGATCCTTGGATCAAAACCCCTTCACTAGTATCAGTAAACCTCAAAGGAGGGACCAGCTATTTACGTTTCATTTATTAAAACGTTTTTATTAATGCTGCTCTTTATTACGGGAAGAAGGGCTTTTGGTCCACGTTATTGGAGTTAATCCACTCTCCCGAAGATGTAAATTAATGTTGCTCTACCTGAGGCCCCGAGATGCGGGTCTTGATCCGAGGAAATGGAACCACCCTCTCGATCAAGCTTTATTAGTTAACGATTTTTAGGCACTGCTTGACCCTTACGAGTTTAGAGGTTCTCATTGAAGATGATGTACTGGATATCACTGATATTCTAAATGCTGAAGTCGTCCGCCATGGAGTCAATGTACAGTACATGGTAGTGTACTGTACATGGTACTGTACAGTACATGGTAGTGTACTGTACATGGTACTGTACAGTACATGGTACTGTACAGTACATGGTAGTGTACTGTACATGGTACTGTACTGTACATGGTACTGTACTGTACATGGTACTGTACAGTACATGGTACTGTACTGTACATGGTACTGTACAGTACATGGTACTGTACTGTACATGGTACTGTACTGTACATGGTAGTGTACTGTACATGGTAGTGTACAGTACATGGTAGTGTACTGTACATGGTACTGTACAGTACATGGTAGTGTACTGTACATGGTACTGCACAGTACATGGTAGTGTACTGTACATGGTACTGCACAGTACATGGTAGTGTACTGTACATGGTACTGTACAGTACATGGTAGTGTACTGTACATGGTACTGTACAGTACATGGTAGTGTACTGTACATGGTACTGTACAGTACATGGTAGTGTACTGTACATGGTACTGTACAGTACATGGTAGTGTACTGTACATGGTACTGTACAGTACATGGTAGTGTACTGTACATGGTACTGTACAGTACATGGTACTGTACAGTACATGGTAGTGTACTGTACATGGTACTGTACAGTACATGGTACTGTACAGTACATGGTAGTGTACTGTACATGGTACTGTACAGTACATGGTACTGTACAGTACATGGTACTGTACAGTACATGGTAGTGTACTGTACATGGTACTGTACAGTACATGGTACTGTACAGTACATGGTACTGTACAGTACATGGTACTGTACAGTACATGGTAGTGTACTGTACATGGTACTGTACAGTACATGGTACTGTACAGTACATGGTAGTGTACTGTACATGGTACTGTACAGTACATGGTACTGTACAGTACATGGTACTGTACATGGTACTGTACAGTACATGGTACTGTACAGTACATGGTACTGTACAGTACATGGTAGTGTACTGTACATGGTACTGTACAGTACATGGTACTGTACAGTACATGGTAGTGTACTGTACATGGTACTGTACAGTACATGGTAGTCGGTGTACAGTACATGGCAATGTACAGTACATGATAGTGTACAGTACATGGTAGTGTACTGTACAGTACATGGGAGTCAGCGTACATGGAATCCTGGTGCCTGTCTTTGAGAAGCAGCATCACCAGTGAGAAGCAGCATCACCAGTGAGAAGCTGCATCACCAGTGAGAAGCTGCATCACCAGTGAGAGGCAGCATCACCAGTGAGAAGCTGCATCACCAGTGAGAAGCTGCATCACCAGTGAGAAGCTGCATCACCAGTGAGAAGCAGCATCACCAGTGAGAAGCGGCATCACCAGTGAGAAGCGGCATCACCAGTGAGAAGCGGCATCACCAGTGAGAAGCGGCATCACCAGTGAGAAGCGGCATCACCAGTGAGAAGCAGCATCACCAGTGAGAAGCAGCATCACCAGTGAGAGGCAGCATCACCAGTGAGAGGCAGCATCACCAGTGAGAGGCGGCATCACCAGTGAGAGGCAGCATCACCAGTGAGAGGCACCATTACCAGTGAGAAGCAGCATCACCAGTGATAAGCAGCATCACCAGTGAGAAGCGGCATCACCAGTGAGAGGCACCATCACCAGTGAGAAGCAGCATCACCAGTGAGAGGCAGCATCACCAGTGAGGCAGCATCACCAGTGAGAAGCAGCATCACCAGTGAGAAGCATCAGTGAGAAGCAGCATCACCAGTGAGAAGCAGCATCACCAGTCAGAAGCTACAACGTCAAAGTTTGTGCACTGATAGATACATTTGCTTCTCTTAATACATATCCTGAAAGTATTCTTTTGTCTCTATTTTAGTGGTCAAAATATTCTTGACTGATTATTAGTATCAAGTTTTATAGTAAGAAAAGTATAACCGCAGATAATTTGTGTACAGTTTTCCCCTAGCAATCATTTTACCCCCCAGGAGGGTGTTAATAGCAGCCTTAAAGGCTGCTATTAACACCCAATATTGTGACTGGAAAAATGCAACGAGTTAATGGTCCTGTGTAGAGTAGAATGTGTGTGTGTGTTGGTGTATGATTAGTGATCCAATCAAGACGTACATGGAATTCAGCCCAGGAAACCTGCTGTACCATTTCTAAAACTGCATCCCACTTCTGAATCTACACAAGGGAAATTTTAGCTGTTGTAGGTGTAATTGTATTTCTGATGAACTGGAGGCTGTTGGAAGACCCTTCTTAAGTGGCCAGCGCCATCCACATACCGAAAAACGCGCACTTTGGTGAGTCACAAATCAGCAGCCATGACTCGTGAAGTCGTAATGACACGATTGCAAACAAACCATACCACGAGTGGGGTTAGAACCCGCGATCAGAGAGTCATAAAACTCCAAACCGACGCGTTAGTCACTGGGCCAGCTGGCTAACTTGTCGAACTGGAGTTTTATGACTCTCTGATTGCGGGTTCTAACCCCACCCGTGGTATGGTTTGTTTAATCAGCAGCCATATTTGTCCACGAGAGAAGCTACAAATTAGTTTCGTGGATAACCATGAGGGGTCTAATTCTCGTTGTAATGTGTTAACGAATGTTAGAGTATTTCTCTGTACATGGCATGTTGTAGGATAAGTCGTTCAAATTAACTAGGCTGGTACATGATCGGCACAATTAGGTAGAGTCTGGTCACCCCCTCGCTCGCGAACAGATTTTTTTGTGACTGAAGCCTGGGTGCCCGGCGTGGGTGCCTGGCGTGGGTAGGCGTGCCCTTGTTGGTGCCAAGCGTGGGTAGGTGAGCCCTCGTGGGTGCCCAGCACGGGTAGGTGTGCCCTCTTGGGTGCCCAGCGCGGGTAGGTGTGCCCTCTTGGGTGCCCGGCGCGGGTAGGTGTGCCCTCGTGGGTGCCCAGCCCGGGTAGGTGTGCCCTCGTGGGTGCCCGGCGTGGGTAGGTGTGCCCTCGTGGGTGCCCGGCGTGGGTAGGTGTGCCCTTGTGGGTGCCCAGCGTGGGTAGCTGTGCCTTCGTGAATGCCTGGTCAAATGACCATCGTTGTCAATTTAGGTAATCTGTGAAAGTAAATATAGATACCAAACCAAATTACTGCAAGTCTAACTCCAGCTTAACTTAAATACATATAAGTAGCAGTAATTTTAGCTTAGAGGAGTCATTACTAAATTAGTCTTATAAATTAAGAGTGGATAAGGAAATGTGGCATC
Source organism: Cherax quadricarinatus (assembly GCF_038502225.1). Taxonomy (NCBI): domain Eukaryota; kingdom Metazoa; phylum Arthropoda; class Malacostraca; order Decapoda; family Parastacidae; genus Cherax; species Cherax quadricarinatus. The sequence goes on from NC_091367.1 coordinate 15,574,873, forward strand.
TTCGAGTAAGCATACTATTGGTGCCCATCTTGAAGTTCATGCCTCAACCCCCCTCCATCTCTCCCTTAAGAATTGAGACACTTATGCAACATATGAGAATCTTTATTCAAGAAACGTTTCGCCACACAGTGGCTTCATCAGTCTTATACAAATCAGGAAGGTATAAGGAGAGGAGTAGTTTGAGGTAATTAGTCCCTCAGCCTGGAGTCGATGTGTTCAGTCCATCAGTCTCGTAGAAAGTACAGTACAGGGCCGTAGCAGTGGCTTATATACTCTAGTATACCCGCCACTGATTTGTATAAGACTAATGAAGTCACTGTGTGGCGAAACGTTTCTTCAATAAAGATTCCCATGTGTTGCTAAGTGTCTCAATTCTTCAACTTGTCGGTTTTCTTAACCATTCATCACATCTCTCCCTTAACAGTTACGGGAAATCCGTCACCTTCTCTGATTTCCCCACAGGTCCAAGTCGGACCGCAACGTCGTCATAAGCTTAAATCTCCTATAAGCGGTCTATTGGTGAATAATTAACTCAATTATTCACCTGATGTAGAAAGACGCGTTTACATCGTGTTTTGGGTGACATCCGGTAATAAGATCAGATACAAGATAAATCAGCAGCTCTGAGGTACACATGTTGGTGAACAATGTAAGTTAACTTCAGTGGGTTGAAGAAAGTGATTGCTAACATCGGAGGAAATGTATATTTTACATGGCAAGTGAGTCAGCATAATAGAAACGTTGAAGTAGGTGTTTTAAGAGAAATATAATATGGAATCAATGTGTGTGTGTGTATTCGTACGTGTGCGTGTGTGTATTCGTATGTGTGCGTGCGTTGCTTGCATGCTACTGCCTGGTCATGGTGGTGGTAATGGTTGTGGTGGTAGTACCAGCACTGGGTATTAATGATTTGGTAACAACTGGGCTTACGGTTCTGATATCTTCGCGTTGCAGACTCCCATTATTAATATATCCACGGGGAAGCACTAAACCCGTAAGGGTTATGCAGTGTCTGGGGAAGTTTAAGACAAGTCTAATTCCAAGACAGGGAGGGTAGCTCTGACTCCATGGATCAAAAACTCTTCACCGGCATCAAATCGACCCCTCCCCTGAAGACTCCAGTTCACCAGAAAAGTTCAATTACTAAAGGAAGAGAAATCTTGTTATGTTGACGATGGTAACTTGGTCTCCCGTGTTATGACCCGTAACAAGTTCACTGCTTCCTAAGTTGTATAATTTCTAAGGTACTGTAATGCTTGTGTAATTTAATATTGGAATTCTGGTGTATTGTGTGCTCGCGCGTGGGTGTGTGGGTAATTTCCTATGCATAATTACCTATTTGTAGCTACTGGAACAAGTTTTGTCATGTTCGTGGTGAGTAGTCTTCATTAACTTGTATATTTTAAGTTTGAGTTTGAGAAAGACTTGCCTAATATGGACCGGTAGGCCTCCTGCAGTGTTCCTCCTTTCTTACTTTCTCATACTACCTTTCTAACCGCTCTGGAAAGAAAATTTCTAGCCTAGTATCCCTTTAGTCACATTTTCTGTCAGAGTAAATAATGTTAAAATAGCGCTGGTGGCAGAGGTTCTCTGCCACCTTGTTTAATACAACTGTAATTTGCTCAAACAATTATTTTTAAACTTCGTGGGGAGGTAGAGAAGAATCCTTCCTCCATAAGCCTGGCGAGTCCTAAGAGGTGACTAAAATACCGAGAGCAAGGGACTAGTAACTCCTTCTCTTGTATAAATTACTAAATGTAAAGAGAAGAAAAACTTTCATTTGTTCTTTATCGGGTCGTTCTGCCTCGGTGGGAGACGGCCAGTGAGTTTAAAAAGAAATATTTTCGTAACTGATGCCTTATTACGTCTTCATCAAATGAATAATTATCAGATGAATAAGTTGAATGTTTCCTTTCAGTACACATTACTAATTACAGGTAACCTTTTAGGTTACCTGTAATTAGTAATGAGTATTGACATTGTATTAAAGTTGGTAGAATCACCGACAACATGTTAGGTAACAGGACACAAGTGCAACTAATGTGACATTTTACTGTGGCAACGTTTCGCTCTCCAGGAGCTTTGTCAAGCCGTTACAAACAATACATGGACACAGAGGGTATATAGAGGCAAAAAACATTCCCTTATACATTAAACATATTTATCATAATATTAAAATTAAAAAATATTGAAAAATATCGGAATCGGCCTAAAATAGCCTATCGATATCGTTAAAAAGTTTAGTATCATCCCATCCCTCTATTATTATTATTATTATTATTATTATTATTATTATTATTATTATTATTATTATTTATTCATGATGCAGTAATAGACAGGCTACGGGACTGACTATTTTAAATCAAAGCTAAGGGACAGAACACCTCAAAATTGCTGTACTAATACATTTTAGGAATATCGACTTAAGCCTATTGTACAGACGAAAATTTTCAATAATAATGGCACAATGCTGCACATGTCTTATTCATGAACTAGTTAGTAAGTTACAGTTTACTCGAGATCAATAGACTCTTATTGAAAGTCAAGTGAAAAATATATATTCACTCTGCTTCTTCCACAGGAGAAAGCTGTGGTAGCTACGTCTTTTCTGAACACTACGATAGACATATGCGTTCTGGGTAAGTGAAACAAATTCACTGGATGTCTTGCATGGTTCCAGGTCGTCCCTGCTGGGAAGAGAGGACGACCACTCTGAACCAATATTAACACGTTCCTCATTCACCTCCGGGAGATGGTAATGACTTGTGATGCGTCCCGAGAGGGAGAGAGAGAGAGAGGGAGAGAGAGAGAGGGGGGGTGAGAGAGAGAGACCGAGAGAGAGAGATGAATGAATTTGTACGTAAAATCAAAAAATCTGTTAGACAAATGTGTCATTGCAACACTATATTAAAAGCTATTTGTATCAAAATATTCTAATTAAACACGCAGACTTTTCCTATGCCTGCCGTATATCATTTTCATTACACAATTAGTTGAGAGAAGCAGCATCCTCAGACCCCCATCCATGGACACTAAGGTACACCCGGGTCTTCCCAGCCTCATATGCTGCCGTAATGAAAGCACTTGATGTAGTTTTTATGATTGAAACTTTGGATAAAGTTACCCAAAGTCCATCACAAGATTCGAGTTATCAAACGGGAACTTAGCGTCTCCGAACTCTGGCTGGTATTAACAACAGAAGCCAAACAAGACGTCAACTTGTAACGAAGCCTCTGTTATAAGCTCTTCAAGTCTAGGTTTCCCCAAAAGCTCTAGATTTCGAGTTACTGAAGCCTCAGAATTTCGTATTAGGGGGCTTGTGTTTGTGTGTCCCAGCTTGATTAGATTTCAGGTTTCAGAAAAAGACTTAGATGCGTATTATCCTTATTTCAAAACCAGCAAAGCCTCAATGTCCATGATGCAATTTAGCGAAGAAAATAAATTAAATATGAGGGTTTAGGAATAACTAAATCTCATATTCAAGGTTTTAAGCCGATGTTTTGAGCCAGAGAACAAATGTTTATTTAAATTGTGACATAAAACCTTCTGCGTATTTTAAACCTTAAAAACACTTCATAAAATTCATGATCCACTTCGTAACATCAGCCACGGTGCTGCTAGACAACCCACTACTTACATGCACCGAAGTGGCTTCACGAGGAAGATAGATTTACAGGAAAGTAATCCTGCTTAAAGAAGCCAACCCATCAAGACGTAAAACAACACTGCTACTAAAATGATTAGACTCGAGGTACGGTTGCAATAAAGTGCCTAACTAATATTGAGATGTATTAACCCACTGTGAGGACTCACCAGAGTGACTCCACTGAGACGCCTAACCCACTGTGAGGACGCACCAAAGTGACTCCACTGAGACATACTAACCCACTGTGAGGACGCACCAAAGTGACTCCACTGAGACGTACTAACCCACTGTGAGGACGCACCAAAGTGACTCCACTGAGACGTAGTAACCCACTGTGAGAACGCACCAAAGTGACTCCACTGAGACGTACTAATCCACTGTGAGGACTCGTCAAAGTGTCTCCACTGAGACGACCCTCAAGGAAATGTAAGCCTGGAAGATTGAGGCCCATGATCCAAAATGTTAGAGCTATTCATTTCCTTGGATCAAACTTAATAACTCCCACCCTATTTTCCATTCGTTGTATGAGCGCTCCTGACTCAGCACTTCACCATGTATAATAATAATAATAATAATAATAATAATAATAATAATAATAATAATGAAAACTTCTGGTCTCCATCCATACATAAAACACAAGCTGAAATAATTAGCCGTATTTTTTTCTAATTCATCCCTGAATGCCTTCTGCTCTCACCCTCCCCAAGCCAACAGAAGCTGCATAGCCACAACGGTTTTAGCTCTTCCCCATGAACATGCTAAAAATAATAAAAATATTCACAATAATAATAAATATCTAATTCAGTATGAAGGGGCCATACTTAATAGATTATACATACCATTTATACATTTTAGAAATTAAAGTATTCTTCGCTGGTGGTTAACAAGTAAAAATGGAGCCTTAACAACCATGATGCAGTCGACAGGCTTCAAATTATCCAACCACCACGCTTGTAATTATCACACAAAGTGGTCCAGTCTCAGACGAGGTGACCCTCTCCTCTCAGTGGTTACTAGAGTGCCGCTATATTACCAAGGTAAGCGTGATAATATAAGCAATATATGTCCGTGGACCCTCCCACCACTCCGCCACCCCACCATCAACCTATCCCCAACCAATCCCCAGCCACCATCTAATAGGCAGGTGGAACAGATGATTCAATATTGTCCCCTTGACCAGCCGTCCGGGTTAACTGGGATACTGATGCCCCCAGCACTGTGTTCTGGGAACACTGGTGTCCTCAGTAGTGTTCTGGGAACACTGGTGTCTTCAGCACTGTTCTGGGAACACTTGTGTCCTCAGCACTGTTCTGGGAACACTGGTGTCTTCAATAGTGTTCTGGGAACACTGGCGTCCTCAACACTGTTCTGGGAACACTGGTGTCCTCAACACTGTTCTGGGAACACTGGTGTCCTCAACACTGTTCTGGGAACACTGGTGTCCTCAACACTGTTCTGGGAACACTGGTGTCCTCAACACTGTTCTGGGAACACTGGTGTCCTCAACACTGTTCTGAAGGACACTGTTGTCCTCAGCACTGTTCTGAAGGACACTGTTGTCCTCAGCACTGTTCTGAAGGACACTGGTACGTCTCTACAACTGTATCCTGGAGTACACTGGTGTCTTCAGTATTTGATCCTGGGGACGCTGGTGTCCTCAACACTGAGTTCTGAGGAACGGGACTTAACTTATACAATACATGTAGGAACACTTATGATTACTCCACCAAAGTCAGAGAGAGAGAGAGAGAGGGGGGGGAGAGGGAGAGGGTGCAGTGAGAGAGATCCTTGAAAAAATACGTTTAGTGCTTCCCCTGAATATAATAATTAATACAATGTCTTGACAGTTTCATAATTACTAAATGGAAGCCACGTAAAAGTGTTGGTCATCGAGCAGGTACTACTAAGCGCTTCAGTTATTCTCGCTATGCATTAACTCTAAGACCTTCATAATGTACTTTTATGTTCAAAGTTCGTTAAAATTGAACTTCTTACAGTTTTTGACTTGGAAAACTTCGTTAACTTCTCATCCGTGAATCACTTCCCGAATATTTATAGTAATAGCCCCATGGGAGGAACAATTCACAAATTATCCACAAAATTGTAATAACCTGGCTGGACCGATTCACAACAAACTTCACAAAATCACAGAACCGTTGCTGAAACAATCAACAACCCACAAAATCACAATCCTGGAACAACTGGCAACTGAGCCACAAAATCATAAAACCGTGTGAGGAACAATTCACAAGAAATCCATAATTTGCAGCTGAATCATTATGAATGTTCAATGTTTCTTATACCATTAATCTTCGTGAGGAATTAATTAATTTTAATGACCTCGACGTGTAGGCTCGTCAGAAAACAACTGTCCTCACCTCACTAATTTAGACTATTGCTGTCGAAGCGGTTAGTTTGTGAACCCCATTTCTATCTAGTGAAGGGTAGCGCAAGAGTATATGAATACTTAAAAGGCCTAGGAACTAGGTCTCAGAGGGGTTAGCAGGAGTACATCTGGATTTATATCTTTAGTTGACGTATCTGTTGCAAACAAATTTACAAAATTTGCTTAATATGTCTGGTATCTTTTTTTCACTAATATACTTTGACATACTACATAAGTTATTATACTGTTCTGCATATATCTACATTCCTCAATAACGGCTTAAGGATAGTGATCATAGGGCCGACTACATACTATGCATTTAGTCTGAAATCTGTCAAATTGTCAGAAGTACTTTTAACCAAGGCTAAGCCTGGCAACGGCAAAATTAGTCAGTCTGTTAGGCACTCCAACACTGACTGGAAGGACCATTCCTCAGTCATTGGGTAAGGGAAAGAAAAACGCGGAAATCCTCACAGAAGAGCTAGTGTGTACTCTCCTAATTGTATTCACCTAATTGAGGTTGCAGGGGTCGAGACTCGGCTCCTGGCCTCGCCTCTTCACTGACCGCTACTGGGTCCTCCCTCTCCCTGCTCCATGAGCTTTATCATACCTCGTCTTAAAACTATGTATAGTTCCTGCCGCCACTACATTGCTTTCCAGACTATTCCACTTCCTAACAACTCTGTGGCTGAAAAAATACTTCTTAACATCCCTTTGACTCATCTGAGTCTTCAGCTTCCAATTGTGACCCCTTGTTTCTGCGTCTCATCTCTGGAACATTTATCCTATTGCTTTCATGATGTTTTCAATCGTTTCTTTCTCCTCCTGTTTCCTTACATCGTAAATTTCCCCATCTACTTCTTGGAACCCATAGACAAAAACGGCCCTCTCCCTTTGGTCCTCCTCCTGTACGTCCCTGAGCATCCTCTGATACGAATTAGTTCCAGACATTGATGCGTTGCTTCCTACTGTCTCTTCCCTATCTGGTGCCCCTGTGCTTATCTGTTCCTGGACATGGCAGTTGTCTGTTAGAGCCTCTGTGTATAGCCTAGCTCCTTCATTGTCTTTAGTCCCCTCATTAGTTCCTGCTGTTTTCCCTGCCTTTTCCCAGGCCACCCTTGGGTCTGAGAGTCATCGCATACAGTATGTCTCCTTTGTTCCCTACTATCCCCTAATCGGTGACTGATGTAGCAGTTCTTGGTGTCATGGCTGTACTGTCCTTTGGTTCTTTAGGCTGTGTCAGACTTTTTAGTTCTTATACTAAGCTCTGTATCTTAGCTTCAGCTGCTGTGATTTGTAATTCCCATTTCCTGCTCTCCTCAGCTATTTTCTCTTCCATTATCTTGCCGAGCTATTCCAGTATCCTCCCCCACTCCTCCTCTTCTCGTGAGCTCTGCCTCCCGGTCTTCTCTCCCAGGTCCACCCCTCGTTTCATCCACCATTCCTCTGGTTCTCCGTCCGGGTTTCTGGTGTCCCATGTTTCTTTTCCACAGAAGGGAGAGCTTATGCCAAGAGTGCTGTGTGGAGGGGGGGTGTTTGTTGTGGGGAGGGAGGGGGAGGAGGCAGGGAGGGGAAAAGGATAGTGAGCTGGAGAGGGGACAGCAGCAGGGGGAAGAGAGATGGGAGGAAGACTAAGGGGGACAGGGGGAAGAGCAGTGGGGAGGAGGGGAGCAGAAGGAGTAGGGAGGATGAGAAGGAAGATGAAGAGGAAGAGGAAATGGGATAAAGGGAGATAGTGTGTGATTGAATGTGAGTGAGTTAGAGAGAGAGATAGGGAGGGAGGGTTAGTGTGCGTGGAGCGTGAAAGTTGGGTAGGGTTAGGTTAGGTAAGGTTCGTCAGGAAACAGGACAAATGTTTCCTGACGCGGGTCTTAGTCAGATGATGACCCGCCTTTGGAGCTTTTGGTCATCTGACCGAGGCCTTCCGCTGGCTTACCGGTCCACCCCTTTAAAAATTATGGTCATTTATAACCTTCCAAAAATAAAAAGGAAGAAAAAAGTGATGTAGTTGGGTAGGATCAGCCTTTAGTGCGCTTGCAGGCCTAGGAGGCGAGGGGAGAGGGAGGCGGAGGAGGAGGTGAGAGGGGAGATGAAGGAGGTGAGAGGGGAGATGAAGGAGGTATAGGGGGAGGAGCATAGAGATAGTGTACTCACCTAATTGTGGTTGCAGGGATCGAGACTCGGCTCCTGGCCCTGCCTCTTCACTGACCGCTACTGGGTCCTCCCTCTCCCTGCTCCATGAGTTTATCATACCTCGTCTTAAAACTATGTATAGTTCCTGCCTCTACTACATCGCTTGCCAGACTATTCCACTTCCTAACAACTCTATGACTGAAGAAATACTTCCTAACATCCCTTTGACTCATCTAAGTCTTCAGCTTCCAATTGTGACCCCTTGTTTCTGTGTCCCATCTCTGGAATATCCTGTCTCTGTCCATCTTGTCCATTCCATGTAGTATTTTGTATGTCGTTATCATGTCTCCCCTGACCCTCCTCTCCTCCAGTGTCGTCAGACCGATTTCCCTTAACCTTTCTTCATAGGACATTCCCCTTTGCTCTGGAACTAGCCTTGTTGCAAACCTTTGCATTTTCTCTAATTTCTTGATGTGTTTGACCAGGTGTGGGTTCCAAACTGGTGCTGCATACTCCAGTATGGGCCTGACGTACACAGTGTATAAAGTCTTAAATGATTCCTTACTGAGGTACCGGAACGCTGTTCTCAGGTTTGCCAGGCGCCCATGTGCTGCAGCAGTAATCTTGCTTAATGTGTGCTTCTGGCGATGTACTCGGTATTATACTCACTCCTAGGTCTTTCTCCTTGAGTGAGGTTTGCAGCCTTTGGCCTCCTAGCCTATACTCTGTCTGCAGTCTTCTTTGCCCTTCTCTGATCTTCATGACTTTGCATTTGGCGGGGTTAACTTCTAGGAGCCAATTGCTGGACCATGCACCCAGCCTGTCCAGGTCTCTTTGTAGACCTGTCTGGTCCACGTCTGATTTAATTCTCCTCATTAACTTCACATCATCTGCAAACAGGGACACTTGTGAGTCTATCCCTTCCATCATGTCGTTCACACATACCAAGAATAGCACTGGTCCCAGGACTGACCTCTGTGAGATCCCGCTCGTCATCGGCGCCCACTGTGATACCTCATCACGGACCATGACTCACTGTTGCCTCCCTGTTAGGTATTCTCTGATCCATTGCAGTACCCTTCCTGTTATATGTGCCTGTTCTTCTAGCTTCTGTACTAATCTTTTGTGAGGAACTGTGTCGAAGGCCTTGCAATCCAAGAAAATGCAATCAACCCACCCCTCCCTTTCATTTCTTACTACAGTTACCTTATCATAAAACTCTTGTAGGTTTGTGACACAGGATTTGCCTTCCACGAATCCGTGCTGGATGTCGTTTATAATCTTGTTCCACTCCAGGTGCTCCACCACTCTCCTCCTGATAATCTTCTCCATGACTTTGCATACTATACACGTCAGTGACACTGGTCTATAATTTAGTGCTTCATTTCTGTCTCCTATCTTAAAGATGGGGACTACATTTGCCTTCTTCCATACTTTAGGTAGTTGCCCAGTTTCAAGGGAAGTGTTGACGATTTTGGTTAGTGGCACACAGTGTCTCTGCTCCCTCTCTAAGGACCCACGGAGAGATATCTGGTCCCACCGCCTCTGAGGTATCAAGGTCACTTAGGAGCTTCTCCACCTCCTCCTCAGTTGTGTGTAATTCATCCAACACTTGGTGTGATTGAGTGTGAGTGAGCTAGAGGGATAGAGACAGGAGGAGGAGGATGATAGAGAAAGAGAAAGAGTGTGACTGAGTGTGAGTTTTAGAGAGAGAGAGAGAGAGAGAGAGAGAGAGAGAGAGGAAGGGAGTGTTAATGTGTGTGGAGCGTGAGAGTTGTGTAGGATCAGCCTTTAGTGTGCTTACAGGCCTAGGAGGCGAGGGGAGAGGGAGAAGGAGAAGGAAGTGGAGGTGAGGGGGAGATGGAGGAGGTATAGGAGGAGGGGGAGCAGGATGGAGGGATAGTGGAAAGGGAGAGAGGGAGAGAAAGTGGAATAGGAGAGAGGGAGAGACAAAGAGATAGAAGAGATAACAGGAGAGAGAGGAGAGTATGAGAAGAAAGAGGAGGTGACGGAGAAGGAGGTATAGGAAGAGGTGAGGGGGAAGGAGGTATAGGAAGAGGTGAGGGGGAAGGAGGTATAGGAAGAGGAGCAAGAGGAGTAAGGGAGAGTGAAATATGAGAGAGGGGGGGAGAGAAAATGGAAAGGAGAGGGTGGGAGAGAAAGAGAGAGAGAGAGAGGAGATAAAAGGAGAGTGGGTGAAGTGTGAGTGTTGGAATGGGTATGTGAGATGTATCCGTTTGGGCAGGACTACAATTGTTTGTGTGAAAATTTATGGCCCTCTAATATTCACGCGCGCGCGCGCGTGTGTGTGTGTGTGTGTGTGTGTGTGTGTGTGTGTGTGTGTGTGTGTGCGTGCGTGTGCGTGTGCGTGCGTGTGCGTGTGCGCGCACGTTACTATCCTGCCACCCGCCAAGCGAGGGGAGAGGGAGGGATAATCTCACTGTCAGGCTTTTGGGCCTATCCTAGGCTCTCCACACACATGCTGCTATGTACTGCCTGTATTTGCGCCTACTAATGTATACCTGGAGCTATGCTTACTGAGTAAACGCCTGTGCACTTACTCGTGTATACCTGGAGCTATACTTACTTGCTGCATAAACAATGTTAGCGTTAGTTGTCCGACCTGACTGCCTGTGCGCGTACTACAGTGCCTGTGGTCCCCATCTTTATTCCCCTTCCCCAATTCTACTCCTGTGTGTGTGTGTGTTTGTGTGTATTATATATATATATATATATATATATATATATATATATATATATATATATATATATATATACAAAACAACCACTGTGAAAGAATAGTGAAATTCCAAGAAGTCACAAAAGCACTTGGAATTTCACTATTCTTTCACAATGGTTGGTTTGCATATTCTGATATCACCTGTTTACTATGATCTCCTAGCATGCATATATATATATATATATATATATATATATATATATATATATATATATATATATATATATATATATATATATATATTGTATTTTGAATGTATATAATAGTGCAGAAAAACAGAAGATAAAGTTTGTGTTGATAAGACAGTAAACTATGTATCAAACACTAGCAACACATTTCTTCCGTGGCAGATATTTTCAGATATCCGAAAAACTCGTTTTCTGGTAGCTATCTTCAATGTCATCGATGTCTTTGTAAATATACATCCATTTTCCTTCTCTGCCTCTTCTTTACCTCTTTCCATCGGTACTCACCTCTCTCTCTCTCTCTCTCTCTCTAAAAAAATGTTTTGGTAAATGGACACTGGATGTAGCTGTCTTTATTGATGCAATGTTTCTCTAATAAAACGTCTTTATCAAGTGGAAAGAACAATGTCAAAATTTCCAACTTTCACAGGGCATCCAGAGTAGGTAATCAGGTGTACATATATAAGCTGAGATGCATGTAAGCCCGTGCGATATGAAGTCGAAAATGTGAACTACAATTTTCTTTTATGGTAAAAGTTTGATTGTAGAAGATTCCAAACATCTACCTTTAGTCTTGTTTTCATAAAACAGAAGCCTGGCTGTGTTCCTCGCTATGATGGAGTGGATGTGGTGTTGTCCACGAACGTTGGTGGTGGTGGTGCCCATTCTATAGGTGTACTAGTAGCCTGGCTGTGTCCCTCGCTATGATGGAGTGGATGTCGTGTTGTCCACGAACGTTGGTGGTGGTGGTGCCCATTCTATAGGTGTACTAGTAGCCTGGCTGTGTCCCTCGCTATGATGGAGTGGATGTCGTGTTGTCCACGAGCGTTGGTGGTGGTGGTGCCCATTCTATAGGTGTACTAGTAGCCTGGCTGTGTTCCTCGCTATGATGGAGTGGATGTCGTGTTGTCAACGAGCGTTGGTGGTGGTGGTGCCCATTCTATAGGTGTACTAGTAGCCTGGCTGTGTCCCTCGCTTTGAATGAGTGGATGTGGTGTTGTGCACTAGCGTGGTGGTGCCCATTCTATAGGTGTACTAGTAACCTGGCTGTGTCCCTCGCTTTGAATGAGTGGATGTGGTGTTGTGCACGAGCGTTGGTGGTGGTGCCCATTCTATAGGTGTACTAGTAGCCTAGCTGTGTCCGTCGCTATGGAGTGGATGTCGTGTTGTGCACGAGCGTTGGTGGTGGTGCCCATTCTATAGGTGTACTAGTAGCCTGGCTGTGTCCCTCGCTTTGAATGAGTGGATGTGGTGTTGTGCACGAGCGTTGGTGGTGGTGCCCATTCTATAGGTGTACTAGTAGCCTGGCTGTGTCCCTCGCTTTGAATGAGTGGATGTGGTGTTGTGCACGAGCGTTGGTGGTGGTGCCCATTCTATAGGTGTACTAGTAGCCTGGCTGTGTCCGTGGCTATGATGGAGTGGATGTCGTGTTGTGCACAAGCGTTGGTGGAGAGGTCCATTCTACAGGTGTACTAGTGTTCCAGAAAACCTCTGACAGTTTCTCCTATTTAAGCTTCATCAAATTTACTAGAGAGGTTGCTGTAGACTTTTCCGACTTGGGTCCTGTGTAAGGTCTGGAGGTCCTTGTGATGTCATGGATGTTTTTTGTAATAACAGTAACACTGATGTTGGATCTATGTATTATTCCGGCCATTGTATCATTATTAATAGTAATCAATATCGACAAATTGATGAATAAGTTACTTGTGCAACATACTGGTATCTCTATTGGCGAAACGTTTCGCCTGTGCAGCAGGCTTCTTCATTTGAAAACAGAGATGTATTTTATGCTGGTGACAGCTGAGGTAAATTTAAGGTGTTCAGTCCTTTAATCTTAACAGAAAGTGATTGATCCTTTAACCTTGCTAGGTGTTCACTCTCTTACCATAAAGCAGAGGCCTGAGGACAAACTCCTAGTGCTATACTTCACTTCTTGTTCCTGTATACACGATTTTCCTCCTAATGTCTTTGCTTTAGGCTAAAGATTGAACACTTTCAAAACTGGCTAAGACACTTTGCACATTATATCAAGGCTAATCGACTTATTACTTTATGTAAAAGCTTAGGGACAGAACCATTAAAATAACTTTCCACTTTCACACTCGTGCATAAAAGTCACTTCTATATTCAGCTGAAGAAACCTGCTGCGTTACCGAAGCGATTTGGCAATAAAAATACCTACAGTAAATGTTGCCCTTGGGAAATATATATCTTCGTTCATTGTTTTTCTGGTTCCTGGCATTGTGGTGTACCACGTTTGTCTCACGTTTGCAGTGACTTCTGCGAAAAGTCTCTGTTGTGGGGAGAGGGAATATGACTGAAGTGTGCAAATGGAAAAGAGGAATAAATAAAGGGGATATAATAACGTGATGAAAATATCTGTCCAAGAAAGGACTCTTAAATTTGAAAAAAATAGGTTTACATAGGATATAGGCAAGCACGAGTGAATTCTTCCCTCCTAATACGCTCGTTCTTAGTTATTTATGTATTACGACTGAAGAAGTCACTCCTAGCGAAATGTTTTCATTAATAAATCTCCTATATTGTACGTGTATTTTTCCATGGATAGAACAAGTTCTCGAGTAGCTTCATTGAAGGAATTTATAAAAGAAGGATGGACTAGTACATGAGTGGGTGTGGATTGGCTTGAGTTACACCTAATTAGTTAGGCTTGGTGCAGTGCTCCTCCTTTCCCAGGATCTCCGCCGCTAAGAGCTAGGACTACAATATTTACTACGGGTTTGGCTTCACCTGGCAATCTAGCTGATGCTGCAGTCTTTGTTGGGGGGGGGGGAGGTAGGAAGAAAAAGCCCTTTGTTCATCATACGAGGCTTCCTGTGCTGGCTCTTCTCCTGAATTGTATCCTCGAAATGTCTGTGGTCAGAGAGGTTGGCTTCTCTCCCTGACTTAATTGGACATAGCTTGAGGTTCGTCTTTGTAGGCAGTTGAATGGGACCTCTAAGAGGTGACCACCAGTGATAACCTTGGCTATTTCTCTGTCTTTTGTTCATTTTTCAAAGATGATGGCCTTTACTGATAGGCTGAAGAACGAGGGTAGTGTTCGTTTTGACGTGATTGCCGGTGAGACTCTTATTGTGCAGTTAAAAGAGAGATCCTCTTTGTTTATC
>NC_091367.1:15589190-15722148 GCF_038502225.1 Cherax quadricarinatus
TCCCGGTTTTCCCCAATTTCAAAAATTTGATAAACAAAATTTTGGGCGAAATCGTCCTCCCCTTGAAGTTTGGGGGGGTCAGCCCCCTCAGTCTGGAAACTTGTTCCCAAGTCGAAACAATTGGGTTGAAATGACATGATGGTGGTCCTTGGGAGGTAGGTCCCCCAAATTTAAAAATTTTATAGCAGGTTTCGTTGATTTCAGGTCTGTACCAAGATCCCTTTTTAATGTTCACTGGGACACTGAAACAAAGGGACTTGGTACAAACCTGAAATCAACTTGGATAACTTCGTAGAGAAACAGATTTAGGGCCTGACCCCCCCAAAGGAACTTCTCCCTCTACGTCCCTTCTCCCTCCTCGGTATTAAGGCACCCCGTCATTTAACTCCATTTGTTTCGTTTGGAAAGCCTTCTCCAGACTGGGGATAACCCCCCCCAAAAAAAGGTGATGGGCTGTTCATCGTCTTCAAAATTTCTCTTCATCAACCCCTGTACTACAGATATTCCAGTATAGGCCTTACATACACTGTGTACAATGTCGTGAATGACTCCTTACTCAGATGTCTAAACGCCAATCTCAGGTTTGCCAATCTCCCATAAGCTGCAGCAGTTATTTGATTGATGTGTGCCTCAGGGGACATGTTCGTTATAATGCTTACCCCAAGATCCTTTTCTTTAACTGACGTTTGCAGCTGTTGGTTTCCTAACCTGTACTCCGTCTGCGGTCTTCCGTGTCCTTCGCCAATCTTCATGACCTTACATTTACTGGGCTTAAACTCCAGGAGCCATTTGTCGGACCATACTTGTAGTTTGTCCAGATCCCCTTGTAATCTTAACTGATCCTCGTCCACTTGTATTCTCCTCATCAGTTTCACATCATCAGCGAACAGTGACACTTCTGAATCTATTCCTTCCACCATGTAATTCACGTATACAAAAAACAGCACCGGGCCTAGGACTGAACCTTGTGGAACTCCACTCGACACATTCGCCCACTCCGACACTTCATCACGTACCAACACACGTTGTTTCCTTCCTGTCAGGTATTCCCCGATCCAATGCAGTAATTTCCCCGTTATTCCTGCCTACTCCTCTAATTTTTGCAACAGTCTCTTGTATGGTACTGTGTCAAAAGCCTTCCAGCAATCTAAAAAGATGCAATCTACCCATCCCTCTCTCTCCTGTCTTACTTCTGTTAACTTATCGTAGAACTCGAGTAAATTTGTGACACAGGATTTCCCATCTCTGAAGCCGTGCTGACTGCCATGTATGAGCTCAATCTTTTCAATGTGTTCCACTACTTGTCTCCTGATAATCTTTTCCATGACTTTACATACTATACAAGTCAGTGACACTGGTCTGTAGTTTAATGCTGCCTGTCTGTCCCCTTTCTTAAAAATTGGAACTACATGTGCTGTCTTCCACGCCTCAGGCAACTGCCCTGTTTCGATAGATTTACTGAAGATTGCTGCTAATGGCACACACAGTTCCTCTGCTCCCTCTCTCAGTATCCATGGAGATAAGTTATCTGGGCCCACCGCCTTTGAGATATCGAGTTCGTCTAGCAGTTTCTTCACCTCTACCTTGGTTATGTGTGTTGTGTCCAGCGCCTGCTGGTGCACCCTACCTCCACAGTTTGCTGGAAGCATTCCTGACTCTATTGTGAATACTTCTCTAAATCTTTTATTTAGTTCATCACATACTTCTTGGTCACTCTTCGTGAGCTTCCCTCCTTCTTTCCTCAGCCTGATTACCTGGTCCTTGACTGTTGTTTTTCTCCTAATGTGAATGTATAACAACTTTGGTTCAGATTTGGCTTTTGATGCTATGTCGTTCTCGTATTGCCTCTGGGCCTCTCTCCTTATCCTTGCATATTCGTTTCTGGTTCTTCTGCTCAGCTTTCTTGAGTCCTTTGCCTTCTATACCTTTTCCATGCTCTAGCACACTTGGCTTTGGCCTCTTTACACCTCCAATTAAACCATGGGCTCACTCTGGTCTTACCATTTTTTCTGTTGTCCTTTGGTATGAACCTTTCCTCTGCCTCCCTGCACTTAGTGGTTACTATTTTCATCATTTCATTTTCTGTCTTTCCATCTAGTTCTCTTTCCCACTGCACTTCATGCAGGAAACTTCTCATTCCTATGTACTCCCCTTTTTTGAAGTTTGGTTTCTCTCTTTGTTCTCGTGCTGCTGCATTCTCCACTGTTAGCTCAACAGGATATTCAAAACTCAGGACATCATGATCACTAACGCCAAGGGGTCTTTCGTGGGTGATATCCCTTAAGTCTGAACTATTTAAGGTGAATATGAGATCCAGCCTTGCCGCAACATCCTCTAACATCTCCTAACATGTTGATGCATGAAGTTCTCCAATACAGTCTCCAACATCTTAGCCCTCCATGTTTCTGGTCCCCCATGTGGCTCTAGGTTTTCCCAGTCAATCTCTTTATGATTGAAATCCCCCATTATAAGCAATTTTGTCCTACCCATATGAGCCCTCCTGGCCACTTCAGCTAGTGTATCCACCATTGCCCTATTGCGCACATCATACTCTTCTCTTGTTCTCCTGCTGTTAAGTGGTGGGTTATACATCACTGCTATCATCACCTTTGGACCACCAGTCTGAAGTGTTCCTACAATGAAGTCGTCTGTTTCCCTTCTTTCCATCCTCCCATCTCCTCAAAACTCCACTGGTTTTTTATGAGCAGTGCTACTCCTCCCCCTCCTCTGTTCTCTCTGTCTTTCCTTATAATCTGATATCCAGGTGGAAAAATTGCATCTGTTATCATCCCTGTAAGTTTTGTCTCTGTTAGTGCTATGATGTCAGGTGATGCATCAATGATGCGTTCTTGCCACTCTTCACTCTTATTTGTTATTCCATCTGCATTGGTGTACCATACCTTTAGCTTCCTTTCCATTACTGTATTTTGGGAGATGGAAGAGGAAGGTGCAGGCTGGGAGGGTGGGAGGCAAGGCACAATATTATGGGAGGCTGCTGTAACTGTGGAATTAGTGCTTAGGGTGATGGTGGCTATGGAGTGAGGTTCATTTCTGTTTACTGTGTTTGGCTGATATGTGGTGACAGGGGTTGAGAGGTTTCTGTAAGCATTTGTGTTTGATGTTCCCCCAAAGTTTGAGTTTTCCTGTCTGTCGTTGCCTGTCCTATCTCTCTTTCCTTCCACTGGTTCTGTCTTGCTCTCACTTTCAGTTGTTCCCTTTACTTTCGTGTTCTGTCTCGATTGAGGAACATGTGATAATCTGGAGAGTCTTTTAACAGTGGTTTCTGTTGTAGTATCCTGTTCCTTACCACATCTGTCTTGAATGTTAATCTGATTGGTCGATTTTTTTTTCCTCGAATACCCCCCAAGTCTGTGAAAATTTTCTACCTGAGACATGTCCCTCTCTCCTGTTATTGAAATGATGTTCTTAATCTCTGTTTTCTCCCAATGCTTTCTTTCATCATAGGTCTGCCCTTCAGCCTCCTGAAACCCATGAATATTGTTCTTGGTTCACCGGTACTCTCCCGGCCCGGATCTTTGTTGTTCTTGGTTCACCGGTACTCTCCCGGCCCGGATCTTTGTTGTTCTTGGTTCACCGGTACTCTCCCGGCCCGGATCTTTGTTGTTCTTGGTTCACCGGTACTCTCCCGGCCCGGATCTTTGTTGTTCTTGGTTCACCGGTACTCTCCCGGCCCGGATCTTTGTTGTTCTTGGTTCACCGGTACTCTCCCGGCCAGGATCTTTGTTGTTCTTGGTTCACCGGTACTCTCCCGGCCAGGATCTTTGTTGTTCTTGGTTCACCGGTACTCTCCCGGCCCGGATCTTTGTTGTTCTTGGTTCACCGGTACTCTCCCGGCCCGGATCTTTGTTGTTCTTGGTTCACCGGTACTCTCCCGGCCCGGATCTTTGTTGTTCTTGGTTCACCGGTACTCTCCCGGCCAGGATCTTTGTTGTTCTTGGTTCACCGGTACTCTCCCGGCCAGGATCTTTGTTGTTCTTGGTTCACCGGTACTCTCCCGGCCCGGATCTTTGTTGTTCTTGGTTCACCGGTACTCTCCCGGCCCGGATCTTTGTTGTTCTTGGTTCACCGGTACTCTCCCGGCCAGGATCTTTGTTGTTCTTGGTTCACCGGTACTCTCCCGGCCCGGATCTTTGTTGTTCTTGGTTCACCGGTACTCTCCCGGCCCGGATCTTTGTTGTTCTTGGTTCACCGGTACTCTCCCGGCCCGGATCTTTGTTGTTCTTGGTTCACCGGTACTCTCCCGGCCCGGATCTTTGTTGTTCTTGGTTCACCGGTACTCTCCCGGCCCGGATCTTTGTTGTTCTTGGTTCACCGGTACTCTCCCGGCCCGGATCTTTGTTGTTCTTGGTTCACCGGTACTCTCCCGGCCCGGATCTTTGTTGTTCTTGGTTCACCGGTACTCTCCCGGCCCGGATCTTTGTTGTTCTTGGTTCACCGGTACTCTCCCGGCCCGGATCTTTGTTGTTCTTGGTTCACCGGTACTCTCCCGGCCCGGATCTTTGTTGTTCTTGGTTCACCGGTACTCTCCCGGCCCGGATCTTTGTTGTTCTTGGTTCACCGGTACTCTCCCGGCCAGGATCTTTGTTGTTCTTGGTTCACCGGTACTCTCCCGGCCCGGATCTTTGTTGTTCTTGGTTCACCGGTACTCTCCCGGCCCGGATCTTTGTTGTTCTTGGTTCACCGGTACTCTCCCGGCCCGGATCTTTGTTGTTCTTGGTTCACCGGTACTCTCCCGGCCCGGATCTTTGTTGTTCTTGGTTCACCGGTACTCTCCCGGCCCGGATCTTTGTTGTTCTTGGTTCACCGGTACTCTCCCGGCCCGGATCTTTGTTGTTCTTGGTTCACCGGTACTCTCCCGGCCAGGATCTTTGTTGTTCTTGGTTCACCGGTACTCTCCCGGCCCGGATCTTTGTTGTTCTTGGTTCACCGGTACTCTCCCGGCCCGGATCTTTGTTGTTCTTGGTTCACCGGTACTCTCCCGGCCCGGATCTTTGTTGTTCTTGGTTCACCGGTACTCTCCCGGCCCGGATCTTTGTTGTTCTTGGTTCACCGGTACTCTCCCGGCCCAGGATCTTTGTTGTTCTTGGTTCACCGGTACTCTCCCGGCCCGGATCTTTGTTGTTCTTGGTTCACCAGTACTCTCCCGGCCCGGATCTTTGTTGTTCTTGGTTCACCGGTACTCTCCCGGCCCGGATCTTTGTTGTTCTTGGTTCACCGGTACTCTCCCGGCCCGGATCTTTGTTGTTCTTGGTTCACCGGTACTCTCCCGGCCCGGATCTTTGTTGTTCTTGGTTCACCGGTACTCTCCCGGCCAGGATCTTTGTTGTTCTTGGTTCACCGGTACTCTCCCGGCCAGGATCTTTGTTGTTCTTGGTTCACCGGTACTCTCCCGGCCCGGATCTTTGTTGTTCTTGGTTCACCGGTACTCTCCCGGCCCGGATCTTTGTTGTTCTTGGTTCACCGGTACTCTCCCGGCCAGGATCTTTGTTGTTCTTGGTTCACCGGTACTCTCCCGGCCCGGATCTTTGTTGTTCTTGGTTCACCGGTACTCTCCCGGCCCGGATCTTTGTTGTTCTTGGTTCACCGGTACTCTCCCGGCCCGGATCTTTGTTGTTCTTGGTTCACCGGTACTCTCCCGGCCCGGATCTTTGTTGTTCTTGGTTCACCGGTACTCTCCCGGCCCGGATCTTTGTTGTTCTTGGTTCACCGGTACTCTCCCGGCCCGGATCTTTGTTGTTCTTGGTTCACCGGTACTCTCCCGGCCCGGATCTTTGTTGTTCTTGGTTCACCGGTACTCTCCCGGCCCGGATCTTTGTTGTTCTTGGTTCACCGGTACTCTCCCGGCCCGGATCTTTGTTGTTCTTGGTTCACCGGTACTCTCCCGGCCCGGATCTTTGTTGTTCTTGGTTCACCGGTACTCTCCCGGCCAGGATCTTTGTTGTTCTTGGTTCACCGGTACTCTCCCGGCCAGGATCTTTGTTGTTCTTGGGCCCGGATCTTTGTTGTTCTTGGTTCACCGGTACTCTCCCGGCCCGGATCTTTGTTGTTCTTGGTTCACCGGTACTCTCCCGGCCCGGATCTTTGTTGTTCTTGGTTCACCGGTACTCTCCCGGCCCGGATCTTTGTTGTTCTTGGTTCACCGGTACTCTCCCGGCCCGGATCTTTGTTGTTCTTGGTTCACCGGTACTCTCCCGGCCCGGATCTTTGTTGTTCTTGGTTCACCGGTACTCTCCCGGCCAGGATCTTTGTTGTTCTTGGTTCACCGGTACTCTCCCGGCCCGGATCTTTGTTGTTCTTGGTTCACCGGTACTCTCCCGGCCCGGATCTTTGTTGTTCTTGGTTCACCGGTACTCTCCCGGCCAGGATCTTTGTTGTTCTTGGTTCACCGGTACTCTCCCGGCCCGGATCTTTGTTGTTCTTGGTTCACCGGTACTCTCCCGGCCCGGATCTTTGTTGTTCTTGGTTCACCGGTACTCTCCCGGCCCGGATCTTTGTTGTTCTTGGTTCACCGGTACTCTCCCCACCCAGATCTTTGTTGTTCTTGGTTCACCGGTACTCTCCCGGCCAGGATCTTTGTTGTTCTTGGTTCACCGGTACTCTCCCGGCCCGGATCTTTGTTGTTCTTGGTTCACCGGTACTCTCCCGGCCCGGATCTTTGTTGTTCTTGGTTCACCGGTACTCTCCCGGCCCGGATCTTTGTTGTTCTTGGTTCACCGGTACTCTCCCGGCCCGGATCTTTGTTGTTCTTGGTTCACAGGTACTCTCCCGGCCCGGATCTTTGTTGTTCTTGGTTCACCGGTACTCTCCCGGCCCGGATCTTTGTTGTTCTTGGTTCACCGGTACTCTCCCGGCCCGGATCTTTGTTGTTCTTGGTTCGCCGGTACTCTCCCGGCCCGGATCTTTGTTGTTCTTGGTTCACCGGTACTCTCCCGGCCCGGATCTTTGTTGTTCTTGGTTCACCGGTACTCTCCCGGCCCGGATCTTTGTTGTTCTTGGTTCACCGGTACTCTCCCGGCCCGGATCTTTGTTGTTCTTGGTTCACCGGTACTCTCCCGGCCCGGATCTTTGTTGTTCTTGGTTCACCGGTACTCTCCCGGCCAGGATCTTTGTTGTTCTTGGTTCACCGGTACTCTCCCGGCCAGGATCTTTGTTGTTCTTGGTTCACCGGTACTCTCCCGGCCCGGATCTTTGTTGTTCTTGGTTCACCGGTACTCTCCCGGCCCGGATCTTTGTTGTTCTTGGTTCACCGGTACTCTCCCGGCCCGGATCTTTGTTGTTCTTGGTTCACCGGTACTCTCCCGGCCCAGGATCTTTGTTGTTCTTGGTTCACCGGTACTCTCCCGGCCCGGATCTTTGTTGTTCTTGGTTCACCGGTACTCTCCCGGCCCGGATCTTTGTTGTTCTTGGTTCACCGGTACTCTCCCGGCCAGGATCTTTGTTGTTCTTGGTTCACCGGTACTCTCCCGGCCCGGATCTTTGTTGTTCTTGGTTCACCGGTACTCTCCCGGCGAGGATCTTTGTTGTTCTTGGTTCACTGGTACTCTCCCGGCCCGGATCTTTGTTGTTCTTGGTTCACCGGTACTCTCCCGGCCCGGATCTTTGTTGTTCTTGGTTCACCGGTACTCTCCCGGCCCGGATCTTTGTTGTTCTTGGTTCACCGGTACTCTCCCGGCCCGGATCTTTGTTGTTCTTGGTTCACCGGTGCTCTCCCGGCCCGGATCTTTGTTGTTCTTGGTTCACCGGTACTCTCCCGGCCCGGATCTTTGTTGTTCTTGGTTCACCGGTACTCTCCCGGCCCGGATCTTTGTTGTTCTTGGTTCACCGGTACTCTCCCGGCCCGGATCTTTGTTGTTCTTGGTTCACCGGTACTCTCCCGGCCCGGATCTTTGTTGTTCTTGGTTCACCGGTACTCTCCCGGCCCGGATCTTTGTTGTTCTTGGTTCACCGGTACTCTCCCGGCCCGGATCTTTGTTGTTCTTGGTTCACCGGTACTCTCCCGGCCCGGATCTTTGTTGTTCTTGGTTCACCGGTACTCTCCCGGCCCGGATCTTTGTTGTTCTTGGTTCACCGGTACTCTCCCGGCCAGGATCTTTGTTGTTCTTGGTTCACCGGTACTCTCCCGGCCCGGATCTTTGTTGTTCTTGGTTCACCGGTACTCTCCCGGCCCGGATCTTTGTTGTTCTTGGTTCACCGGTACTCTCCCGGCCCGGATCTTTGTTGTTCTTGGTTCACCGGTACTCTCCCGGCCCGGATCTTTGTTGTTCTTGGTTCACCGGTACTCTCCCGGCCAGGATCTTTGTTGTTCTTGGTTCACCGGTACTCTCCCGGCCCGGATCTTTGTTGTTCTTGGTTCACCGGTACTCTCCCGGCCCGGATCTTTGTTGTTCTTGGTTCACCGGTACTCTCCCGGCCCGGATCTTTGTTGTTCTTGGTTCACCGGTACTCTCCCGGCCCGGATCTTTGTTGTTCTTGGTTCACCGGTACTCTCCCGGCCCGGATCTTTGTTGTTCTTGGTTCACCGGTACTCTCCCGGCCCGGATCTTTGTTGTTCTTGGTTCACCGGTACTCTCCCGGCCAGGATCTTTGTTGTTCTTGGTTCACCGGTACTCTCCCGGCCCGGATCTTTGTTGTTCTTGGTTCACCGGTACTCTCCCGGCCCGGATCTTTGTTGTTCTTGGTTCACCGGTACTCTCCCGGCCCGGATCTTTGTTGTTCTTGGTTCACCGGTACTCTCCCGGCCCGGATCTTTGTTGTTCTTGGTTCACCGGTACTCTCCCGGCCCGGATCTTTGTTGTTCTTGGTTCACCGGTACTCTCCCGGCCCAGATCTTTGTTGTTCTTGGTTCACCGGTACTCTCCCGGCCCGGATCTTTGTTGTTCTTGGTTCACCGGTACTCTCCCGGCCCGGATCTTTGTTGTTCTTGGTTCACCGGTACTCTCCCGGCCCGGATCGTTGTTGTCCTTGGTTCACCGGTACTCTCCCGGCCAGGATCTTTGTTGTTCTTGGTTCACCGGTACTCTCCCGGCCCGGATCTTTGTTGTTCTTGGTTCACCGGTACTCTCCCGGCCCGGATCTTTGTTGTTCTTGGTTCACCGGTACTCTCCCGGCCCGGATCTTTGTTGTTCTTGGTTCACCGGTACTCTCCCGGCCCGGATCTTTGTTGTTCTTGGTTCACCGGTACTCTCCCGGCCCGGATCTTTGTTGTTCTTGGTTCACCGGTACTCTCCCGGCCCGGATCTTTGTTGTTCTTGGTTCACCGGTACTCTCCCGGCCCGGATCTTTGTTGTTCTTGGTTCACCGGTACTCTCCCGGCCCGGATCTTTGTTGTTCTTGGTTCACCGGTACTCTCCCGGCCCGGATCTTTGTTGTTCTTGGTTCACCGGTACTCTCCCGGCCCGGATCTTTGTTGTTCTTGGTTCACCGGTACTCTCCCGGCCCGGATCTTTGTTGTTCTTGGTTCACCGGTACTCTCCCGGCCAGGATCTTTGTTGTTCTTGGTTCACCGGTACTCTCCCGGCCCGGATCTTTGTTGTTCTTGGTTCACCGGTACTCTCCCGGCCCGGATCTTTGTTGTTCTTGGTTCACCGGTACTCTCCCGGCCCGGATCTTTGTTGTTCTTGGTTCACCGGTACTCTCCCGGCCAGGATCTTTGTTGTTCTTGGTTCACCGGTACTCTCCCGGCCCGGATCTTTGTTGTTCTTGGTTCACCGGTACTCTCCCGGCCAGGATCTTTGTTGTTCTTGGTTCACCGGTACTCTCCCGGCCCGGATCTTTGTTGTTCTTGGTTCACCGGTACTCTCCCGGCCCGGATCTTTGTTGTTCTTGGTTCACCGGTACTCTCCCGGCCCGGATCTTTGTTGTTCTTGGTTCACCGGTACTCTCCCGGCCCGGATCTTTGTTGTTCTTGGTTCACCGGTACTCTCCCGGCCCGGATCTTTGTTGTTCTTGGTTCACCGGTACTCTCCCGGCCAGGATCTTTGTTGTTCTTGGTTCACCGGTACTCTCCCGGCCCGGATCTTTGTTGTTCTTGGTTCACCGGTACTCTCCCGGCCCGGATCTTTGTTGTTCTTGGTTCACCGGTACTCTCCCGGCCCGGATCTTTGTTGTTCTTGGTTCACCGGTACTCTCCCGGCCCGGATCTTTGTTGTTCTTGGTTCACCGGTACTCTCCCGGCCCGGATCTTTGTTGTTCTTGGTTCACCGGTACTCTCCCGGCCCGGATCTTTGTTGTTCTTGGTTCACCGGTACTCTCCCGGCCCGGATCTTTGTTGTTCTTGGTTCACCGGTACTCTCCCGGCCCGGATCTTTGTTGTTCTTGGTTCACCGGTACTCTCCCGGCCCGGATCTTTGTTGTTCTTGGTTCACCGGTACTCTCCCGGCCCGGATCTTTGTTGTTGTTGGTTGTTCTTTGTTGTTCTTGGTCGGTACTCTCCCGGTACTCTCCCGGCCCGGATCATTGTTGTTCTTGGTTCACCGGTACTCTCCCGGCCCGGATCTTTGTTGTTCTTGGTTCACCGGTACTCTCCCGGCCCGGATCTTTGTTGTTCTTGGTTCACCGGTACTCTCCCGGCCCGGATCTTTGTTGTTCTTGGTTCACCGGTACTCTCCCGGCCCGGATCTTTGTTGTTCTTGGTTCACCGGTACTCTCCCGGCCCGGATCTTTGTTGTTCTTGGTTCACAGGTACTCTCCCGGCCCGGATCTTTGTTGTTCTTGGTTCACCGGTACTCTCCCGGCCCGGATCTTTGTTGTTCTTGGTTCACCGGTACTCTCCCGGCCCGGATCTTTGTTGTTCTTGGTTCACCGGTACTCTCCCGGCCCGGATCTTTGTTGTTCTTGGTTCACCGGTACTCTCCCGGCCCGGATCTTTGTTGTTCTTGGTTCACCGGTACTCTCCCGGCCAGGATCTTTGTTGTTCTTGGTTCACCGGTACTCTCCCGGCCCGGATCTTTGTTGTTCTTGGTTCACCGGTACTCTCCCGGCCCGGATCTTTGTTGTTCTTGGTTCACCGGTACTCTCCCGGCCCGGATCTTTGTTGTTCTTGGTTCACCGGTACTCTCCCGGCCCGGATCTTTGTTGTTCTTGGTTCACCGGTACTCTCCCGGCCCGGATCTTTGTTGTTCTTGGTTCACCGGTACTCTCCCGGCCCGGATCTTTGTTGTTCTTGGTTCACCGGTACTCTCCCGGCCCGGATCTTTGTTGTTCTTGGTTCACCGGTACTCTCCCGGCCCGGATCTTTGTTGTTCTTGGTTCACCGGTACTCTCCCGGCCCGGATCTTTGTTGTTCTTGGTTCACCGGTACTCTCCCGGCCCGGATCTTTGTTGTTCTTGGTTCACCGGTACTCTCCCGGCCCGGATCTTTGTTGTTCTTGGTTCACCGGTACTCTCCCGGCCAGGATCTTTGTTGTTCTTGGTTCACCGGTACTCTCCCGGCCCGGATCTTTGTTGTTCTTGGTTCACCGGTACTCTCCCGGCCCGGATCTTTGTTGTTCTTGGTTCACCGGTACTCTCCCGGCCCGGATCTTTGTTGTTCTTGGTTCACCGGTACTCTCCCGGCCAGGATCTTTGTTGTTCTTGGTTCACCGGTACTCTCCCGGCCCGGATCTTTGTTGTTCTTGGTTCACCGGTACTCTCCCGGCCCGGATCTTTGTTGTTCTTGGTTCACCGGTACTCTCCCGGCCCGGATCTTTGTTGTTCTTGGTTCACCGGTACTCTCCCGGCCCGGATCTTTGTTGTTCTTGGTTCACCGGTACTCTCCCGGCCCGGATCTTTGTTGTTCTTGGTTCACCGGTACTCTCCCGGCCCGGATCTTTGTTGTTCTTGGTTCACCGGTACTCTCCCGGCCCGGATCTTTGTTGTTCTTGGTTCACCGGTACTCTCCCGGCCAGGATCTTTGTTGTTCTTGGTTCACCGGTACTCTCCCGGCCAGGATCTTTGTTGTTCTTGGTTCACCGGTACTCTCCCGGCCCGGATCTTTGTTGTTCTTGGTTCACCGGTACTCTCCCGGCCCGGATCTTTGTTGTTCTTGGTTCACCGGTACTCTCCCGGCCCGGATCTTTGTTGTTCTTGGTTCACCGGTACTCTCCCGGCCCGGATCTTTGTTGTTCTTGGTTCACCGGTACTCTCCCGGCCCGGATCTTTGTTGTTCTTGGTTCACCGGTACTCTTCCGGCCCGGATCTTTGTTGTTCTTGGTTCACCGGTACTCTCCCGGCCCGGATCTTTGTTGTTCTTGGTTCACCGGTACTCTCCCGGCCCGGATCTTTGTTGTTCTTGGTTCACCGGTACTCTCCCGGCCCGGATCTTTGTTGTTCTTGGTTCACCGGTACTCTCCCGGCCAGGATCTTTGTTGTTCTTGGTTCACCGGTACTCTCCCGGCCCGGATCTTTGTTGTTCTTGGTTCACCGGTACTCTCCCGGCCCGGATCTTTGTTGTTCTTGGTTCACCGGTACTCTCCCGGCCCGGATCTTTGTTGTTCTTGGTTCACCGGTACTCTCCCGGCCCGGATCTTTGTTGTTCTTGGTTCACCGGTACTCTCCCGGCCAGGATCTTTGTTGTTCTTGGTTCACCGGTACTCTCCCGGCCCGGATCTTTGTTGTTCTTGGTTCACCGGTACTCTCCCGGCCAGGATCTTTGTTGTTCTTGGTTCACCGGTACTCTCCCGGCCCGGATCTTTGTTGTTCTTGGTTCACCGGTACTCTCCTTAATATTTAAGATCATGCCGTTAACCCAATTAACCGTGTTTGGATATTTTGTGTCAACACTGGTGCCTTGATATAGGGAATTGGATCTGTGCTCCAGTTCCCCGAATTAAGCCTGAATGCCTTCCACATCCCCCCCCCAGGCGCTGTATAATCCTCCGGGTTTAGCGCTTCCCCCTTGATTATAATAATAATCAACATTCATTCAAATTTAAATTGTAAAATTCTTGATCTTATCACATTATTCGCACTCTTGAAAGCTGTTATACTCTTGTAGGTATGTTCACTGATTCACTCACGTACGATGACCGCTAATGATATCTTAGGACAGCCACTAAAACGTTAAATCCTGGGAGCACTTTTTAGCGATACTCCTTCACGTGTGTGTGTGTACACTGTATATACATATATACGTATTTATATGTTTGTGTATATACATGCTTACTCATTTGTGATTGTGTGGGTCAGATCCCTGTTCCTGGTCCGCCTCTCTGCTGGCCGGTACCAGATTCACTCTATCCTGGCTGCGTGAGCCTTGTCATACCCATTCTTCAAGCTATACATGGAATCAGTCTCTACCATCTTGGCTGTCTAGGTTTTTTTCACTCCCTGACCACTCTAAGGCTAAAGGAATATTTCCAAACATCCTGGGGACTCATCCGTGTTTTTAATCTCCATTTGCACCCGTGCTACTGAGACCCGCTTGTGAGAGACTCGCTCTGTTTACCCTGTCTACTTCTCAGAATCTTAGTTGTAATCATGTCACTCCTGGTCCTTCTGTCCTCTATTGTCGTCAGGTTTAACTTCTGTCTTCTTTCATCATAGTTCATACCCGTCAGTTCTGCTAGACTCGTAGGAAACCTCTGTACTCTTTCCAGCTTCTTGACTTATTGTAATAAAGTTGGTAGAATTACCGACAATATGTAAAGTAAAAGGACACAAGTGCAACTAATGTGACATTTATTGTGGCAACGTTTCGCTCTCCAGGAGCTTTATCAAGCCATTTGATAAAGCTCCTGGAGAGCGAAACGTTGCCACAATAAATGTCACATTAGTTGCACTTGTGTCCTTTTACTTCTTGACTTATGCCGTGTAAAGGGTTGTAAATGTCTCTTTGCTGAGGTTCCTGAAAGCTGCCCTGCAATTTGCCAGTCTCTAACTCGAACAGTCACTTCGACACTGTCACATGTAGCAACATTGTTTTGGGTCTTGTTCTGACCACAGACTGTGAACTGACGCAGTCATGTCAGATAGGGGAGACCAGGAAACAGTAATCACATCATTAGATTCAAAATAAACACTAACTTTGATGTCCGAAAAAGGCTATAATTTCCAATTTCAGAACAGATAACTTTGATTAGATGAACCAAGATGTCAGTAACGTTAACTAGGTCGATCTACTAAATACAGATAATATAAACCGGCTACATGACAAAGCCACTAATTGAGATCACAAGCAAGAAAATTAATGAATTTAAGAAAGCAGAGAAAGAGCAAAAGCAAAATCAGAAATGACGAGGATTAATAAGACAAATTACACACTTACTGCAGAATAAATCTTCAAACAAAAACTGCCACTCAGCTAAAGGACCATTGACAAGCGATAAAGCAAGAAAAACAACAGAAATGTGACGTCTATATTCACCATGGTCTTCGGGTCCTTATACAGCAGAAAATAACACCAACAATACATGTTTGAGAACATGAAACCTGAAGGAACACTAGGTTTATAGATAGAAACTTTAAGAACAAAAAGCCACATTTCTTATTAACTCCTTAATGCACTTGCTAGATCGCATCTTGAATATGCTCTCCTATTTTGGCTTCCAAATTACATACAAATTGAATATATACTGGAGAAGGTACAGAGAAGAACTAGCAAGATCGTACCATCACTCAAACCATGTGAAGAGAGTCGTCAAGACCTCAATGTTTTCTCTCTGAAGTAACAGAGACAACGAGGAGATCTCATTGAGACATTTAACTTGTTGAATAGCTTGGACACACTCAAACACGAAGAACTATTGGAAAGCCTGAATGGGTAGAAGAGGCAGAAGAGGAAACACGAATGACTGCAAAGCATTTTTCGTTTGCTAGCAGAAGTGAATATAGTACCTAATGAGGTTGTAAGAGCGACAACAATGCAGTCCTTCACGAACCAGCTGCACAAACACTTTGCAAGTATAGAATTCAGCCAGATACTACGATGGGACAAACTAAAGACAAAGGATTCCGTTTGTTGTGATGAATGGTTTGATTACCTCATACTCCTTCTCTCCTTACGCCTTCCTCTTTGTATTGGACTGATGAAGCCACTGTGTGGCGAAACGTTTCCTGAATAAAGATTCCCATATGCTGCATAAGTGTCTCAATCTTCAACGATTCCGTTTGTTGCTCAGTAACTGCAACAGGACAGTCGGTTGACATTGAGATTTTAATAAAGGTAGTGGCAGAAGTAAGTGGTTGTCTTAGTCATAACAGAACTGGTAGTAAACAGAAGAAGAACCACTGGTACACACACTGTTGTTAGTCGCAGTGGAGTCACACGAATAGTTAAGATGGAAAAAGAGTGCTAATTAAATAGAGGTAATTGCAATCCATACCCTTCATCCACCTCCATCCAATTCCAGGCCATTTTTTTCCTTATAATAGTTTATTTTTCGGCGGTTTTTACGCCGGCTGTTACAGGAGGGTGAGAAGGAAGCCTTCTGCTTTTCTGTCCTCAACTCGTACACCTAGATAATATAAGATAGTTAGAAGATAGTTATAAGTGGATAGTTCTCAGTAGATAATCTAGGTGTAATCTACCAAGTCCTCTACAATCTGTCTTTACTATCTCTCTCTCTCTCTCTCTCTCTCTCTCTCTCTCTCTCTCTCTCTCTCTCTCTCTCTCTCTCTCTCTCTCTCTCTCTCTCTCTCTCTCTGATGATGATATTCCCATAATTCATTTTTCCCCCCGTGTGTGGGAAAAGCCATTCTGAGAGAGGGTAATTCCCACGTGGTAATAACGCAGCTCTGCAGGAACAAAACCTTTAAAGCTGCCGTACCACCTAAACCCATAGTGAAATACTTGACGATATTGCTATCTCCCAGCTCAGGCTGACGACACATATCATTACATCATGTGTGCAACTCGACCTGTGTGATGGAATATGTTACAGGGAAACGTGGTGGGAAGCTTTCTTTCCCACAGTGTAACTGTCATATTGAAGTGAGTAACAGTGCACTGTGGCTAGTTAAATTATGAAAAGTAATGTCTTTGTAGGCCTATTAACTACTACTACCCTCGTCTGGCAGCATGTCCCATACGGATGTAGCGCTTTCCCATGTTTGTGAAACATAAAAATTAAATTAATAATAATATTATTATTATTATTATTTATATCACTGTCTTTCAACTTTCCTTCCTGCTTTCCATTTCCATCTCTGATTCTCATTCCTCTCTGCCCTTCATTCAGTCATTCTATTTTCTTTCTTTTTTAAATATTCTTCTATCCTATTTCTCCCACATCTCTTGATCTCATCATTATCTCCCTTCTACTTATAATTTTCTCCCTCTTATTACCTCCCTTCCATCATTACCTCCCTCCCTTCCATTATTACCTCCCTCCTTTCCATCATTACATTCCTTCCTCTCATCATTACCTCCTTTCCTCTCATCATTACCTCCTTTCCTCTCATCATTACCTCCTTTCCTCTCATCTTCGTAAACACTAGTTATTACGATCCATAACATGATGAACTAAGCCGGTTGTAACCCTCACTGAGGAGCCTTGACGCTTACGAAGGGCTCTTGACCCAAGGAATAAGAGATACCCCTCTTCTTCCTTGGGTCAAATCCGATAACCTCCCATTCTTAAGGTGCTCTATGTTCCCAATTATTATTATTATAATCAAGGGGGAAGCGCTAAACCCGGAGGATTATACAGCGCCTGGGGGGGGGGGGGATGTGGAAGGCATTCAGGCTTAACTCGGGGAACTGGAGCACAGATCCAATTCCCTAAATCAAGAGCCCCTCACCAACATCAAGGAACCTTCCTTGAGTGGTATGTTCCCAATGGTTTTACCGCTTCCCCGTAAATATAATTATTTTGCCAGTATGGAAAAATATAAATTATATGCAAGGCAAAATATTAATTATTTTCAAAATATTAATTATTTTCAAAATATTAATTATATTCGAGACAAAATATTAATTATATTCAAGGCAAAATATTAATTACATTAAAACTATCAATCATATTCATGGCAAAATATCAGTTTTATTCAAAATATCAATTACATTCCTGGCAAAATGTCAATTACATTCCTGGCAAAATATTATATTCACAATACCTGCTAATCTATTTTTAATTAGTTAACGAATAATAAAATTAGTTCCCTATTACCAACACCTTTATAGAGCACAATGCTATTCTTTCTTTTACTGTTATAGATAAGTCTACTTCAGTACTCCATGCATGTGCAAGTCTGCTTTACCCACGTTTGCATTGCAGCTCCTTCCTCGGAGTTTCACGATTGTGAATTTTGTTTATTGTGTCTGCAAGGTCTTTATTTCTCATGAGAGATGAGATTCATTGATTTGTACTTGTCTTCACACAAGGTATATATTTGGGTTCATCCGCTTAAAGTTGGGCGCATGTAGCACACAATGAGAGTTAAACGTTTCGTCACAAGGTAATGTTGAACGAAGATCATGCACCCCGAGGACACTCGTGGTAGTGGTATGCTCAAGGATTAAATTCAGCCTCCTCCTGTTTGAATACCCGTCTCAACAAGGAGTCTATATAGCAATGAAACCAGGAAACAAGTGATTATGAATCATTTACCAAACCGCGGCAGGCGGGTATTCAAATAGGAGGAGGTTGAAATTAATCCTTGAGCATACCACTGCCACTAGTGTCCTCAGATGAGGAATAACACTAGGCTCTGCTGGGTGCGTGATCTTTGCAGGATCGATGGCTGAGTGGATAAGGTGATATGTATGTAGTGGTGTCTCTTTAGGCGGGACAACGTGTCGTGGGGTCGAATTCTGGTTTCATTATATATATATATATACACACACACGACAAGCCACGGGGGGTGGAAATCTTTGGCTCAAGTACTTTGACACTTCTCAGTGCGTCATCAGGAGCTATGCAATGTTTCAAGGCTGCAACTGAAGAAGTGAAGGGAAGTTTTTTCTCGGAATAGCGCAGAGTGGGCATGTCGCTTCCTCCTGGTTCTCTTAGAATCTAAGAGAGCCAGGAGGAAGCGACAGGCCCACTCTGCGCTATTCTGAAAAAAAAAACTTCCTAAATTCTTCAGTTGCAACATTGCATAGCTTCTGATGACGCACTGAGAAGTGTGAAAGTACTTGAGCTAAATATTTCCATCTCTCTGGGGCTTGTCTTGCATAGTTAAGATCGCCTGTCTGCGATTATTTACATATATATACACAGTGTTTGTGTCAGTAGCCGCTAACTGTAAAGCTACTACCTCATCCCAGACTCTCACAACTTTCATGGCACATTCTGTTCTCATTCTCCTCAAAGCCATTTAATGTCTATAAACCCAAGGTAAGTCGCAATGAACGACTTTTAATAAATAAACAGAAGAACTGGTTGGGATTCGATCCATGGTTCAGGTAGGTAGCAGGCCGAAGGCTGTAGCCATTCAGCCACGAGAGTTCGAAGATAATGTTACAACTAGCACTTCTGTCACATGATTGAATCAGCAGCTACAAACTGCAACGCTAATGGCTCATGGCTCAGCACTGAGGTGACATTTAAAATTTACACAGTGGAAACAGTGGAGCGATAGGTTTGAAGTGTCCAGTCCTTCAGTCTTGAAGTAGTCATTCAAAGGTATTCATTCTCTCAGATAAAATAGATCGAGGTAAAGCAGAAATAACAATAAGGTGACTCTTTACTGGAGTCAGAAGTGAGGAGTGCCAGTGGAGACGTCATCACAGGAGTAGTCCACCAGTGGAAGTAGATTAAATAAATTATTTAACAATGGGGTTGTAGAAGACATCTACTAAGATTCACTGAAGTCGTTGTGTCAGTGCATAAGCAGCAGGCTAAAGAAGCCTGCTGAGCAGCCGATAAGGAAGATATAATCTTCAACTTAAAGTAATTTTTTATTGTCACCTTAGTAAATACACACACCAAGACAAAGTTACTTAGAACGTTTAAAGAAGGAAATAACAGTAAATTCTTTTTACTAACAGTCGACTGGCTGATCTCTCTTCATTGTGGCAGAAACCCACTATTTAGAAATGTAACGATACATACCAACTAAATATCTGGTTTTCCGTCTCCTCCTCCACCTCCTCTTCCTCTTCCTTATCTTCGGGAAGCGCTAAACCCGTAGGGATTGTACTCCATCAGGTAAGGGACGGGCAAAAATCAGAACTAATATGAAGGAAGGATAACTCCGTTTCCTTGGATCAAGTGGGCCCCCTCCGTTGAAGGGATAACCAAGATGAATTTGTCGATAAACCCTTTTCAACATTGTGTAAAATAACGTTGCTGACCACGTTGTAAAGATGTGATAATATCCTGTTAACTCTCAACATTAAACGAAGCTTGAGGTTTGAACTTTCCTTAAACATATTACTCACTAGATTCAATATCTTCTGCTGTGCAAAAGTTAAGCTATTTGGAATATTATTTATTACAGCAGATTTGATTATCCATTTTTAGGTTACGATTTAGCTGTACAATTGTCTCGATGCCTCTGATGATCCTTTTTCTCATGTTTTCCTGTTCATATCTGACGAAGCTCTTGTGCTCCGGAGTTTTCGTTACAAACGTTATTCCTCATCACAGTTCTTTGTTAAATATTTCAGTGTTTTTATTTCATTAAATATTATTTTCTTTGGATAACCAAGTACTCATTATTTATTTGTCTGGACAGCTGAAAATTACCTTTGATTTTCTCTTGATCTCCTTCCACATGATTTCCGTAAGGAAACCCCGAATGTTGAGAGTTAGAGAGAAGGAGTTGGCATCTCCCTCTCTCTCCGACAACAGTGGTCGGACAAGCAACACTTCCCCCTCTCCTAGGAACCTGCATCTGCTTGCCCTCACTCTCATTGCCTGGTGCAGTGGCCGGACAAACAACACACCCCCTCTCCTAGGAACCTGCATCTACTTGCCCTCACTATCATTGCCTGATGCAGTGGCCGGACAAGCAACACTCCCCTCTCTCCTAGGAACCTGCATCTGCTTGCCCTCACTATCATTGCCTGGTGCAGTGGCCGGACAAGCAACACTCCCCTCTCTCCTAGGAACCTGCATCTACTTGCCCTCACTATCATTGCCTGATGCAGTGGCCGGACAAGCAACACTCCCCTCTCTCCTAGGAACCTGCATCTGCTTGCCCTCACTATCATTGCCTGGTGCGCCCTCGGCCAATATAGTAATGTCTTCGTTAAATTTACTATATTCTACTCGCTAGCTACCACGCCAGTCAACCCTGCAACAACGGACAAGGTGGATTGTCCATACTAGCACCTTTATACACCCAATAACATTAGCGTCCTAGATATGTTCCAGGTGTAGTAAGAAGGCAACTGCCTATCGACATCTTGAGCGAAATTAACACGAATGCATTCACTTAGGACACATTTACTGTAAGCCTTTCGATCCTTGGATCATGATTAACGTCAAAGTCTGAATCGTTGTCCACAAATGTATCCCCTGGTTAATGCATTAGTGTTCATTTCCCCTCACATATGTTCCGAATTATAATTGTCATTAACTACTAAATTTGTTTTCGTATCAGTACTGGGGCTATCAAATTCGGTATTCCTACTCACCCATAAGAACTTCATGCAAAATTCCACCATTAATGGTTGTTGATGGTTATAGTCTGGGAGTTGTGAATTAGAGGGAGCAGAAGCTGAGAGATACTTCTCTTAGGTAATTACTTAAACTGTTCTTGTTAATAAAACACAATATGCGGTTTGCTGCATTGTGTTGCGGAAACGTTACATCCACTACAGACTTCGCTAGTTCCTGGTGAGCGAAACGTCGGCTCAGTAAAATGCCATCAACCTCATATTGTGTCTTGTTAATATACCTCTCGGTATATTCTGTAAATGATATACGTTAATCTGTCTACGCTGGATCAGTGAAAGTTACAGTTATTGTAGCTTTGTTTTAATTACAAATTACTTGTTCATTTCATATACTGTCTTTCTCGCCATCTTTCGTGGTTTTACTCTTCCCTGTTTGTTCTCGCTCTCTCGCACACTTGCACTAGCGCTCCCCGTCTTTCACTTGTGTTCTTGCATACTGGCTTACTTTGTCTTACTTGCACTCTGTTCCTTACTATCTTGATCTTCCACCTTGATGCTGAGCTGGCTTTCTTGCGCTCACATTAAATTTGTTTTCTCTCTCTCTCTCTCTGTCTCTCTCTCTCTCTCTCTCTGATAAGAGTCATGGCTAATTTCCTGACCAGAGCAGCAAAATATTAAGACATTATCCGTCCTTCTTATCCGCCAATGTTCTGTGGACATCTCTCCTCCTTGCTAATGCTTATTCTCCTTATCATGGCTATTCCTTCTCTCTCTCTCTCTCTCTCTCTCTCTCTCTCTCACTCAGACATCCTCTCCTTCATCTCTTTAATTCCATCCTATATTGCTCAACTCATTTATTCCCAACTTTATTAATCTCTCTCATCCCAGGACCATCTCAATTATTCTTCTCTACAATTTATCAACAGGTTCTCTCTCTTATATTTCTCGTTATTCCTCTTCCATCTGTTTAATGTCTTCTTCCATCTTTTAAACTGTTTTGTTCCTCTTTCACCCTCTCTAACTTCTTCCTCATCTATCTTTGACTCTCCCTCCTCCCGTCCTCTCATCTCCCCTCACATCTCCCCTCTCCTCCCCTCACTATCTCCTCTCCTCCCCTCACATCTCCCCTCCCCTCCTTAACTCAAATTCCCTATTAAAAAAATTTCCCGCTATTATTTCACAGACTCGCAGAATGTAATTATTAGTGTCGTAGAGGGAAAGAAAGACCTAAGAGTCAAATTACACAGGCGGGTTTTAGCTGCGACTTTCACAGAATATTTAGCTGGAATTTCAGTCATGTTGCCTCTAACCAATGCTAGAGCTACATCTATTCTTCCAGGCTCAATATACAGGAATTCCTGAGTTGTCAGGGATGCTAGCGCTATGGTCACACACACACACACACACACACACACACACACACCCACACACACACCCCACACACACACCCACACACACACAAACCCACACACACACACACCCACACACTGCTGCAGCATATGGGCGCCTGGCAAACCTGAGAACAGCATTCCGATACCTTAGTAAGGAATCGTTCAAGACACTGTACACCGTGTATGTCAGGCCCATACTGGAGTATGCAGCACCTGTTTGGAACCCGCACTTGATAAAGCACGTCAAGAAACTAGAGAAAGTACAAAGGTTTGCCACAAAGTTAGTTCCAGAGCTAAGGGGAATGTCCTATGAAGAAAGATTAAGGGAAATCGGCCTGACGACACTGGAGGACAGGAGGGTCAGGGGAGACATGATAACGACATATAAAATACTGCGTGGAATAGACAAGGTGGACAAAGACAGGATGTTCCAGGGAGGGGACACAGAAACAAGAGGCCACAATTGGAAGTTGAAGACACAAATGAGTCAGAGAGATATTAGGAAGTATTTCTTCAGTCATAGAGTTGTAAGGCAGTGGAATAGCCTAGAAAATGACGTAGTGGAGGCAGGAACCATACACAGTTTTAAGACGAGGTTTGATAAAGCTCATGGGGCGGGGAGAGAGAGGGCCCAGTAGCAACCGGTGAAGAGGCGGGGCCAGGAGCTAAGACTCGACCCCTGCAACCACAAATAGGTGAGTACAAATAGGTGAGTACACACACACACACACACACACACGCCACACACACACACACCCACACACACACACACACACACACACACACACACACACACACACACACACACACACACACACACACACACACACACACACACACACACACACACATATACACACACAGGTTGGTGTGTATGTGTGTGTGTCAGGTTCTTTTTGGTGGTGCCAGGAGCTGTGACTCGACCCCTGAAACCACAAATAGGTGAGTACAGTAGCCACCCAGGGAGGCACTACCGTCCTGTAATTGTTTTACACAATGGTAGGATTGCTGGTGTCTTTTCTGTCTCAAAAACACGCAAGAACACAGGTACGTCTTGCTATTTCTACTCACATTTAGGTCACACTACACATGCATGTACACGTATATGTATACACACCCATCTGCGCTTCCTTCATTTTTCTTAATAGTTCTTGTTCTTGTTTCCTATTCATCTCCATGGGGAAGTAGAAAAGAATCCTTCCTCAGTAAGCTATGCGTGTCGCAAAAGGCAACTAAAATGCCGGGAGCAATGAGTTGGTAATCCTTTCTCCTGTTCAAATTACTAAAAATAAGAAGTATTTTATGAAATTGGTATATATGAATGTGAGTGGATGTAGTGCAGATAATAAGAAAGAGATAATTGCCAGCGTTAAGAATGAAAAGAAGCTGGATGTCCTAGAGTTTCAGTGGGGAGACACATAAGGCATTAGGTCACGGGAGTTTCCAATAGAGTTAGAGCTAAGGAAAGGGGTAGCAATAATGTAAAAGGATCTGTTATGGCAGGAAAAGAGGGAATATGAATGAATAAATTCAAGGGTTATGTGAAAATAAGGGTCGGATAAGAAAAGGGGGTTACATTAAGTGTTTATACACCTGGAGAAGAGAGGAGTAGAGAGAGAAATGTTGGAAGATGTTAAGTGAATGTTCAGAGTTTTGAATGAAGTGAGAGGGCAATTGTGGTGGGGAAGGTGCTGCGAATCACAGTGAGAGAACAAGATCAGCAAGTACACAGACATAAGCCATCAGTATGAATTTTCCATAGTGGGATCAGAGACCTTGGAATCATGGGGAAAGAATGCCACACCTTTACTTAAGGTAACCATGGATGATCCACTTTTATGTTCCAGCGCCTCAGTGTGGCCATCCCGAGGGGAAATGCTTGTTGTGTACTTGGCTCGCGTCCAGCTTCAGAGGAGCTGGAGGAGATTCTTAAGCTTTGATATGTTGTACCAATGCATTCATGCTTGTGCTTTTTAAATAAATGATCCCTGATCATATATATATATATATATATATATATATATATATATATGTATATATATATATATATGTATATATATATATATATATATATATATATATATATATATATATATATATATATATATATATATATATATATATAATATTCTTCCTTGAAGCCTTTTTATCCACTTCTCCGAGGCTATGGGTCCCACAATTTACACCAGAGGTGGACCCCATCCTATATAAAATATATATATATATATATATATATATATATATATATATATATATATATATATATATATATATATAAATAAACCATACCCCCGGCCGGGATTGAACCCGCGGTCATAGAGTCTCAAAACTCCAGCCCGTCGCGCTAGGAGTTTTGAGAGTTTTGAGACTCGATGACCGCGGGTTCAATCCCGGCCGGGGGTATGGTTTATTTGCAATCGTGTCATTACGATTTCTTAAGTTATATATATATATATTATATATATATTATAGATAGTGCCGAATATATAAAACTGGTCAATTAGCAAGAACTCATTTAAAATTAATTCCTTTCTGAATTTTTCTCTTATACGTTTAAAGATATATTTTTTTCATTAATGTTAATGTAAAAATTTATAATTTTGCACCAAAAGAATCTTAGAAAACTTACGTAACCTTATTATAACAAGAACAAATATATTTTAGCCTAACCCAACTAAATATATTTTAGATGTGTTTAAAATAATTTAATATTAAACAAACACAGTGAAATATATTTTTTTCGTTAGGTTCAGAATGATTTTGGCGAAATTATTGCATACACAAATTTTCACTAGTCGTATATGGCAAGATGAGCGTTGCTATTTAAGCAAGTTCTGCCTATTCGGCAGAATATATATATATATATATATATATATATATATATATATATATATATATATATATATATATATATATATATATATGTCGTGCCGAATAGGCAGAACTTGCGATCTTGGCTTAAATAGCAACAATCATCTTGCCATATAGGACAAGTGAAAATTTGTGTATTCAAAAATTTCGCCAAAATCATTCTGAGCCTAACGAAAAAAATATATTTCACTGTGTTTGTTTAGTATTAAATTATTGTAAACAAATCTAAAATATATTTAGTTGGGCTAGGCTAAAATAAATTGTTCTTGTTATAATAAGGTTAGGTAAGTTTTCTAAGATTCTTTTGGTGCAAAATTAAAAATTTTTACATTAATATTAATGAAAAATATATATCTTTAAACGTATAAGAGAAATTTTTAGAAAGAACTTAACTTTAAATGAGTTCTTGCTAATTGACCAGTTTTACATATTCGGCACGACATATATATATATATATATATATATATATATATATATATATATATATATATATATATATATATATATATATATATGTCGTGCCGAATAGGCAGAACTTACGATCTTGGCTTAAATAGCAACGCTCATCTTGTCATATAGAACAAGTGAAAATTTGTGTATGCAATAATTTCGCCAAAATCATTCTGAACCTAACGAAAAAAATATATTTGATTGTGTCTGTTTAGTACTAAATTATTGTAAACGTATTTAAAATACATTTTGTTGGGTTAGGCTAAAATAAATTGTTCTTGTTATAATAAGGTTAGGTAAGTTTTCTAAGTTCCTTTTAGTGCAAAATTATAATTTTTTATATCAACAATAATGAAAAAAATATATCTTTAAACGTATAAGAGAAAATTATAGAAAGGACTTAATTTTAAATGAGTTCTTGCTAATTGACCAGTTTTACATATTCGGCACGACATATATATATATATATATATATATATATATATATATATATATATATATATATATATATATATATATATATATATATATATATATATATATATATATATGTCGTGCCGAATAGGCAGAACTTGCGATCTTGGCTTAAATAGCAACGCTCATCTTGCCATATAGGACAAGTGAAAATTTGTGTATGCAATAATTTCGCCAAAATCATTCTGAACCTAACGAAAAAAATATATTTCACTGTGTTTATTTAGTATTAAATTATTGTAAACAAATCTAAAATATATTTAGTTTGGTTAGGCTAAAATAAATTGCTCTTGTTAAAATAAGGTTAGGTAAGTTTTCTAAGTTCCTTTTGGTGCAAAATTATAAATTTTTACATCAACATTAATGAAAAAATATATCTTTAAATGTATAAGAGAAAATTTTAGAAAGGGCTTAATTTTAAATGAGTTCTTGCTAATTGACCAGTTTTACATATTCGGCACGACATATATATATACATATATATATATATATATATATATATATATATATATATATATATATATATATATATATATATATATATATATATATATATATATATATATATATATATATATATATATATATATACATATATATATATATATATATTATATATATATATATATATATATATATATATATATATATATATATATATATATATATATATATATATATATATATATATATGTATATATATATATATATATGTATATATATATATATATATATGTATATATATATATATATATATATATATATATATATATATATATATATATGTCGTGCCGAATATGTAAAACTGGTCTTGTGTGTCACACAGCAGAAGGGAAGTATGCCAGACATGAGGAGGTCAATGACATCATAAAGAGAAGCCTCGCCACAGCCCGTTGCCCAGCTCAACGGGAACCCCAATTACAGAGGTCTGATGGAAGTCAAAAGCGTCCTGATGGAGCCACTATGCTACCCTGGAAGGATGGAAAGCAGATTGCCTGGGACTATACCTGTGCTCCCACATTGGCAGACACCTACTTGCCATACTCAGTAGTGGAAGGGGGTGGAGCTGCCAGCCACAGGGAGACCCAGAATATCCGAAAATATGAGGACCTTCCCCCTTGCTATAACTTCATTCCAATAGGGTCGGAGACCCTT
Organism: Cherax quadricarinatus; assembly: GCF_038502225.1. NCBI lineage: Eukaryota > Metazoa > Arthropoda > Malacostraca > Decapoda > Parastacidae > Cherax > Cherax quadricarinatus. Next base: position 15,616,035 of record NC_091367.1, read on the forward strand.
GGAGCATTGGGCAAGTGTGCTCTAAAGTTCCTCAAAGAGCTGGGTGAAAAGCTCATCATAGAAACCAAGGACCACAGGGCGACCAGCTTTCTCTTTCAGAGACTCAGTGTTGCGATCCAGAGAGGAAATGCCTGCAGCATTCTGGGCACGCGGCCCACCACAGGGGAGCTGGACGAAGTATTCGAGATGTAGCTCTGAGTTGCCTATGTTGTTTTACTTTCTGTTGTATTTTTGTGAATGTTTGGCCAATGTATTTTGTCTTTATAGGGGGGGTGGTAGGAGAAAATTCTCAAACAGCTTCAGGGAAAACCTTGAGTTTTCCCTGAAGCAAGTTTATTCCTTTCTCTGAGGATGAGGGTCCCTATGACAGTTCTAGCGGTGGTACCTCCCTATATATTTATATATATATATATATATATATATATATATATATATATATATATATATATATATATATATATATATATATATATATGTCGTGCCGAATAGGCAGAACTTGCGATCTTGGCTTAAATAGAAACGCTCATCTTGCCATATAGGACAAGTGAAAATTTGTGTATGCAATAATTTCGCCAAAATCATTCTGAACCTAACGAAAAAAATATATTTCACTGTGTTTGTTTAGTATTAAATTATTATAAAAAAATCTAAAATATATCTAGTTGGGTTAGGCTAAAATAAATTGTTCTTGTTATAATAAGGTTAGGTAAGTTTTTTTAAGGTTCTTTTGGTGCAAAATTAAAATTTTTTACATTAACATTAATGAAAAAAATATATCTTTAAACGTATAAGAGAAAATATTAGAAAAGACTTAATTTTAAATGAGTTCTTGATAATTGACCAGTTTTACATATTCGGCACGACATATATATATATATATATATATATATATATATATATATATATATATATATATATATATATATATAAAATATAAACCTAGAGTAGCAGCAGTGAGGCAGGAGAAAGAAATTTGTGAACTGAATATTTTTGAACTGCAAGAAGGTATTTGATATTCTACCTCACAAGATACAATTGATCATAGTTCGTATGGAGAAAGAGTGGATGCCCAATAAGAGGAATTAGAATAGGAGTGCAGCAGGTGGAGTTCCTAAGACATCAGTATTTGGACCGGTGCTGTTTTTTATTTAACTGAACGACTTTGCAGAACAGAGATATGTATCCCTGCTTGTAGTTGAGGTCAGTTTAATAAGATTAAAAGCCAATGAGTATAAAGAAAGGAAACAATTAGAGTTCGACCAACTGCAAGATTGTCATGCAAGTAGCAAATGATTTTAAACCTTAGCTGATGCTAGGACATGAAAATTGGGCCAGGGATAAGAAAACGGGAAACTGAGAATAGACCAAGTTACAAACCATACCCCGGCCGGGATTGAACCCGCGGTCAGAGTGTCTCAAAACTCCAGACCGTCGCGTTAGCCACTAGACCAGATAGCCACAATAAGATTCGTCCAACTAGGTATATTTCTACACCATAGGAAGGTTAGCACAGGCACCACTGTGACCACAAATGGACGAATCTTATTGTGGCTAGCTGGTCTAGTGGCTAACGCAACGGGCTGGAGTTTTGAGACTCTCTGACCGCGGGTTCAATCCCGGCCGGGGTATGGTTTGTTTGCAATCGTGTCATTACGATTTCGTGAGTCACCAAGTTATAGATGGGATTTGAACCCATGGCAAGTAAGTCGAAAAACTCCAGAGCAGTTCGTCCACCCTTTCCGTGGTTTGTTAGGAGTCATGTTATTACGATTTCGTGACTCAACTGATAAACTCTGGAGACAGAGTTTGTAGACCTCACTCAAGGAGAAAAACCTAGCTAGGGGTGAGCATAATGCCAGGAATACTAATAGACGTACATATCAACCTCATAATCACTGCTGCGAATGACTGGCACATCCAAGCGTAGCTTAAATGTATTCAGCGCTATCGTACAACCTTCACCTCATAAAGCATGTTAAGAACTGGAGAAAGTGCAGAGGTATGCAACGATACTAGTCACAGTGCTAAGGGGAATGACCTATGAGAGGCAAAAAGAACTGAACTTAACGACATTATAGGATAAAAGAGCGAGGGGAGACATGGTGAAGTCTGAAGTCATAAAAAATTCTCAGAGGATTTGATAGGATTATAGGTGGTCGAGAGGCTGAAAACAGGTAAACAAGGGCACACTAGAAAACTGAAGACGCTGATAAGTTACAGGGAAGTTGGGAAGTATTTCTTCATCCTCAGAGTGATGGAGAAATGGAATAACCTTGATGAAGACGCAGTGGTAGCAGGATCTATATGTAGTTTTAGGTAGAGATATGACAGCCAACGAGGCTAGGATGACTTAAACTCGGCAAGTTTAGAGGCAGGGCCAGGAGCTGAGACTCGATCTTAGCAACCAAATATATGCAGTACAAATATGAGAGTACAGACAACAAACAGAAAGACAAGACAGACAAGAAATACGTTGACAGACAGATAATCAGAGACAGGCAGAGAGGCAGAGACACGTAAACAGAGACAGGCATACATAAAGAAACAGACAGATACAGACAGACAAGAAAAAGAAGAATCAGGTTAAAAATACCATTCATCATCCAGTATATTATCAGCGTAGAGGCCATTTCACGAGGAACACAATGTAAATAATGAACTTCAAAACATAAAACAAGATTAAAAAAGCGGAGAGACGGGAGAGAATGTTGATTGAAGAAGAGGAGAGAAGGAAGGGAGAGGGGAACAGACGAAGGTGTAGTGAGACGCAAGAGAGAACACACTGATTAATCACACAACGAAATTATAACGGAGGATGAACAGAGGACAGGGAACAACTAGAGGGAAATTAAAAACAAGCTCGGGGGCCACCACCATTATTATTAAAATATGAAGCACTAGTCCCTGTGTGGCTCGTGCAGGCTCGATCCTCCCTCAAAGTGAAAAATATTCGCTCCACATAACTGTATTTAGCTGACACCAGGATATAGAAAAACAATAAAAATGAAAATATGGCATGAATAAAACGCAGAATAAAACAAAAGCAGAAGAAATAAACAAAAGCTGTAGAAGTGTAGACCAGCTAGCAGCACCTCTAACTCGTATCTTTCAGCACTGCCTAGTACAGTGTAAATGGTCCTCTCTGTGGAAAGAGGCAAATGTAGTCCCTGTTCACAAAAAGAAGAGCAGAGCAGAAATCAGCAACTACAGACCAGTGTCACTCCTGTCAATCACTGGTAAGATCCTTGAGACAATAATCTCAAAACAAATGACAGTTTTTTGACTACCACTCACTACTTTGTGATCGTCAATATGGCTTCAGGAAAGGTTACTCTTCTGCTGATCTGTTGTTAAATCTCTCCACTAAGTGGCACCAGTCACTGGGTGAATCCAAAGTCAGATGTGTGGTAGCACTGAACATTGCCAGTGCTTTCGACCGGGTGTGGCACCAGGGCCTCTTAGCAAAATTTCAAGCACTGGGAATTGCAGGCTCTACGCTGTCTCCTCAGTGATTACCTTCATGGTAGATCTCTAAGGGTAGTTCTCAATGGAACGGAATCAGCAAGACATCCTATTGGGGTAAGTGTTCCACAAGGAAGCGTGCTGGGACCATTGTTATGGAATGTCTACTTTAACGACCACCTTCATCTCATCCCAGAATCCCATGCATATGCAGATGACTGTACACTCACCTTCACTTATCCAAGAGAAGAAATGCCAGCTGCTCTGAGCTACATCAATCACCAGCTAAGAGCTATATCAGCTTGGGGAAATAGATGGCAAGTAACATTTGCACCTGAGAAAACGCAAATGATGATGGTCTCTAGGCACAATGATGGTAATTCTGGCTCAGTAGTAAGGATGAATGGGAGGGTGTTGGCACCTGGAGAATAAGTTGATATCCTTGGGGTGAAATTTGACTCCAAACTAACCATGAAGAACCATGTAAATCTTGCAAACAAGGCAGCCAGAAAGCTTACAGCACTTCGCCGTATCTCGCATCTGCTTGACAGTAGGGGTTGCAAGATTCTGTACGAGGCACAAGTACGCTCACACCTTGAGTATGCTACACTTTCTTGATTTGCCTGCCCCTCCCCCCTCTCATCTGCGGCTGCTTGACAGAGTAGAGAACAGAGCAGAACGTCTCGTCTCTCGCCTGGACCCATCCTGGATAGATCTATCATTTCAGCAGAGCCTTCAACACAGGAGGGATGTGGTTGGCCTTACTGTTATGTACAAGGCCAACATTGTCAAAGTACCACACTTGGATCCGCTTCGAGGACAGCGTGAAACAAGCTTTTATACCACAAGACGGGCAGAAAGCAACTTCACTCTGGCTGTACCCTTCTCCAGAACATCACTCCATCTGAGTTCATATACCCAGGATGACTCTGAATCTGGAACACATTCCTACAGCATAATGATGTCAACGAGATAAAGTCAGTTGACCAAATGAAAATGCTGGCCCACAGATGGCTCCAACTTCATCCTGTTCCCTACTTGTATGTCTCATAACAATAAAAATGCTTTCAAATGAGCTGATGTAGGTAACAGCTATTAGCTTGCCAATAAAGTTAGGAATCCTTAACCTGTAAATAGCTTGTCAATAAAGCTAGGGATCCTTAACCTTGCCAAACCCTGTGTAAAAAAAAAGTTAGTTTAGAAAGACACGTAAGCAAACACTATAACATATTTATTAGAAAACGTTTCGGTCCTGGGAACTTGATCACTTCTAATTGATCAAGGTCCCAGGACCGAAACGTTTTCTAATAAATATGTTATAGTGTTTGCTTACGTGTCTTTCTAAACCAACTTGTCGGTATTTATTACCAAGGTTTATACCAAAAAAAAAAAGTACATTTTAAGAACTGAGTTCTGATGTCCCATAGCTCGATGACCAGCGGACTCAGCTCACACACTGAGGTCCAGAGATTGAATCCCCGGTACGACTGGAAAACATTAGGGACGTGTTTGTATAAGACACCAGCTGTCTATGTTCACCCATCAGTATAAAACGGGTACCTGCCTGTGCTTGAGATTCTACAAGACTACAGTCCTTGCCAAATGCCCCTAGGCTGAGGGACTGGTTACCTCGTTTTCCGCCCTCTACTGTATATATTTGTTTTCATGTATTGTACTGATGAAGCCACTGGATGGCGAAACGTCTACAAGTGAAGATACCCAGATGTTATACGTATGTCTACTTCATCGACATGCAACTTCAGTGACCCTCGTGTAGTCGATAGACTTTAAACCTGATAAACCGATTAACTACAATAAAATCCTCTATAATCAAAGTATTTTATATTTAATAATTTTAAGGAAGAACAAGGAATTGTAAATAATTGTGTATATTTTTTCACCTATTAAAAATGCAATATCTTAACTCATATTGACTAACGAAATCGTAATAACAAGACTGTAAACAAACCACGGAACGGTTGGTGTTTGAACAAATGGCGAGTAAGTCTTAAGACTCCAGACCAGCGGCTTAAACACTGGTCTGGAGCTTGACAACTCGCCGTAGGTTCAAAGGCCACCCGTTCTTCTTCTTCTTCTTCTTCTTCTTCTTCTTCTTATTCTTCTTCGTCTTCGTCTTCTTCTTCTTCCTCCTCCTCCTCTTCTGAAGCTGCAATTGTAATAACAAAAAATTAGAAAATCTAGTTGTCAAAAAACACAAATGGGTAACAAATAAATAAAATCCTGATGCTCACTAAATATAATTTTTGTGAGTGGTGACCACTGTAACACTGCCGTCAGTCCAGTGTTACAATGGTTGTAACCACTGTAACACTGCCGTCAGTCCAGCGTTACAGTAATGACTGACTCAACATTACTTCTTGTCCGTAGATCAACCCAGAGCATAGTATTAGTAGTTTACCTGGAGAGAGATCCGGGGGTCAACGCCCCCCCGGCCCGGTCAGAAGTACACAATTAATGTAGTTGTAGCAGTTCGTAGCCCAACTCTCTCTCTCGTTTTTTGGTAAATGACTGGTACGTTTTTCAGTGTTGCTCGGCTTAATGTCAAAGTATTTTTTCAAGCCGAAATCGTGGTCGGAGGAAGTGAAGGACAGAGATAACATATTCGTCAGGAACCAAATCCTAGCAAGGGATCTTTGACAGATGTTGACCCGTCATTGGCAAGGGCAGAATAGAGCCTTCTGCTATTCTATGCCAAATCTGTTCCTCATCGTGACTTATGCTGACTCCCTTTCTGACCCTTGACCTCTTACTCTGACTTACCCTTTTCCTATTCTCATCGTCGCCTTTCTCTTTCCTCAGGCTTTTATATCTCATTTTCTGCCTCTCCTTTACTACTCATCAACTGTTCGTTCATTTCCAGTTTTTCCACACGCTTTAATTTTGTTTACATTCTCTCTCCCCTCTCCCCTCCTCATTATTATATCTTACTGTATCATAATACTCTATCTGTTCCCTTTTTCCTCTTTTGGAATTCATACTAGTCTCCCCTCTGATACTTATGTACAGTTCAGGACATTTATTAAAGGGAACGTTTCGCTCCGAGTGGCTTCTTCTTTCAGTCGTGGCGAAACGTTTCCTTGAAATATAAATAAGCGTTTTTTCCATATCTTGTCGGAATCATCACACCATTTCTCTTCTCTGATATCATCTTCCCTCTTACGTTCCGCCACATTCTTCGCTTCACGGTCGAAAAAATTTACCACAGATGTTTTTCGTGCCGGTCTGGGTGTCAGAGAGATTGCGTAAGCTGACAGCTAGTGAGAAAGACTTCATGTTAGTAGATATCTGTGGGTTTTGAATACTTCATACAGCTAAGTCGTGTATGAAACGTCGTAAAGAATGGTTTCCCCGCAAGAATAGTGTCTCGTTCTAACCCCGTTTATGTCTAGTTGCATATACATGCAAACTCAATATCTACATTGAGAAAACTTCCGTTTGGTGTTTACTTAGGTTAGGTTAGGTAAGGTTAGGTTAGATTAGGTTACGTTAGATTAGGTTAGGTAAGGTTAGGTTAGGTCAGGTTAGGTTAGATTAGGTTACGTTAGATTAGGTTAGGTAAGGTTCGTCAGGAAACACAAGTGTTTCCTGACGCGGGTCGTGGTCAGATAATAACCCGCCGTTGGAGCTTTTGGTCACCTGGCCGAGGCCTTCCACTGGCTTAGATTGAGGTGTCCTTCCATGACTTGCCAAAATAAATGTTCCTTTTAATAACACAAAAAAAAATCATGAAATTATTTGCATGTTTTTCAAATCTGGTCACTAAGTCACTGTTTGATAGCTGATTATCATCCACATGTAGTAAATTATTTTCCTATTGCTGTTTCAGGTATTTATATGTGATAACATATTTATTATTTTAGCAAATTATCTGTTTTATCATATCTGTCTTGCCATAATTTTGAATATTCAAAATATTCAGTCTCTATTCTAATATATTTTAGTCATTATTGTAAAGGGACCCAGATACATATTTGTTTTGGTTTTACTCGACTCGCTTCTGGTGTGGGAAGAAAGATCAGTTGCTTCCACACTCAACACAGTGGATGTGGGGAGTAAGGTGCCACACTCAGCTCACGTCTGTTGTGGGTGGGAGGGAGAGTAGGGGTGTGGGCGGTGCCACACTCAGCCCATGTCTGGTGTGGGAAGTAGAGCTGGGGTTCCGGTGGTAGTACTTCAGTGTTGGGATCCACATACCACTGAAGCATTATTGCTACCCATTACTGCTCCAACACGACACCTGCGGTCTAGCTCCTGGTTATTGAGGATGAGGACGAAGGTAGAGACGGAAGCAAGGTAGGGAGAGACGGAAGCAAGGTAGGGAGAGACGGAAGCAAGATAGGGAGAGACGGAAGCAAGATAGGGAGAGACGAAAGCATGAAAGGGAGACGAGGAAGCAAGAAAGAGACGGAAGCAAGAAAGGGAGAGACAAATAGGCGACAATGAGACGGAGGTATGGAAAGAGGTACAGAAGCAGGGGATGCAGAGAAACTATATATATATATTGTGTGTGTGTGTGTGTCTGTCTCGTAAATAGTACTCATAAGATAACATTCCAGATATCAACCACTGTAAAAAAAAAAAGAAACACTTGTATGCGCTCTGCGCCACTTTGTTCGTACTATGTGCATATATCAACATTGTTTTCGTGATTAATGGCACCCCAGGCATCTGCCTAATCTATTTTTTTCGAATGCTGCGCTGAATATTAGTGAAGCTATTACATGCTATGTTTCCCCTGTCATGTATCTTTGAAATTTATTTGAAGTTGAGGATTTAATAAACAAAACCTTCAGGGTGGTTTGTTTGATGGACGGCTCATCATTTTCCTGTCTACCCATCCGGGAAAACATTTGTTTACCGAGGCTTGGTGACTCCCCATCCAGGAAAACGTCTGTTTACCGAGGCTTGGTGGCTACCCATCCAGGAAAACGTCTGTTTACCGAGGCTTGGTGGCTCCCCATCCAGGAAAACGTCTGTTTACCGAGGCTTGGTGGCTACCCATCCAGGAAAACTTCTGTTTACAGAGGCTTGGTGGCTCCCCATCCAGGAAAACTTCTGTTTACAGAGGCTTGGTGGCTCCCCATCCAGGAAAATGTCTGTTTACCGAGGCTTGGTGGCTCCTCACTGACCGAGCATGACTACGTTGTATACAAGAATGGTATATAATACCGACAAGATGAAAAATTAGACATATGTGCAACATCTGGGTATATTTATTTGTAGACGTTTCGCCATCCACAGTTGGTACGAGTCTCTTCACCAACTCCGATGCTGAGGGACTGATTACCTCATCTTTTGGGCTTTATAAAGACAAAAACAGATCTGTTTGTGACTTTATAAAGCCCACTGTGTGAGCGAACAGTTTTCAAAAACTGATCACAGTATACTGCATTTGTCTCCCTTTTTTCCTCTTGTGTCGATATTTTATGCTAGTTGTCTTCAGGTCCTGTTGTCCACAGGTTGAAATGGTGTACACATTTTTAGCTTGAAAGGCGATTTGTTTGTTTTTGCGTCGCCCATACTCGAATTTATCCAGTATCGTAAAATTGTTTTTTTTTTTTTTTTTACTCCTGTCTCCGTCAATTTTTACAACTAACACTTAGACCATGTTCTTTATTGAGGCTACATGTGACAGTATGAGTGTCTCATTCCTTCGTACGTGTGAATGTGTGAGTCTTTGATTACCACTTTCTACATATTTACTTACGTCAAGACGAGTTTATCTAGGACGTTGTCATGTATTTGCAGTCTCTGACGTATTGTTCTAAGGCAGGTTTGCAGGACGTATCCTGGGGATTCTCTCTGGCCACGTTATGCACACTCCATAGTCTGTTGATTCCTAGACCCCAATGATTTTCTTGCTGTCTTGGCATTAGACATCATGTTTTTCTCCTGTCTTCCGATCTGTGTGAAGTAATCATGGTCAGAAAAGTGGCAGATGCAGTTCAATGTAGATAAATGCAAGGTTCTGAAGCTTGGGAGTGCCCATAATCCTAGTACTTATAAGTTAAATGATGTAGAACTTAGCCATACAGATTGCGAAAAGGACTTGGGGGTTATGGTGAGCAGCAACCTTAAACCAAGACAGCAATGCCTAAGCGTACGTAATAAGGCAAATAGATTACTGGGATTTATATCAAGAAGTGTAAGCAACAGAAGTCCAGAGGTCATACTGCAGCTTTATACATCATTAGTAAGGCCTCACCTAGATTATGCAGCTCAGTTCTGGTCTCCGTATTACAAAATGGACATAAATTCGTTAGAAAATATTCAGCGTAGGATGACTAAATTAATACATAGCATTAGAAATCTTCCTTATGAAGAAAGATTGAAGACTCTTAAGTTACATTCACTTGTTAGACGAAGAATGAGGGGAGACCTGATCGAAGTGTATAAGTGGAAGATAGGTATTAATAAAGGGGATATTAATAAGGTCTTGAGGATGTCTCTCCAAGAGAGAACCCGCAGTAATGGATTTAAATTAGATAAGTTTAGATTTAGAAAGGACATAGGAAAGTATTGGTTTGGAAATAGGGTAGTTGATGAGTGGAACAGTCTACCTAGTTGGGTTATTGAGGCTGGGACTTTGGGTAGTTTCAAATCTAGGTTGGATAAGTACATGAGTGGGAGGGGTTGGATTTGAGTGGGACTTTCACATCAGAGCTTATTTCTTGGGTGGCATTGAAAATTGGGCAAATGTTTTGTTAGTGGGATGAATTGTAAAGGACCTGCCTAGTATGGGCCAGCAGGCCTCCTGCAGTGTTCCTCCTTTCTTATGTTCTTATGTTCTTATGTTTTCCTGTCTTTTACGGTTTGTTTTATGTAGTTATTTACCAAGTTATTTACGTGATCCTCTCGATCTGTGAGATGGTCTTCCAGGTTTGTTTCCAGCACTCTGCTTAAGTTCTTCCTCCTTTCCATATCTCAGCAGCTGGAATTTGTCGAAATTGATCATTATATTAATTTCCATTGTCCACAGGTAGACTATTGGTATCTGCCGATAATTTTTCACTGCCTTCTGCCGATGTAACTCTTATGCTTATAAGGGCAATACGAAACTCTGGCTGGAATTTTGTCCGTGTCTGCTATGAGAGTGAGAAACAGCAAAGGTGCCAGAACTGTGATTAGGAGTTCTGAACGTTATACTTTTTTCTACGGCTAGATTTTGATTCCTGTACACTACTAAGTGTTTTGTTCGTTAGAAATTTGAAAATCTATTTTCTTAAATTGTCAATATAGAAGAAATCTCCGTTCTGGGTTTCTTTCCAAGTCTCCACAATCTTCTCATTATAATCTAGTTACTATGATAACCATGACTTGGATTGTGTAAGTCATAATTTTTTTCATAAAATTTCTGAACTGACAGCTCACCATTCAATCAGAGATTTCTTATATGTGATATCGATGTTACTGGAATGCAGTTATTTGCTTAATCTCTGCTGCCTCCTTTTGTCCAGTGGAGTTATGTCTGCATTTTGTCCAGTGGAGTTATGTCAGCATTTTGTCCAGTGGAGTTATGTCTGCATTTTGTCCAGTGGAGTTATGTCTGCATTTTGTCCAGTGGAGTTATGTCAGCATTTTGTCCAGTGGAGTTATGTCTGCATTTTGTCCAGTGTAGTTATGTCTGCATTTTGTCCAGTGTAGTTATGTCAGCATTTTGTCCAGTGGAGTTATGTCTGCATTTTGTCCAGTGGAGTTGTCTCAGCATTTTGTCCGGTGGAGTTATGTCTGCATTTAAGGCTTCTGGGATTTAACTGGACGTAAACTTTTTTCCAAAAGTAAACTGAATGATCATGCTAATAGTGTTTCCACTTAGGGTTTAGCTTTCAAATTTATTATAAAATGATGAATTATATAAATTAGTCCCAGGAGCTGCACATGTCTGCATGTTTTCTATTTTTTTCTATTTATGAAAGATTTTTGCTGTGCCAGATGTATGATTCGAAGAGTGGACAGAATAAAAAAATAATCATCTAAATCCTCTACTCAGCCAGGAAATGCTGAATACTGATTCAGTTTAATCTTTCAAAATGTTGCTAATTTCTTTCTCGTTATCCAGTGAGTAACGAACCAATTCTGTTTATTTTTTTTTTTTTTTTAGATTTTGAGTGAGTGTAGAAATGCTCTGGGTCTTATATTTTTTTTTTTTGTTTTTTTTTTTTTTTTTTGCTTCCTGAAAGGCTTTTTGGTTTCTCTTGAGTCTTTTCCACTCGGAGTGAATGTTTAAGTTCGTGCTGAGTGTTGGTGCGTGTTAGTTGTCACTTGGTGTAACATGAAGCCCTTTTTCGTCTATTCATCTTTCAATATTCTCTTAATGGGGTTTTCTAAGCTTATTTTTTTAGTAGGATTATCAAAGTTTATTCTTTGGGTAACACTGATAATGAGTTGGGCGAATTTTTTTTTAGTGGGAATGTGTTTGACATGGGCCCGTAGGCCTACTGTTGGGTTTCTCCTTTTTTTATGTCTCAGCATCTGATCTCCTTGTATGCTACAACATTTACCATGACTACCATCACCCACAATATAATTATCACAGCTGCTATCACTCTCATTACCACCAACATCAGCACCACCACCACCCCCATCACCACCACCATAACCGCTAGCGTCACCATTATGGGACAAAGCCAGGCAATAAGCAGCTCAGTGCCTGCCATAAATCCTCTGGTAATGCCGATAATTACAAGGTAAGGGGTTCACTGCATAAATTATTGCAGTAAACCCCACTATTGCTTGCTATTAATGCAATTTGCTCTCAATATATGAATAGTTATCAATACACATAAATACTGTGTATGGTGATATCGTCTTATTATATATTTTTGACAATAACAACAACACTGCCGCCAACAACAACAGTTGCTTATAAACAGAGATGTTTATACGTTGAGAATGTTTATTTTAATCCTTATTTTAGGTGCTAAAGTATCCTTGACCGGTGGTGAAAAGGTGACATCCACCCTTGATTACCTTCGTGAAGTCGGTGATACTAATATTTAATTTAGAAATAATTGTTAGGGTTGTTGATGTTACTGTTAATAATTTAGTGTTGTGACTGTTGATGTTGCTTTATTGCAGTTGTGGCTATTATGATTAAGAGTGATAATATTATGATTATTATTATTAAGAGTAGTAGTTGTAGTATTGATGGAAGTAATAGGAGTAGTAGTGGTTGTAGTAGTAGTAATATCAATATAAGCAGCAGAAGCAGCAATAGTGCAACCACAAAAGGCAGCAGCACCAATAACAACAAAAGCAACAGCAGAAACAGCAACTGTAAGTACATCAATATTAGCAGCAACCACAGCAAAAAAAATCTTCAGCATTATCAGTAGTAATGCCAGCCTCACTAGGAACAACAGCAAAAACAGCAATGAAAGCAGACGGCAGCAACAGCAGCAGCAAAATCAGATACAGCAGCAGCAGCAGGGAGGCTCTCATCCGTGTGTGTAGTTACCTCGTTCGTAGTCTGTTTTTATTTTCCCTCTTTCTGTGATCCTCTCGAGGTTCGCTTCCACCAAGAGGCCAGAGTCGTCACTGCACATGATTATCATATTCTAATTTCTATATCAGCTGCATTTGAGATATTACAACCCAGTTATCCTGGGTGTAAAGGGAGCAAAATAAACACAGCAGAAAACTTTTGACTTACATTATCCTTCACCAATTTAGAACAGAAGTATGTACACTATATACACTATGTACAGTGATAGGTATTAGTGCACTCCACGGTAAGCAAGGCAGAATAGAAGCCACTAGAGAGCAGACCGTGCTTCAACCAGCTCTAGAATGGTAATGACAAGGGCAGACAGGAGAGTGGTACCCACATAACCTCTGCGATTGCCAAAACCATCTTCTCATTGGCTGAAACCTGTGTACTGGTTGAACGACGGGGCCCCATCGTCAACCCTCAGTCACCTGGTTCGCTGGTTGGGGGAGATAGTCTGTAAATGAAGGTGTGTACATGCGCCGAATAAAGGTTACGTACTCTTTGCATGCCACATGAGGTAAAGGCCGGATCATATTATTCTCTTTGCTTGACTGTCTGTCTGTCCTCTCTCTCTTTCTCTCTCTCATCGTTTCCTTTAAATGCTGGAATATAAATTTCTCAATAACTGTTTGAGTAAATGTAACTTTCCATATGCCTGGCTCTATAAACAGTTTCCAGTTAATTTATAATTTTGTTGATGAAGTCTCCCTTGTATTTCTGCCTTGGTTGGTTGAGATCTCCTTGCCATGTCCTCAACAACGTATATCTTATAACTGCTGTGTTCGTACTCCTGGTCTTAGCAAAATGCATTTCGGAGGGTTATAAAATATAGATACTGTTACCTTAGGTTTTATATTCATTATTGTGAGCTCTTCCCAGCTCCTCGAAGTTCCAGAAGTTCCTTGGCAACGAAGCAGCTCCTCCACTTCGCCCCTTTTCATTCACATTCGTTACTTGGCCTGTTATTTGCGTCTTTGCTATTTTGCTCATTTAGATCACAACTTCTGTTAGCTATTTATGAATTCGTATACAACTATATTTTGATCTTGCACTTCCTTACTACATATTTTTACGTAGTATCTTGGGAGAGAAAGGCTAAATGCCGTTATGTCAGGAGAGGGACGGGGTTATAGGAAGTTGTCTAACACTTGCAGAATTTTGGGTATAGATATTTTGGATAGCTGGTATTAGTCTGTCTGTTAGTTGGGTGTATATATGGGAAGAGCGGATTGTGGTTAGGGAGAAGCTGTTTCCATTTTTTTTAGTGTGGTTCCATTATGGGTTGCGAAAAGTCTCTCCCTGTTGGGAGAGTGGTTACAGCAGCTGGTATTTTTTCCCTCAGCTACTCTATCTCACAGATGTTATATTGTTATTATTATTATTATCTGTTTGCACAGCTCTTGTCTATGTGTTTATGTTCTATCTCTGTCTAGGTAAACACATCACCATTACAGATTATTAGTAATCTTAATTTTTAAAAGGATGGCTCGGTAAGCCAATGGAAGGCATCGGTCAGATGACCAAAAGCTCCAGTGGTGGGTCATCATATGACTAAGAATCGCGTCAGGAAACATCTGTCTTGTTTTCTGACGAGTCTTATCTAACCTAACCTGGGTAAACATGGCAGTATTAGTCCTCCTCAGAGCTTGCTTCTGCAGAAGGATTCTGTGCCACGACTTTTTTTTTTATATAAATGCGAGTTTGATTAAATTGTTTTTTCATTGTTGACTGACCCTTAACGTCTTTTATATTTGTTTTTGTTATCTCTTCTAGTGTGCTCTCTATAATTCATTACCTTCATTTCGATGTCTTTTAAATTATAATACTATTTCAAGTTAATCAGGCTTGTATATCAACATTGTTCTCTCTCTCTCTCTCTCTCTCTCTCTCTCTCTCTCTCTCTCTCTTTCTCACTCACTCACTCTCCCTACTTTTTTCCGAACTGTTTTGTCAGAACAGGTCCAGAATATTTTTTCCCTTCACTCCCTTTCATCCTCTGCCCACCACTACATTTCCCTCAATCACTGAACATCCCCTCTTAATTAAGGTCACTTCCTGTATTACAATGAATTCCAAAGTCAGACCTGCCAACAGGCTGTAATAAGAGTGTTTCCATAATATTGTTTTACCACCAAGGGTGTACCCGAGTGTTTAATAAACCCTCAACACTGTTCAGGAAGGTAAAACGTTAAACATAAACAATTGATTTAAAACTGGTTTATTACACTAGATAAATAATGCTCACTAGTGAACAAAACCCAGTATTCTTTCGCAGTATTGTGTATTTGCAATTTGAAATGATTGTGTAAATACTTTATACATTACACATTGTGCAATGTATATGGCATATATGCAGTATGAGATCACAGGATTCATATAACCACGACTCCCTAAATTGTGTCCAAGACAGATACAACGTTCTGATACAGTCGCCAAGACCTTGACGAACGACAGAAGACAATGAATAGAAATAGCAGTCGTCAAACACACAAAGGTGGACACAAACAGTTCCAAAAAACAAAGCAAAGTCCCAATTACAATGCTAGGCAGTGTAATTCCCTTGTATCCAACTGTAATATTGCACATATAGAGCCAAGCTCTACAAGACGCACGTTTGGACTAAGATCTTTTCGAGATAAAGCTCACACGAATACAAGTATACAACCTGACTCACCACCAAACATGTGTTAGGTTATACAAAACCATTTAAAAACACTAAGAAGAGGAGAATCAGCCTGCTAGCAGCTGCTCTTCCACACTTAACCAGTTGCTAAATTCGACAGTCAGTCCTTCTTTCTAGTCAATTTCCAGACATTTGTGAGAACCTGGCATGGGTGAATGATAATTACAGATATATCGTTCACTAGTATATTAAAGTATATTAAAGTATAGTTAAATTGTGACATACAACAATGAATGATAACACACAGACGTGAGACAGGTTAGAAGGTCATGCCCCCTACTTGGTTCGACCAATAGGAAAATGCATGGTAAATCCTAAAACACAGATTGCGTTAGTGAGCCTGACCAGTTCCCGGATCCTCACCACTCTCGACACAATACACTACTCAAAATAATCTCCGTAGATCCTGAACATGCAGCCTATCATAATATGAATATTACTATTGTAATTACTGCACAGATTGAAAGCACAAATTCTATTTTGTACCAAGTTAAATGTTATACATAGAAATAAAATAGAATATATACAGTATAACATATTGTACTATTTAACCTTAAATGTTTACGTTGTTACTAACACTATCAGTGTTAACACTGATATAAACATTTAGTAGAGTGTACGTCACTTTCTAGGTACATCATAACTCTCCACATGCTTGCTCTGCCTGGTATGAATTCACCCTAAATTTTGTTTTTGTTCATTTCTATCCTCTGCAAAATGACATTTCAAAACTATGAAACAACTGAAGAAATAACGATTTCAGAATAATGACAACCCGCCGACCCCTATCATAACAAAAGAAGTGGATGGTAATGAGAAGATTTGACTCTTCAGAGGTTGTCAGTTTGCTTCCAGTGGTGGATGCTACC
The DNA here is from genome assembly GCF_038502225.1 of Cherax quadricarinatus. Taxonomy (NCBI): domain Eukaryota; kingdom Metazoa; phylum Arthropoda; class Malacostraca; order Decapoda; family Parastacidae; genus Cherax; species Cherax quadricarinatus. Next base: position 15,632,560 of record NC_091367.1, read on the forward strand.
TGCTTGCTGATGAAAAGATGTCAGAATCTTTAGTAGCTATCAGTATGCTTAAAGAAGTGGATGCTACCTGCTTGCTGATGAAAAGATGTCAGAATCTTTAGTAGCTATCAGTATGCTTAAAGAAGTGGATGCTACTTGCTTGCTGATGAAAAGATGTCAGAATCTTTAGTAGCTATCAGTATGTTTAAAGAAGTGGATGCTACTTGCTTGCTGATGAAAAGATGTCAGAATCTTTAGTAGCTATCAGTATGCTTAAAGAAGTGGATGCTACCTGCTTGCTGATGAAAAGATGTCAGAATCTTTAGTAGCTATCAGTATGCTTAAAGAAGTGGATGCTACCTGCTTGCTGATGAAAAGATGTCAGAATCTTTAGTAGCTATCAGTATGCTTAAAGAAGCGGGTGCTACCTGCTTGCTGATGAAAAGATGTCAGAATCTTTAGTAGCTATCAGTATGCTTAAAGAAGCGGGTGCTACCTGCTTGCTGATGAAAAGATGTCAGAATCTTTAGTAGCTATCAGTATGCTTAAAGAAGCGGGTGCTACCTGCTTGCTGATGAAAAGATGTCAGAATCTTTAGTAGCTATCAGTATGCTTAAAGAAGCGGGTGCTACCTGCTTGCTGATGAAAAGATGTCAGAATCTTTAGTAGCTATCAGTATGTTAAAGAAGCGGGTGCTACCTGCTTGCTGATGTCTATGCACTGTGGGCAGTAGTAGATAAACACAATGTTAAGAGTGGCGTTTTCCCGAGAGTCCTCAGGCGTGATGGGTTGCAAGTCTTCCTTTTTATATAATATAATAGCATTAATGACACAAATGCCATTCATAATTTTAAACAGATGTGTCTATTTTTTAATCATGCATCATTTGGAATTTATTTCAAAATGCAAATATACCATCCTTCACCTGCTCTTAGTCCTTCACTGCCAATAGGTTACATATACTGTATGGTCTGACTGTATCCACGATTCACTTAATTTTATGCGTACCTTCCTTCACCTCTTTCGTGGTGTCTGGCTGTGAATGACCTCCAGGCAGATCAGTCTTTCCTAAATTTACTCCAGACTTTGGAAATCACTTGTGTTCACAATCCCCTTAAATTTTATACCTTAAATTGCTTTACTTTGGTCCTCTCTCTCTCTCTCTCTCTCTCTCTCTCTCTCTCTCTCTCTCTCTCTCTCTCTCTCTCTCTCTCTCTCCTCTCTCTCTCGGTTCACCTCTCTCTCTCGGTTCACCTCTTCTACCTGTCTACTTTAAGAATTTATATTTCAGAGCACTAAAGATCAACGACAACCTGACTCCTTGTTCAAGACTACTTCACTTTGTTCACTTTCTTATTATACCTATTATTACACTCTTACTTCGATATTTACCATTTTCTTTTGATGCCACGACCCTTACGTAATATAAAATTTCGAATAAAATATTCAGCTTTTAGTGTGTTCGTGAGAACACATTTAAAAGCACTCACACCGCAGTGCGAGTTGACTCACCGGTACTCACCTAATTGTACTCATCTAATTGTGGTTATAGGGATCGATTCGTAGCTCCTGGCTCCGCCTCTTCGCTAGATGTTACTGGGGTTTCACACACACCTGGTTTCGATAGCCTTGTCGTGGTTCTTAAAGTTGAGTATGAATCCTTTCAATACCACCTGACATGACTGTGTCTCATCCGTGTTTTCTGCTTCCAGCCGTGTCTTCGAATTTCTTTTTCCGTCTCTCGAAGAATCTGTCTTTGTCCAGCCTGTCAGTTCCTCCCAGTACTTTGTACTATATCAAATCACACCTAGTCCTTCTTTCCTCTAATGTCATTAGGTTTTGCTTTCATAATCTCTCCTCTTAAGACATACTTAGCTCTGGGACTAGTCTCGTTGCAAACTCCTGCCCTTTCTCCAGTTTCTAGACATGCTTGGCAAGGAGTGGTTTCATACTGGTGCTGCATGACGTATGCCATATACAGTGTCGAGAAGGTCTTGCTAAGGTTTCTGTAGGATAATCTTATATTTACCAGACATGTATTTGCTAAAGCAATTACTTGGCTGGTGTGCTCCTCAGGCGATATAATTGATACACTGCTCACCCCGAGGTCCTTCTTAAGTAAGGTTTACAGCCTTTGCCTCACTAACCTGTATTCCGCCTCCTGTCTTCTTTGTTTCTCCTCAGTCTTCATAACTTTGCTGGGGTAAAATTCTAACAGTCACTTGTCAGACTAGACCTGCAGCCTGCCAGGTCAATCTGAAGTCTTTCCTGGTCTTCACCTGTTGCTATTTTCCTCATTAAGAACATAAGAACATAAGAATGTAGGAACACTGCAGAAGGCCTACTGGCCCATACGAGGCAGGTCCTTATCAAAACGACATCTACCTAAAGCTACTCAACGAACAGGAATATCTCTGCCTGTATTCCTAATATCATGCTGTTCAGGTATACAAGAAATAGTATCGGTTTTAGTACTGATCCTTGTGGAACCCCACATGTCACATGCGCTCATTCTGACACCTCTTTCCAAGCAATCCTTTTTTCATTCATTACTAAGTATTTCTTCATCTATTCTAGTGCCTTCCTCTGTTAGTCCTATCTGCTCCTCTAGTTTTTATCTCAGTCCCTTTTCGGTACTTTATCGAAAGTTGTTTTTTATTTTTGTCTAAAAATAGGAAATCTGCCCATTTCCCTCTTTTCTGTCTCACTTCTGTTATGTTGTCTTAGAACTCCAGGATTATTGTAAAGCAGGAATTACAATTCCTATAACTGTGTTGATTATCATTTGTCAACTCGCCCCATTATAGATACCTTCCGACTCTTTTCTTTATTATTTTGACCATAATCTTGCATACTGTGCCTATCAAAGACACTGGCCTGTAGGTTAGTGCTACCTGTCTGTCCTCTTTCTGTGCTATTGACTACCTCAGGTGCTAGTGATTTTGTTTATAATACATTCATTTATTACTATATCCACTCCTTTATTCTAGCTGTAAATATCTACAGTAGTTCATAAACTCACATTTGTTAAAATAATTAAGGTGCTATTAGATGATTAATTGTATAACTGAATTATCTGTACTATAATAATCCCTTTTTCTTTAAATTTGTACAAGTTTTAGAATAATTACAGTCTTATTCATAAGTCTAGTTGTAGATTCAATATAACTCTTACATTATTTTACTCAGAAAATCTAGTTTGTAAAATTACTCTCATCCTATGATTACAGACATAGATCCTGATGTAAACTTTTTACTAAATGAATTACACGAATCAAACAGTAACTGTAATTACTACACAGCAGACCAAGCAAAGACATTACTCAGTGCAAACAATAACATAACCATCTTTAACTACAATGTCAGATCCTTGAGCAAACATTATGATGACCTCACAGCATTACTCAGTTCCCTTCATTCCAATATATCAATCATCACACTCACAGAAACCTGGCTTAAGCCTGATATTACAGATGTCTATACCATTCCTGGCTACATGGCCATACACAACTGTAGAACAGACCAGCAAGGGGGAGGAACAGCTATGTACTACTCAAATCAACTCGAATGCATCAATAAATCCTGCACAAGGGATGAACATGGAGAATATATCATAGCCAAATTTAAATCAAAAGACCTGCAAAAAACCCTCACGGTTATAAACATCTACAGAGTACCACAGTCAAACATTTACCACTTTACTGAAAAACTAGGAAACATGATTACTGATGCACACATGAATAAAGACCACCTACTACTAACAGGAGACTTCAACATAAACATGAACACGACCAGGACCCACAAGTAACCGAATTCACAAACACAATGAGTAACTGCTTGTTGCTACCAGCAATATCTAAACCTACAAGAATCACCGAGACAAGCATCTCCTTAATAGACCACATCTGGACAAACACCATATCCCCTTTAAAATCAGGCATAATCACAGACAACACCGGAGACCACTACCCAACCTTTCTCATAACTAATCTGGGCAAATTGCCACAAGACATTACTAAAGTAACCTTCAGACTACATAACGAGACAGCAGTTAACAACTTTATAGCAGCTATGAATAACATCGATTGGCAAAATGAGCTCGAAACATATACAGATATGAATGAATGTATAAATAACTTTCTAAAAAAAAGCCCAAAGCCTCTATAACAAACATTGCCCCCAAAAAACTAAACAGATCACAGCAAAGAGACTGAATAATCCCTGGCTATCCCCAAGCATCCTTAAATCCATTAACACAAAGCGCAAATATGAAAAACAGTATAGAATGGGTCAAATAACCAGAGAACATTCTAAACGTTACTCGTCAGCACTTACCAGCCTGATAAGATGATTTAAAAAATTGTATTATGAAAATAGATTACATAACATCAAAGGTGATATGGAAAAAAACCTGGAAAACTCTATCTGAAATTCTTTGAAATAAAAATTTATCCAAAAACAAAACAATTAACCTAACAAAATCAGATGAACTCCTACTCACACCTACTGAAACATCAAACAGACTTAATGTTTTCTTCTCCACCATAGGTAAAAATCTAGCGAACAAAATACCAAGCGTAAACACCCGTCCATCAGACTACCTCATAGGTACCTACCCAAATACGCTGTTCCTAGCTCCAACCCCATAGAAGTTATGCTCATCATAAACACCCTTAAAAACAAGGCAGGAGACATAAACAACTTGCCTGCTTTTATGTACAAAAAAGCTTCTCAAGTATTGTCACCAATTATTGCAACACTCTTTAACAAATCCATTGAATCATCTACCTTCCCAACAATCCTCAAAATAGCGAGGGTCACTCCGATACAAAAAGGAGGTGACCAAGCTGACTTGAATAACTATAAACCAATATCTAACTTACCACTGCTCTCTAAAATCTTTGAAAAATTAATTCAAAGACGGATCTATTCCTACCTCGTCCCACACAACATATTAAACCCTTGTCAGTTTGGATTCAGGAATAATAAAAGCACGAATGATGCTATCATACACATGCTAGAACTAATATATACCGCACTCGAAAAGAAAGAAGTCCCGCTGGGCATTTTCATTGATTTACGTAAAGCTTTCGATACAGTCGACCATGAACTGCTGTACTCCAAATTAACGCACTTTGGTATCAGAGGCCACTCCCTCAACTACCTAAAATCATACCTTAGTAAGAGAACTCACTATGTGTATGCAAATGATGCAAACTCTTCCACCCAACCAATCACAGTAGGAGTCCCACAAGGAAGCGTCCTTGGACCACTCCTCTTTCTCATCTACATCAATGATCTACCGAATGCATCACAGCTACCCAAACCCATATTATTTGCAGATGACACTACATATGTCTTTTCCCACCCAAACACAGTCATACTAGCAAACACAGTCAATGCCGAATTGCAGAAAATATCTGCCTGGATGATGACTAATAAACTTACCCTGAACACTGATAAAACCTATTTCATTCAGTTTGGAAACAAAGCTGCAAATGATCCGATTAACATAGCGCTAAATGGATCATCAGTCACAAGACTCAGAGAGAAAATTCCTAGGTATCCACTTTGACAGTAGCCTTAAGTTCCAGACACACATACAACAAATCACCAAGAAAATCTCCAAGACTGTAGGCATACTATCAAAGATAAAGTACTACGTTCCACAATCAGCTCTCCTGGCACTGTAACATACACTCATATACCCTTATCTTACATATGGAATTTGTGCATGGGGATCAACAACATCCAATCACCTAAAACCCCTCATAACCCAGCAAAAGGCAGCAGTAAGAATGATAACGAATTCCCACTCCCACCAGCATACTCCACCAATTTTCAAAAGTCTGAATCTGCTCACCATTAAGAACATCCATACTTATTCATGTGCCTTCTACATACACAGAACAATACACGCAAATATAAACCCTCCAATCAAACTTCTCCTCACCAACCTAAACAGGACACATGACCACAACACAAGACACAGATCTCTTTTTGATATACCTCGTGTCCATATCACATTGTAAAAACTCTATGCACATAAAGAGCCCTAAAATATGGAATTAATTACCAAAATATATTAAAGTAACCCAGTCTGAAAATCAGTTTAAGACTCTTCTCAAAAGCCACTTAATCACCCTAGACTAAATGCTAAATACTCAGTACACACATACTCACCTATGTACTCCTACATCATAACTTCAACAATCGCTTTGAACCTTTTATCCATTGTTGACAGGAATATAATTGAACCATTGTTTTCACAAAAAGCATTTTAGACTATATGAATATATCCTTTGTCTTATACAAATTTAATTCACTTATAATTAATAAACTACTGCTCAACTATGAAATAATTACTGTCCTACTGTACAACTATGATAAAATTCTTAGTGTTAAGTAGTCAGTAAACCAATAATGCCTAGGCATAATAGAGGCTCTCTTTGCATTGCAACCCACTATTGTAAATATAAAATCTCAATGTACTGTTTGCAAAGACATAAAATAAATAAATAAATAAAATAAAATAAAATATTGAGGCTATATTTGTGATCTTCCACATCTCTGGCAGCTGCTATTTGCCGATTAACTTGTTAAAAATTGTTGCTTGTGCCTTAGTGTTTCTGCTCCCTCTCTCAGGACCCTCTCTAGTTCCCTTTCTTTCCAGGTATTTAGCTCACATAACAGTTTCCTCACTTCTTTTCCTGTTGTGCGTATTATGCTCAGCACTCGCTAGAGATTCTCTCAGTTTATTTCCTTGTGGTTAAACTCTTCCATGATTATCATGTTTGCATTGCTCATGTGGGCTCCTCTGAACACCTTCACTATTATATACACCATCATACTGTTATCATTGCATTCTTGTCTTGGCCTCTTGCTGTTTAGTGGAGGGTTGTTCATCACTGCTATAACCACCTTGGGACCAACGGTGTAGTGTGTGCCTGCTATGTAGTCACTTTGCTTATTCCTCCCATCCCTTCAAAGCTCCACTGGTTCCTTATTACCAGTACTACTCCACGTAGTCTGTTCTCTTTGTCCTTCCTCATGATCTGATATTCAGCCAGAAAGATTGCATCTGATATCTCTGTAACGGTTGTCTATATTGACTGAGAATGCCTCCACTATACGTGTGTTCTATTCTTTACTCTTATTTGTTACTCCATCTGCATTTCTGTGGCTGTGGTGCAGTTCTCGGGTTCCTGATTTCTATATCCTTGCGCACTGGGTCGGGGGTCGGGGGGAGGAGTGGATGGTGGGGACTAGGAATGAGGGTGATGGATAGTCTGGGTGGTTTTCTTACGCAAAAAGGGGAGAGGATATTGTATGTAGACGAGGTTGGATGGGGAGGTTGGGGTAGATGGTAAAGGAGAGGTTTGAGGTTGAAGTGATGAGCCATTGTGAGGAATTCTTTTATGCTGGGAGGAATAGGGAGCGTTGATATGGGAACGGGTAGGAATGAGAGTAGAATACAACTTTCTCGGCCTTTTGAAAAAGGCCGAGAAAGTTGTATCAAGCAGCTCTGTGGTTGAGAGAAATACAGTTGAATCAAGCTTCATAAAAAATCATTTTTTATTTTAATATGAATATTGGTTAAGACTTACACAAATTAGATTCTTTTACAATTAGTAAAATTTGGGAAGAATTTAAGCTATGTTTGAGAATTTAAGCTATATGAGGTGATATCTCAGCCTTATGACTCTTCTGATGTTCTATTATTTTTTTCAGGTTCTTTATAATGTGAGACATCACGTAAGCGCTTGGAATTTCACAATTTTTTCACAGTGGTAGTTTTGCATAAATACCAAATGTTCCTTGGTGGTCTCCTGACTGCTCACGCTGTGCATTTGTAACATGCTGCATGGGGCCGTACCATTATACCAGAACTACAGATTGGTTCTTAGTTTTAAACAGAGGAGATAGTTTTCTCACTATAAATGACTTTACATCTGTCCTGCCTTCCGCTGTTTGGTCGCCTCTCTTATGTTGACGATTTTGCTACAACCTGTGCGGGTGCTGACTGTCTCCTTGTAGTGGCTTCTCTTCAGTTTGTTATTGATCTTGCTTCCAATCGAGCCACTACTCATGGGTTTACATTTTCTGATGCTGAAACACACTAGATAACTTTCTCTTGTATCTGTATAGGTCAAATTTCTCGGCGTTCTGTTGAATTACCGAAAGTCCTGGACTCCTCACCTTACCTCCCTAAAAGACTTTTGTCATAGCCCCCTGAACCTCTTTAAGGGACACGTAATTGCCCCTTAAGGAGATTAATTTTCCTCTATAATCTACCTTGTCCATAATTACTTCAACAATTACTTTGTCTGTTTCGTAAAGTGCAGTTCAGGATCTTTCCATAATTTATGGTATAACTTAACAAATCTTTGAGGACAACTGTGTTGCAGAGGTTTGAGCTCTGCTCAGACCTCTGCAAACTCTTAAAACTCTATCCCATCTTTTATAGCGGGCTGACAGACGAACCCTTCCTCACCTTCGTTCAGCCCTTGAAAACTTGACTACAGTAATTAAATATATTTTTCAGCTTCCACCGTTACTTCTAGTTGATCCAATTCATCATCAATAGTTAGGTTTATGTAGTGGCGATTTTTTGTCTTCCCCGTTTGAGATCCCATATGCAGAGACATATACCCATTGTGATCATTATTTTATTTCCACTACCTTCACCTAGTATTGAACACAAACTAATAGTAGGTCTAATTTATTTAATTATCGCCCAAATTTATTATGCCCCTTCTATCTTCCTATCCATTCTCATGGCTTCCCTTAATTTACATCCCCTTTACTTTGACCCTACATCATATTTTTCACTCTCTCTCCTTGGAGAGTTCGGACCAATCATGTTTTTTCTCCCCCTCTTACATGTGTAAAAGCTCACATGCCTCCTACAACTTTACGTTCACTATTTATTGATCACTTCCAATCTAAATCTTATGTTATTGCAGTGTACATTGATTATTCTAAATCCTCCAGTGGTGTCGGATGTGAAGCTGTTTTTCCTGAGCGAATCATCAGAGGTCAATTATTAGAATCGTCTGGTAATTTCCCAGCGGAATTGTATGCATTTCTCACAGCTATCATCAAGATTACTACTATTTTCGCCTCACCATTCACAGTTGCTTCGGACTCCCAAAGAGCGCTACAGGCAGTGCAGAAATACGACTCCCATCACACCATCATCCTTCGTATAAGGCTTCGGTAACGTCACATTTCTAGTAAATAAAAAGAAGTGTTGTGCAGTGTTCCTGGACATGCCGATGTCCAGGAATATGCAGACTCAGCCACTCCATTAGCTATTCAAGACCTCTGTCAAACCATGTTTAAGGTTGCAATCGTGTTATTACGATTTCGCGAGGATACTTGCCATCTTCCCACTGTTTTTGTACTAGACACACACACCTGACGGCTGTCACATGGAGAATCAACCGGCACCACTCTATAAAGACTGTCAGATCATACTGTCCATTCAATATTCCCTAATAGATATTCCTGCTTATCAGAGTGTAAACAGAACCCACTTCCCGCGTCTGAACCATGCACGTCCACTTTTACTGACTTGAGCACAAAGTCCCTCTTTTGACACACTCTCTCTGACTGTTTAACTGTAACTGTTATTTTACACCAACTTTGTTTACAGTTTTACTTGCACTAACCCCCACCCCCACGAACCCCCACCCCCACTAACCCCCCACCCCCACGAACCATTAAGGAAAGACACCACCCACTTCTCCCTCACTAATAACCTTCGCACAATTCTACTTTCACAAATTCTTCCAAACAATCTTGTGCGACCCTAACGGGTTTAGCACTTCATTCCTTCAAAATAATCATAAAATTAGCCATTCTCATCATCATCATCATCATCATCATCATCATCATCATCATCATCATCATCATCATCATCATCATCATCATCATCATCATCATCATCATCATCATCATCATAGGTTGGACTGTAGTGCCTGGTACCACAGTGGGTTCCGTACTTTTGCATCCCGCCTGTTGGATTCCATAGGATCGAACTTAAAGCATTACTCACACATTTTATAAATAGATTTCTTATTCTTTGACCTGTTCAATATTTGATACAGATTTGAGAACTCTTATGTAATTTCTTGTACGTTTCTTTATTACAGTATTTGTGTGAAGTATTGTTTTGGATCATTATAATTTATGTGATCTAATTGAATTTGTCGGCATTTTTGCAAACACAACTTCCTCTACCACACACCATGAAACATAACATTGTTGCAAACACAACTTCCTCTACCACACATCTTGGAACATAACGTTATTGCAAACAAATTCCTCTACCACAAACCTTGCAACATAACGTTGTTGCAAACAAATTCCTTTACCACAAACCTTGCAACATTACGTTGTTGCAAACACAACTTCCTCTGCCTCACACCTTGTAACATATGCTAATGGGTGATGACTCTCACAACTCACGTGAGATAGCTCTCCTCCCTGTATTACCAACCTTCCCTCCCTCCACTACCAACCTTCCCTCCACTAACAACCTCCCTGCACTCACAACCTTCCCTCCCTGCATGTTGCTTGAGTCTGTGAGGAAACAGAGAGATGAACCTGAATATTGGTGTTTCACCAAGAGCAGCCATGAATCGGAAATCAATGGAAGACAGTTTACATGGCTATATCTTCCTCCCCACCATCCCTTCCTTAATATCTGCCAGGCTGAGAAACTCTCACTCTCTTTCACACTCTCTCTCTCTCTCTCTCTCTCTCTCTCTCTCTCTCTCTCTCTCTCTCTCACACTCACTCACTCACTCACTCACTCACTCACTCACACACACACACACACACACACTCACACACACACACACACACTCACACACACACACACACACACACACACACACACACACACATACATACATAAGAATGGAGGAACACTACAAAAGGCCTACTGGCCCATGCAAGGCAGGTCCTTATCAAAACAACCTCTACCCAAAGCTACCCAAGAATTTACTCCCGTACCCAGTGACACAAATCAAACCCAGCCAATCCCATTTTAAAGCTACCCAAGGTCCTAGCCTCGACCACCCTACTGGGAAGATTGTTCCACGCATCCACAACTCTGTTAGAAAACCAGTACTTACCTACGTCCTTTCTAAATCTGAATTGATCCAACTTAAATCCATTATTTCTTGTTCTTACCTGGTTCGACACCCTCAGTACTTTATTATCTCCTTTGTTTATGCACGTCATCCACTAATACACTTCAATGATATCTCCCCTCATTCTACTTCTCTCTAGAGAGCGGAGATTTAACAATGTTACGATGACAAGCAGGCAGCATTATCATGCTTGGATGTCTCAATTTTTCAGAATTCTCTTTTCCAACATGGTTATAATGGGAAGGAGAGGATGACTCAAGATCTGTATCTAAGGCAAAAATAATAGCACTGACACCACCACCAACACCACCACCAACAACACCCTCACCGCTGACAAAAGCAGTAACAACACAAACGTCAACATCTCCACTACGATCAACAGTAACAACAGCAGTAACACAACAAAAATAATGAAAACAAAAGCAATAAGAGCAACACAAGCCTCCAGATCTCACAAAATAAGAAACTTTCAAAGTGCAGACCTTGATTCCCACGGAAAATGTTGAGAGACTATTTCTTAAATAATATTACCTGGTGGTACCGGAGGGCATGAAGCCTTCTCAAATATTTATTTTCATATCCGCTCGACATTAAGATACTTTAATATAGACAGTATATTCATTATATATATATATATATATATATATATATATATATATATATATATATATATATATATATATATATATATATCCTTGACGTGCTGTTGGAGTGTGAGCAAAGTAACATTTATGAAGGGGTTCAGGGAAACCGGCAGGCCGGACTTGAGTCCTGGAGATGGGAAGTACAGTGCCTGCACTCTGAAGGAGGGGTGTTAATGTTGCAGTTTAAAAACTGTAGTGTAAAGCACCCTTCTGGCAAGACAGTGATGGAGTGAATGATGGTGAAAGTTTTTCTTTTTCGGGCCACCCTGCATTGGTGGGAATCGGCCAGTGTGATAATAAATATATATATATATATATATATATATATATATATATATATATATATATATATATATATATATATATATATATATATATATATATAATGTCGTGCCGAATATGTAAAACTGGTCAATTAGCTAGAACTCATTTAAAATTAAGTCTTTTCTAAAATTTTCTCTTATACGTTTAAAGATATATTTTTTTCATTAATGTTGATGTAAAAATTTATAATTTTGCACCAAAAGGAACTTAGAAAACTTACCTAACCTTATTATAACAAGCGCAATTTATTTTAGCCTAACCCAACTAAATATATTTTAAATTTGCTTACAATAATTTAATACTAAACGAACACAGTGAAATATTTTTTTTAGTTAGGTTCAGAATGATTTTGGCGAAATTATTGCATACACAAATTTTCACTTTTAATATATGGCAAGATGAGCGTTGCTCTTTAAACCAAGATTGCAAGTTCTGCCTATTCGGCACGACATATATACATATGATATAGTGCCGAATAGGTAAAACTTGCGATTTGGGCTTTAATAGCACTGCTTCTCTTGCAAAATAAGGCAAGCGAAAATTTGTGCATGCAATAATTTTGCAAAAATCATTATGAACCTAATGAAAAAAATATATTTCATTGTGTTTGTTTATAATTAAAATATTGTAAACTTATCTAAAATATATTTAGTTGGATTAGGCTAATTTAAATTCCGCGTTTTATAAAAAAGTTTAGGTACGTTTTCTAAGGTTCTTTGGTATAAAATTATTAAATTTTACATTAACGTAAATGAAAAAAATGTATCTTTAAACGTATAAGATAATATTTTAGAAAGGACTTTATTTTACATGAGCTCTTGCTAATTGACCAATTTTACCTATTCAGTACGACACACACACACACACACACACACATATAATATACATGTATATATATATATATATAAATATATATATATATAAATATATATATATTTATATATATAATGTCGTGCCGAATAGGCAGAACTTGCGATCTTAGCTTAAATAGCAACGCTCATCTTGCCATATAGGACAAGTGAAAATTTGTGCATGCAATAATTTCGCCAAAATCATTCTGAACCTAACGAAAAAAATATATTTCACTGTGTTTGTTTAGTATTAAATTATTGTAAACAAATCTAAAATATATTTAGTTGGGTTAGGCTAAAATAAATTATTCTTGTTATAATAAGGTTAGGTAAGTTTTCTAAGTCCCTTTTGGTGCAAAATTGTAAATTTTTACATCAACATTAATGAAAAAAATATATCTTTAATCGTATAAGAGAAAATTTTAGAAAGGACTTAATTTTAAATGAGTTCTTGCTAATTGACCAGTTTTACATATTCGGCACGACATTATATATATATATATATATATATATATATATATATATATATATATATATATATATATATTTATATTTATATATATATATATATATATATATATATATATATATATGCAATAAGATCACAGTAAACAGGTGATTTCAAAATATGCAAAACAACCACTCTGAAAGAATAGAGAAATTCCAAGCGCTTTCGTGACTACTCACATTATCAAGGAACTATGAAAGTAAAGCATCCAAGGAAGCTATATAATGGGTCTGGCCAGCACCTCACTATCAGATCCCACATCGGTTAAACACGTGACGCGTGGCGACCCAACTTGGATAGGTCCTTTGCACAACTCACCCACAAACTATTCTACCCAAGAAAATTTAGAAATTATTATTTGTCCAGTGTATTATTAAATTCTTCCCAAATTCTATTAATTATAAATGGATCTAATTTATATAAACCAAAGGAAATATTCATATTATTGTCAAAACTGCTTTTTATGAAACAAGATTCAATTATATTCCTGTCGACCATGGACTTGCTTGATACTACTTTCTCAACTTTTTGAAAATCAATTGGATGGTTAAAATCTCTTACATGAATAAATAGAGCATTGGAATCTTGTCCAGTTCTAATGCTATATTTATGTTGTTTTAATCTTAGTTCGAGATTTTTACCAGTTTGACCGTAATAAACTTTATCGCAAATTTTACAAGGATGAATTAGTCAAACAATTTACTTCCACTAATCCATCTTTACCTTACATGTATGGACTAATAAAAACACACAAACCAGGGAATCCAGTCAGACCAATTATTAGCTCCATAGGGTCAGTTTCATATAAATTATCCAAATGGCTTGTTGATATTTTGAGCCCTATTGTTGGCAAAATTTCTAACTTTAATGTTAAAAACAACATAGACTTGGTTGATAAATTAAGCTCCTTGACTGACTTAAATGATTTTAACATGGTTAGTTTTGATGTTACTTCCTTGTTTACGAAAGTTCCTGTTGATGATTTATTAAGTTTCTTATCTGAAGAACTCGTTAACTATGATTTACCATTGCCAGTTCCTACTATCATTAAACTTATTAAACTTTGCATTGTTGATGAAAAATTTGTATTTAATGATAAGTTTTACTCTCAGAAGTTTGGTATGGCAATGGGAAATCCTCTTTCACCTGTTCTTAGTAACCTATACATGGAATTTTTTGAAACAAGGTTGCTTAACACAATCCTCCCTAATAGAGCTAAATGGTTCAGATATGTTGATGATATTTTGTGTCTTATGCCCAAAAATGTAGATATACACCATTTCCTTGGAAAATTAAATAGCTTAGCCCATTCTATAAGCTTTACTGTTGAGTTTGAAGAAAACTCATTGCCTTTTCTAGATGTTTTAATTATTAAGGGTAATAATGAATTCAAATTTAAAATTTACAGAAAACCTACAAATAACTGTTCCCATGTCCACTATTATTCCTCGCATCAAGATAGTCAAACTGTTTTCTCATCAATGTTTTTGAGAGCTTTACGAATTTGTAGTCCTGAGTTCATAGATGAGGAAATATCCAAAATTTATGAAATAGGTAATGATTTAAAATACCCAAGAAATGTAATTGATAAATCTTTTAAAGTTGCTAGAAACACTTTTTATAATCCAAAAAGGGATAACCAGCCTTATTCAACTAAAAATATGTTGGTCCTCCCTTACCATGAAAACTTGGTTGATATGCCTTCTCTTCTTAAGACTTTTAATATTAAAGTTGCATTCAAAAATCTTGATACAGTAAAAAAACTTTTGATAAAGAATTCCCCCCAAAATGCTGATGGATGTGTCTATAAGATTCCTTGTAAAATTTGCGATAAAGTTTATTACGGTCAAACTGGTAAAAATCTCGAACTAAGATTAAAACAACATAAATATAGCATTAGAACTGGACAAGATTCCAATGCTCTATTTATTCATGTAAGAGATTTTAACCATCCAATTGATTTTCAAAAAGTTGAGAAAGTAGTATCAAGCAAGTCCATGGTCGACAGGAATATAATTGAATCTTGTTTCATAAAAAGCAGTTTTGACAATAATATGAATATTTCCTTTGGTTTATATAAATTAGATCCATTTATAATTAATAGAATTTGGGAAGAATTTAATAATACACTGGACAAATAATAATTTCTAAATTTTCTTGGGTAGAATAGTTTGTGGGTGAGTTGTGCAAAGGACCTATCCAAGTTGGGTCGCCGCGCGTCACATGTTTAACCGTTGTGGGATCTGATAGAGAGGTGCTGGCCAGACCCCTTATATAGCTTCCTTGGATGCTTTACTTTCATAGTTCCTTGATAATGTGAGTAGTCACGAAAGCGCTTGGAATTTCTCTATTCTTTCAGAGTGGTTGTTTTGCATATACATATATATATATATATATATATATATATATATATATATATATATATATATATATATATATATATATATATATATATATATATATATATAATAATCACTCAGTCCACAGCAGAATTCGAACCCGCAAACTCGACCTCAGAGTACACAGTACTTTATCCACACAGCCAGAATCCAGAAAAATAAATAATTTCGCCTGTTTATGAATTGTTAGGCATATACTTTACAATACTGGATATATACCCTGAGTGGTGTATTTCTCTCAGCGTATATATGTTGATAGTCTGATCCCTATTTTACAGATTAAAGTATTCTTGTCTAGTGCTTACCGTGTAGCCTTAATGGCCCTCGTGTAATCGATAGGTTTAAAACCATTAAACCAATCTCGCAGTGTATACATCCAATGGCAGAGTTAGGGGGACGGTGTGATTACTTTGTCTAGACAAAGTAATCATTACTCAGACTCTAGGTAATGGTTCCCACCACTCAGACTCTCTTAGACCATCAGCTACTCAAATCACTTCTGACCTTTGATCCTTTCTAATGCTTTACTGCTCTTTAGAAAGTGGCTTGTGCAGTGTACATAATTTGGTTAAGGAATAACATATATGAATAACTCAATTGTTACTCAGTGTACATCTTTCTTTGTTAAGTGGTAATTGAAGCAATGCCACAGTAGTGCGCATATAATTGGGGCAGTGATGAAATAAGAGATATTTGAAAGATAATGTTTATATAAAAAAGCACGGCAATGATATGACAGATAATTGATTTAATACGATATATAACTACCCTTTGCTTTCATAAACACTGCTACACGCTTTGGCGCAAATTCGAGTAATGTTGAACACTGACAAGGTCTTCGTCGCGGTACCAGGTCCTAATAACAGCAGCAATTAGCTTCCCTACAATTGAACAGTCCTGTTTCGTGATCCTTCGTCTGGTTATTGCCCTTATTTCTCAATTGGGTTGAGGTGAGGAGAGTTTCCAGGCCAATTTAGAACGCTTAGCTCACATTCTTCGAAGAATGTCAGTATTTTTCTGCTGGAAAATGTCTTCATCAGGAAAGTCTGTACCCACAATTCGAAGAAAATGAGCTGCCAGGATTGCCTTGTATTTGTCACTGTTCATCGTTCCCTCAACAATAACAAGCCGTCCAGTAAAACTACCCCCCTCCCCCCCAAGCATCTTCCTAGGTGGGTGTTTTGATACTTGTGGAATGTGTCCATTCCGAAGATGTTCGCCTTTACTCCGTTTCGCTACCATTGATCTGTATCCTTGTACTGCAAAAATGAGCCTCAAATGAAAAATTAACTTTTCTCCATTCATTTGTCATCCATCCTTTATGATCGCGTGCTCACAGCAGCCGTTTTTTCTTCATAGCACCAGTCAATAATTGTTTTTCTTCTAGCTTTCTGGCAGTTCTCCAAACTTCAAGTAGCCTTTCGAACAGCTGAAGAATCAACATTTAGGCCAACTGAAGTCAAATATCTCTTTAGATATTTGTTGGTTTTCTTGGGATCCTTCACACTATGATAACTTTGTTATCGTGAGGTGTTGTCTTGCGTTTTCTTCCACATCTTCCTCCACTCAGCATTGTTCAGTCACCAGTGTCGTCAGCTCTCTTCAGAATCCGACCAACTGTTGACTTTGTTAGGCTCAAATTTCGGCGATCTGTCTGATAGTCAAATCAGTACATTTTCTAATAGCTACAATACTTACACGTTTCCTGAATGTAATATCATCAGTAATTTCAGCAGTAATCATGAACTGAAGGGAACAATTTGGAGAAACGACATTGTAATAAAGTTGGTAGAATTACCGACAATATGTAAAGTAAAAGGACACAAGTGCAACTAATGTGACTAACTAATGTGCAACTAACACCAGAGTCGCCATCGCTTCTAGCACTTCAATAAAGGATCTAACCAGGACAAAATCCAAGCATCACGAACCAGTCAATGCAGGAGTTTACACTATACCCTGTGGAGGCTGTGACAAGATTTACGTAGGTGAAACAGCAAGAAACCTCGACACCCGCCTCAATGAACACATTTACGCATGTAGGAACGATAACTTGAACAACCCCTGTGTACAACACCGAAATTCCACCAATCATCTTATGAAATTCAGAGACACCCAATTAGTGATCAAAGAAACTAATTTCCGTAGACGCAAGTGCCTCGAATCAGCACTGATCGCTGTTTCGAATACAATTAAACAAAACAACGGCAGTTTCACCATCTCCGAAGTCTTAGCAAGAATCCTCCCGAAAACAGTAAACCCTGCCATCACATAGTCTCTCCTGTTATACTACACAAGCACATACAAGGAGTGAACACTGAAACAAGCTGCCTCTTTCCAGTCTATATTTGTCCAACCTATTTTTATGTTACCCAAGTAATAGCTTTTATATCCTTTTTCTCATGTACGAATTAATTGCTCTACCATATTGTATTACTTTTGCCACTACTACTACTACTACCACCACTAGTGAACATCGAAATGGTACCTCACTAGTATTGCACCTCACTCTGAGCCTATATATACCCTCTGTGTCCATGTATTGTTTGTAATGGCTTGATAAAGCTCCTGGAGAGCGAAACGTTGCCACAATAAAATGTCACATTAGTTGCACTTGTGTCCTTTTACTTTACAGAAACGACATTCACTTTTGGAGCACGCTTGCAGATATAGCCTTACAGAACAACAGTTGTAGTACTGACGAGAGTCGCAAGGTAACACCACAGCTGGATGGTTGCCAGAAGTCGGTAGCAAACTCTTTTGTAAAGAAAAGAACCCAAACTACATTAATTAAGCTGGAGACTAAGACATATTTATATTATGAGATAATCACAAAATTTACTCCTGTAACAATTAATTTGCACACTACTGTACCTATGTACATTTGTGAAGTATATAGTTACTGGGGCTTAATCTCTTTCTCTCTCTCTCTCTCTCTCTCTCTCTCTCTCTCTCTCTCTCTCTCACTCACTCACACACACACACACACACACACACACACACACACACACACACACATACACACACACATACACACACACACACACACACTGTGTACCCCTAACAACAATATTCAATACATCTATCGAAACAGGGAGATTGCTTGAGGCATGGAAGACAGCAAATGTAGTCCCAATCTTTAAAAAAGGAGACAGACATGAAGCATTAAACTACAGACCAGTGTCACTGACATGTATAGTATGCAAAATCATGGAGAAGATTATCAGGAGAAGAGTGGTGGAACACCTAGAAAGGAACGATCTCATCAACAGCAGCCAACATGGTTTCAGGGACGGGAAATCCTGTGTCACAAACCTACTGGAGTTCTATGACATGGTGACAGCAGTAAGACAAGAGAGAGAGGGGTGGGTGGATTGCATATTCTTGGACTGCAAGAAGGCGTTTGACACAGTTCCACACAAGAGATTGGTGCAAAAACTGGAGGACCAAGCAGGGATAACAGGGTAGGCACTACTATGGATCAGGGAATACTTGTCAGGAAGACAGCAGCGAGTCATGGTACGTGGCGATGTGTCAGAGTGGGCACCTGTGACCAGCGGGGTCCCACAGGGGTCAGTCCTAGGACCAGTGCTGTTTCTGGTATTTGTGAACGACATGACGGAAGGAATAGACTCTGAGGTCTCCCTGTTTGCAGATGACGTGAAGTTGATGAGAAGAATTCACTCGATCGAAGACCAGGCAGAACTAAAAGGGATCTGGACAGGCTGCAGACCTGGTCCAGCAATTGGCTCCTGGAGTTCAATCCCACCAAGTGCAAAGTCATGAAGATTGGGGAAGGGCAAAGAAGACCGCAGACGGAGTACAGTCTAGGGGGCCAGAGACTACAAACCTCACTCAAGGAAAAAGATCTTGGGGTGAGTATAACACCAGGCACATCTCCTGAAGCGCACATCAACCAAATAACTGCTGCAGCATATGGGCGCCTAGCAAACCTCAGAACAGCATTCCGACATCTTAATGAGGAATCATTCGGGACCCTGTACACCGTGTACGTTAGGCCCATATTGGAGTATGCGACACCAGTTTGGAACCCACACCTAGCCAAGCATGTAAAGAAACTAGAGAAAGTGCAATGGTTTGCAACAAGACTAGTCCCAGAGCTAAGAGGTATGTCCTACGAGGAGAGGTTAAGGGAAATCAACCTGACGACACTGGAGGACAGGAGAGATAGGGGGGGACATGATAACGACATACAAAATACTGAGAGGAATTGACAAGGTGGACAAAGACAGGATGTTCCAGAGATTGGACACAGTAACAAGGGGACACAGTTGGAAGTTGAAGACGCAGATGAATCACAGGGATGTTAGGAAGTATTTCTTCAGCCACAGAGTTGTCAGTAAGTGGAATAGTTTGGGAAGCGATGTAGTGGAGGCAGGATCCATACATAACTTTAAGCAGAGGTATGATAAAGCTCACGGCTCAGGGAGAGTGACCTAGTAGCGATCAGTGAAGAGGCGGGGCCAGGAGCTCGGACTCAACCCCAGCAACCTCAACTAGGTGAGTACAACTAGGCGAGTACATCGTATGTTAGTCTCTTACTTGATTCCTGTTATTGTAACGGTCACCATTGTTTCTGGAAACTCCACTGTACTGGAGTGCCAATGTTAATTCGAGCGCGAGGTAACGTGTAGTTACATGAGCCGATATAACTGAAATTTCATACTCAGGTGAATATAGCAACAATATTACACAGAAATAATATTGGTCTCCAGCGACCGTTCTCATGGACGTGAGGCCTTCATGTTGTTGTTTATTGTTGTTGCTGTTATTGTTTATTTTGTTTTGTTTTAGTTGATGTTTTTGTTTTGTTTTAGTTGTGATGTTTTTGTGTTTTAGTTGTGATTTTTTTGTTTTGTTTTAGTTGTGATGTTTTTGTTTTGTTTTAGTTGTGATGTTTTTGTTTTGTTTTAGTTGTGATGTTTTTGTTTTGTTTTAGTTGTGATGTTTTTGTTTTGTTTTAGTTGTGATGTTTTTGTTTTGTTTTAGTTGTGATGTTTTTGTTTTGTTTTAGTTGTGATGTTTTTTTGTTTTAGTTGTGATGTTTTTGTTTTGTTTTAGTTGTGATGTTTTTGTTTTGTTTTAGTTGTGATGTTTTTGTTTTGTTTTAGTTGTGATGTTTTAGTTTTGTTTTAGTTGATTTTTGTTTTGCTTTTTGTTGTCCTAGTTATTTACATTAATGTTACTACAACAACAACAACTATTACTACTACCACCACCACTGTCACTATTACAACTACGATTATTACTTCAATTTCAACTATGCTAATTATTACTAACTATGCTACTTCTACTATTACTACTACAACCACAGAAACCATCATTATCATCAACATCACTCTCAACAATGTTTATCATTGATGTTATGAAGACCCTAATAAGTGTACTAGATTAGCAAACAGTGAGAGAAGGAGAATGTAAATGACATTGTCTTGGTCTTATTTTCCTCTTCTTCTCTTTCATATTTTATTAATTGGCTTGTTCTGTCTCTCTCTCTTTTTTTTTATTTACACAGGGTTTGGCAAGGTTAAGGATCCCTAGCTTTATTGACAAGCTATTTACAGGTTAAGGATTCCTAACTCTCTCTCTCTCTCTCTCTCTCTCTCTCTCTCTCTCTCTTTACACGGGGTTTGACAAGGTTTTAAGGATCCTTAACTTTATTGACAAGCTATTTACAGGTTAAGGATTCCTAACTTTATTGGCAAGCTAAGACCTGTTACCTACATCAGCTCATTTGAAAGCATTTTTGTTATGAAACATACAAGTAGGGAACAGGATGAAGTTGGAGCCATCTGTGGGCCAGCATTTTCATTTGATCAATTGACTTTATCTCGATGACATCATTATGCTGTACGAATGTGTTCCATACTCGAGTCATCCTGGAGATAAATGATCTCAGATAAAGTGATGTTCTGGATAAGGGTACAGCCAGAGTGAAGTTGCTGCTTTCTGCCCGTCTTGTGGTATAGAAGCTTGCTTCTCGCTGTCCTCGAAGTGGAGCAAAGTGTAGTACTTTGACAATGTTGGCCTTGTACATAACAGTAAGGCCACCCACATCCCTCCTGTGTTGAAGGCTCTGCTGAAATGACAGATCTATCCAGGATGGGTCCAGGTGAGAGATGAGACGTCTTGCTCTGTTCTCTACTCTGTAAAGCAGTCGCAGATGAGAGGGAGGGGGCAGGCAAACCAAGAAAGTGGAGCATACTCAAGGTGTGAGCGTACTTGTGCCTCATACAGAATCAACCTGTGCTGTTAAGCAGGTGAGTGATACGTCGAAGTGCTGTAAGCTTCCTGACTGTCTTGTTTGCAAGATATACAAAGTGGTTCTTAATCTCTAGTTTGGAGTCAGATTTCACCCCAAGGATATCAACTTCTTCACCAGGTACCAACATTCTCCCATTCATACTAATGCTCCGGCATTACCATCATGGTACCTAAAGACTTTCTCTCCCTCTCTTTCTCTCTCAATCCCTTCTCTCTTTACCCTTCCCCTCTACTGCACTTTCCCACCCAGCACACTATTTATGCTGTACTTCCCATTATAGCCATGATGGTAAAGAGAATTCTGGAAAAAGGAGACATCGAAGCATGATAATGCTGCCAACTTTTCATAGAAACATGTCTGTGCTCGCCTGTATATGGTTGCAGGGGTCGATTCACAGCTCCTGGCCCCGCCTCTTCTCTGGTCTCTACTAGGTTCGTTCTTTCCCTGCTCCAAGAGCAGGAAGATTTTGGCTTAAATACCAACGCTCTTCTTGCTGAATAAGGCAAGTGAAAATTTGTGTGCGCAATAATTTCGCAAAAATCATACTGAACTTAACGAAAAAAAAAATTCGTTGTGCTTGTTTATTATTAAATTATCAAAAATATATTTAGCTGGATTAGGCTAAATTACATTGCGCTTGTTATAATGAGGTTAGGCAAGTTTTCTAAGATTCTTTTGGTACAAAATTTAATAATTTTTACATTAACATAAATTTATATATATATATATATATATATATATATATATATATATATATATATATATATATATATATATATATATATATATATATAAAGCCAAGCAACAAACAAGTGTTGAACAAATTTCAAAGTGGACCCACAAATAAGGGTAAGTAATTGAGTTGGGAATTTGTGGCCCTGGCCAGTCTATGTGGAGCTCCTCTCAGAGGAACTACTTAGCATCATTGATGGTCTTTTGGACGCCGATGAACGTTGGTAATCAAGATTATTTGTGTCGGCCCGCTCACACGAAATGGATATATGTGAGTGTGTGTGTGTGTGTGTGTGTGTGGGTGTTTATTTACCTATTTGTGGTTGCAGGGATTGAGTCACAGCTCCTGGCCCCACCTCTTCGCTGGTCGCTACTAGGTCCACTCTTTCCCTGCTTCATAAGCTTTATCGTATTTCTTAAGGTTATGTATGGATTCTGCCTCCACTACATCACTCTCCAGATTGTTCCATTTCTCGATAGCTCTGTGACTGAAGAAATACTTCCTGACATCCCTGTGACTCATCTGAGTTTTCAACTTCCAATTGTTGCGCTCCATCTGAAACATTCTGTCCCTATCCACCTTGTCAATTCCTCTCAGTATTTTATATGTCGTTATCATGTCTCCCTTATCCCTCTTGTCCTCTAGTGTCTTCAGGTTAATTCCCCCCCTGTGTACTCACCTATTTGTACTCACCTATTTGTGGTTGCAGGGGTCGAGTCATAGCTCCTGGCCCCGCCTCTTCACTCATTGCTACTAGGTTCTCTCTCCCTGCTCCATGAGCTTTATCATACCTCGCCTTAAAACTATGTATGGTTCCCGCCTCCACTACTTCACTTTCTATGTGTGTGTGTGTGTGTGTGTGTGTGTGTGTTGTGTGGGGAGAAGGTGTATGTGTGCGTGTGTACTACCAATTTGTTCACACTTATTTATGGTTGTAGAGGTCAGGTTTTAGCTCCCTGCCATGCCTCTGACTATCTGCTACTCGGCTCATACTCTACTGACATAGCGAGGACTATCTTACCTATTCATAAAGCTGTGTACAAATCTTGCCTCTGATTCTTTTTTATCCACTTTCTGACCACTCTGGCGACAAAGAAATGCATCCCAACATCCCTGCGATTCGTCTTTGTTAAGAAATTCTTATTCTGCCTCTTTCCCTCCTTTCAAACATCGGCTCCCTGTCCATTCATCAATTCCTTTGAGAATTTTTATGTCGATATCATGTCTCGGTCCTTCTGTTCTCTAGTGTAATCAGATTAATACCTTCAGTGTCTTGGCATAGATCCTAAGGGACTAGACTCTTTATAAACCATTGCATTTTGTCAAAAATTTTGGTATGCCTGATCATGTCTGAATTTCCGGCATATTAGGCACTTTTTTCTCACAAAAGTTTTGAAAAAGTACCCTGCGCCTTATATGCTCAAGGGTCAAGGGTATGCTTTGGGTTACCCTTTAGCAG
Organism: Cherax quadricarinatus; assembly: GCF_038502225.1. Taxonomy (NCBI): domain Eukaryota; kingdom Metazoa; phylum Arthropoda; class Malacostraca; order Decapoda; family Parastacidae; genus Cherax; species Cherax quadricarinatus. Next base: position 15,656,905 of record NC_091367.1, read on the forward strand.
TTGTTTATTAACGTTACGTTACAACTGCCCGGCATATTTTCCTATATACGTATGCTCTTGCGCCTTATATACCGGAAAATGTGGTTCTCTAAAATGGGTCTCATGACGCATTCAAGTTGCTGTCAATGATGATTATTAAGAATCCTAAAAACCAGTCTTAGATTTACCAAGCGAGCATCAGAGGTTGTTTTGTTGATGTGCACCTCAGGAGATGTGCTTGCGCTCTCTCCGATTGCATTTTCTTAGAGTGAGGTTAGTAGCCATTGTCATTCTAGCCCGTTCTCAATAGTTGTGTGTGTGTGTGTGTGTGTGTGTGTGTGTGTGTGTGTACTCACCTAATTGTGGTTGCAGGGGTCGAGACTCAGCTCCTGGCCCCGCCTCTTCACTGATCGCTACTGTGTGTGTGTGTGTGTGTATGTGTGTGTGTGTGTGTGTGTGTGTGCATGCGTGCTCACCAAGTTGTGTTTGTGGGAAGGAGGTGGTGAGTGGAAACTTTGCTCCTGGACTTGCTTCTTAGCGAGTCCAGACTTCTGTGTTCCCGTATTATATATACTGTTGAAGGTGTGTCTCAAGCTTCCACCACCACCACTGCCTGATGAGACGTAAAAATACTTCCTTACATCCCTTTGGCTCATCTATGTCGACTTCATTTTCCACCATGAGCCTCCTATCTGTTCTCTCAATTCCTCAGTTCCTGCTTCTGCTTGGATTGAATTCGATGATCACCTTCATGCCTACGTCTTCAGACTCTTCTGGTCTTCCTGCAGTTTATCACTGTCTTCTCATGTGCCCATTTTCTCGTTAAAATTTCATCATTAGCAATTATTCAAATACTGAGGAGATATATCGACAAATGGAACTAAGATAAGACAGAATAAATAAAGTTAAGAAAATATACTATTGTTGATGTATCTGAAGAAAAAATAAAATTTTTGATGTTTGAAAAAAATAATTATGTGCTCGCGTGAAATGGGAATAAATGCTGGAACAAGGAGAAGGAAAATAAGGATGAAAACAGAGGCAATTTTCGCATCTCACTGCCTGCAATATGTAGATTTAATATTATACTGAGAATAAGGAAGAAATAAATTGCAAGACTTTAACGGTCTGAATAATAAAATGAAAAGCAGAAGGCGGGGGAAATGGGAGGGGGAGGTTGTACAGTTACTTCAGCTACTATGTATAAAAAGATGAGATATATAAGTTGATCTGGTGCCAAAATGTGGCACCATTCGCTGAAACCAAATTTAAGATCAGTTGTTTAGTGTCACTGTGCGTTGTTAGTGCCTTTGTACGTGGAACCTTGACCTCCTGTCAAAGCTAAAAGCACTAGGAATCCTCAATTTTGTTACCCAATCTTAGTGATTGCTTTCAACAATAATACTCTCGGATACGTACAAACGGAGCACATAGCTGTGGCAAGCCTATGCAGGTGACTGGGCCAAGCTCACACAGGTAACTGGGGCAAGCTCTCACAGGTAACTGGGGCAAGCTCTCACAGGTAACTGGGGCAAGCTCTCACAGGTAACTGGGGCAAGCTCTCACAGGTAACTGGGGCAAGCTCTCACAGGTAACTGGGGCAAGCTCACACAGGTAACTAGGGCAAGCTCTCACAGGTAACTGGGGCAAGCTCACACAGATAACTAGTGCAAGCTCTCACAGGTAACTGGGGCAAGCTCTCACAGGCAACTGGGGCAAGCTCTCACAGGTAACTGGGGCAAGCTCACACAGGTAACTGGGGCAAGCTCACACAGGTAACTAGGGCAAGCTCTCACAGGTAACTGGGGCAAGCTCACACAGGTAACTGGGGCAAACTCTCACAGGTAACTGGGGCAAGCTCTCACAGGTAACTGGGGCAAACTCTCACAGGTAACTGGGGCAAGCTCTCACAGGTAACTGGGGCAAGCTCTCACAGGTAACTGGGGCAAGCTCACACAGGTAACTGGGGCAAACTCTCACAGGTAACTGGGGCAAGCTCTAACAGGTAACTGGGGCAAACTCTCACAGGTAACTGGGGCAAGCTCACACAGGTAACTGGGGCAAACTCTCACAGGTAACTGGGGCAAGCTCTCACAGGTAACTGGGGCAAGCTCTCACAGGTAACTGGGACAAGCTCACACAGGTAACTGGGGCAAGCTCTGACAGGTAACTGGGGCAAGCTCGCACAGGTAACTGGGGCAAACTCTCACAGGTAACTGGGGCAAGCTCTCACAGGCAACTGGGCCAAGCTCTCACAGGTAACTGGGGCAATTCTCACAGGTACCTGGGGCAAGCTCTCACAGGTAACTGGGGCAAGCTCTCACAGGTAACTGGGGCAAGCTCTCACAGGTAACTGGGGCAAGCTCTCACAGGTAACTGGGGCAAGCTCACACAGGTAACTGGGGCAAGCTCTCACAGGTAACTGGGGCAAGCTCACACAGGCAACTGGGGCAAGCTCTCACAGGTAACTGGGGCAAACTCTCACAGGTAACTGGGCCAAGCTCTCACATGTAACTGGGGCAAGCTCACACAGGTAACTGGGGCAAGCTCTCACAGGTAACTGGGGCAAGCTCTCACAGGTAACTGGGGCAAGCTCTCACAGGTAACTGGGGCAAGCTCTCACAGGTAACTGGGGCAAGCTCTCACAGGTAACTGGGGCAAGCTCTCACAGGTAACTGGGGCAAGCTCACACAGGTAACTGGGGCAAGCTCTCACAGGTAACTGGGGCAAGCTCTCACAGGTAACTGGAGCAAGCTCTCACAGGTAACTGGGGCAAGCTCACACAGGTAACTGGGGCAAGCTCACACAGGTAACTGGGGCAAGCTCACACAGGTAACTGGGGCAAGCTCACACAGGTAACTGGGGCAAGCTCACACAGGTAACTGGGGCAAGCTCACACAGGTAACTGGGGCAAGCTCTCACAGGTAACTGGGGCAAGCTCTCACAGGTAACTGGGGCAAGCTCTCACAGGTAACTGGGGCAAGCTCTCACAGGTAACTGGGGCAAGCTCACACAGGTAACTGGGGCAAGCTCTCACAGGTAACTGGGGCAAGCTCACACAGGTAACTGGGGCAAGCTCGAACTGTTGATTGGGGCAGTCCTGTGAAAGTAAAGATGCTTACTTGATGTAAGATGAAAACTTGTCTGTGGGAGCAGCGTCAGATAAGGGCAATACAACACTTTGATTTTATTGGGTTATTCTACCCCTTAAGGAAGGTTCCTTGATGTTGGTGAGGGGCTCTTGATTTAGGAAATTGGATCTGTGGTCCATTTCCCCGAATTAAGCCTGAATGCCTTCCACATCCCCCCCCAGGCGCTGTATAATCCTCCGGGTTTAGCGCTTCCCCCTTGATTATAATATAATAATAATGGGTTATTCTATTAACTTATACATTTCAATGTATAAGTTAATAGTAAAAATCTAAACTTATGTGATGTACCTGAATAAACTTACTCACCTACTTTACAAGTAGCTGTGAAAGATGACTAAGGAATCAGTAAGTTTATTCAGGCGTACACAAATACGGTTACATAGATTATCATACATAGCTGCATATGTATAGAGAACCTACGATAACCCATAAAAGTCAAAGTGGCTTATTTCCGTTTGGTCATAGGTCAGGGTAGGGACAAGTAACGTAAACAAACTTTAAGTATTGTTAGAGCTTTTCTGTGAACAGAGGACAGCAATGAGCTGTCCTCTGTTCACAGATAAGCTTTCTGTGAGTGGCTGCCAAAGAGAGGTTTAAATACAGAAGACTGGGCTGGAACACCTTAAGATGTTCTTTCTGAACACCATGAACTTCCTACTTAGGTAATAAAATAAACAAAAGCAAAGACCTGTCATATAACAATGTATTGTAATACAGGACTTGAATGCGTCACTAATGTCACTCGAGTTACAAGTTACAACTTGTGTACGAATGGTATATAACACCGACAAGATGAGATTAAGACACATGTGCAACATCTGGGTATCTACAATAAAGATACCCAGATGTTGCACATGTGTCTTAATCTCAAGTTACAACTTCTTCAGTGGTTTTACTCCTTCAGTTGTCATTAATTTCTAGACTCAATTATTTTAAACATGTTGGCAAAATAAGTAGACGTTTGTGAAAGTTAATTGACCATATGAAAGTTCTGGCTCATTATTGTAGTTTCAATTTATTTCGGAAGAGGTAAATATATTTTACATATTTTTACGACTAGGATCTGAGAGATGAAAATAATAGCTCTTTGCTTGTAAACTATTTTACGACTATTTCATCGTTGATTATTTATGCCAGTTAGGTCTAAAAAAGACAAAGATAGAAAGCACTCATTGCATATAAATATTATTCTTTTGGGTTTGCAGTTTCCCTAAGACAAATTGCCAGCAATTACAATGATACATGACTTGCATTAACGCTACTTATCATTGTTTAAAATATAACGCACTGGAAAACTCCCCATATTTTCTTACTTAAGTCTCGCACAATAATTAACGACCATTTCCTGCCGGTTGACTCAGCTCTTGCTAATTTGTTTCGTATCGCTATTTAAGTATCCCAGAAGGGATACCTTTATGCGGCTGACAATTTTGTTTCTACCGAAGCTTCGTCTTTCTTCCGTTCGTAATACTTGAAGGTCTCATCCGATTGTCTTTAAATTTTTAATTCTGGTGTAATATAAGTTTGGCAAGATTTCTGTAGCTATTGGCATGTGCAGGTGACATATCACCAAAGTTAGTAAACCATTCCAAGATTCCTCGAATGGGCCTGAAAACTTTCAAGGACCTCTGCAGATTGGCTTCAAACTTTCACAAAAAGTGTATTTTACTTCGGAGTATATCGTACGGCGGAGAGTGAAACAAATGTTTATTGTAGCACTTTCGTCATTTTTATTTTTCCCACAACTAACAACGATGACAGGAGGTCGGCTAGATATGCTAAAGCAGTTTGATACAAACTCAAACCAGTGGCGATGCCAGCGAGCCTTAAAAGACACGTAAGTGCCCCTGTCTTCTAATAACACGTTCACTTTTCCACTATAATCTACCTTTGAGGACAACTGTGTTGCAGAGGTCTGAGCTCAGACCTCTGCAACACAATTGTCCTCAAAGATTTGTTAAGTTATACCATGAATTAAGAAAAGATCCTAGACTTCACCTTACGAAACAAAGCAAATACGATAGTAATTATGTACAATGTAGATAATTGTGGGTAATGAACATGTTATTACAAGACGGAGGAACTTACGTGATCTTTAATGAACCACAACAGTACTAAACATTTAAACACTAGACCGTGCAGGAACTAAGCAAATGATTTCCCCGTGCATGTTGAATATGCTATGCAACTAGCATTGAGTGTGTAGATGAATGGTTCAGAGAACCGACATGTTGATAAATTAGACACATGTGCAACTCTTGGGTATCTTGGGCACGACCTACTTCCACATTGAACAAATGTGACACCACCTATGACTGCTTCACCTCTCCTACCAACGGTTTATAAGCTCCTTCTCCGCACGTATGCCGTATTCTATTCAAGATTGATGGACTGACCACATCGACTCAAGGTTGAGGGACTGATTACCTCATTCTCCTCCTCCTGTTCTTCAAGATTATCCTTTTCATGGACTGATGAAGCCACTGTGTTGCGAAACGTTTCCTCAATAAAGATACCCAAGAGTTGCACATGTGTCTAATTTATTAGCATTGAGTGTAAAGAACAACAGGGTACGAAGACCCGAAGCTTCCCTAGGTAGCTTGTAACGTACTTTGGTAGTCAAGGATCACGAGATAAAATATGCACCTACGTGAGCATCCTTGAATTACCTAAAATATAAGAGAGAAACCCCCTCTCCCCTCGATATCTCTGCCTGGGACTAGCTTGAAAACTGAGAGTGACTGAGATATCCATAGAAGAACCGGAAGTGAAGCAAGTGATGAACCTTGCAAAGACATAACAACTTTCAGCATTATGACACAAGTCACACTGGCAATAGACTCTCGTTGAAGCAGCAAAACTCTGCAGTATGAACCTCAACCTGACTCAAGCCATGAGTACTAACCACTACACAAAGAACCCGCACATAAGCGAAAGGAACTTATGACGACGCTTCGGTCCGACTTGGACCATTAACTAATCAGACTGAAACGTCGTAATAAATTTCTTTCATGTGTGAGTTGTCTGTGTATTGTTCCAGCAACGGTATTGTGCCTTTTTGTTTTTACGAACCACTATCTTGAAATCCATACCTCCCTTCCCCCATACCAAACTTCTGCACTTGAAAGAGGATCAAGCAAAACTAACTAAATTAATCTGGATGATCCAGTCATTTTAGCAAAGGCATTAACGCTGACCACAGAAATGTGGTTAACCTTGATGCTATTACATGGTTAATGCTGCCGAGATTCCCAGCCATCAACAGTTACATTTTCACCATATTTTTTGAAGACTCATTTTTAGCCTGACCTGATTCGTACCTGAAATGTGTTCGAACAGGAAACAGACTTTCACAATTGAAGTCAACTAATAAAATACTTTAAATTCACAGTAATAAAGCAAATTCAAGCCAAGATTTAGAACCGAAGTAAAACAGAAATTAAACCTCTTAGTTTTAAAACTGTGAGGTAGGAAGTCTTATCATTAATCTTGAAGAACCATTAGGAGTCAGGTTAAAAGAATAAAAGTGAAAGTTAAATAAGACAGAGCACCGTGGAACGTAACAAAAAATTTTACAAACAATATTCAGAATGTCTTGTAAACAAAAGTAGACTCTCACTACGATTCCTGTTTATACATACGAGGTCATAACAGTAAACCACAAGGCAGGATAAAGACAGATGCAGTATATAATGCGAGTTTAGCATCTGGTTGCTGCCGTAGACTGTCAACGTGTCTACTATATCTCGCACTTAAAAATATATTGAGCTCCAGTGGTCTAGAATTTAACACTGTTAGGCTGTGTTAGCTAAAATTCCTTATTACATTAGTCCCCGTTAGACCGTCCATGTTAGCTAAAACTCAGTGAATGGGCTCTTGAGTGTTAGGTTCTCCGTCTTAGCTAAGACTCAAGATCTTCAGTGTATTGGTTCGTTACTACAAGAGTTTTCTTTCATAGCTCATATTCTAGAAAATATTGAAGCTTTGGACCCCCGGAGGTTTTCTTCAGCCTCTGAATTTGTTTTTATTCGTAAAAAGAGCTTCCCGCTGGTATGATAAGGGAATCCTCGTGATTTCGGTTGTAAGTCACTATTTATTTTCAATTTCGTTATTGTTGGATAATCTTCCATATGATTGCTAAAATGCGGAAATATAGGTTAATATTTTAACATGACCAATTTTCTTCTCGTGTCCCTCAAAGCCATATAGTTCATAAACCCAAATTAAGCCGTAATGAAAGAATGGACGAGAGCTCGTGATCCATGGATACAGTTGAACCCAGTACTGTACCGATTCAACCAGCCGTGACACAGAGCTTAGTTGGCGCCGCTGATACAACCAGTCACAGTACTGTAAAAGTCATCCTATTATGAGTTGTGTGGCTGAGTGGTTAGAAAGCCTGGCCAGCCTGGTGGCAAAAGTTCTCGCTTCACACGGTGAGGGTCCGGGTTTAATTCCCGGCGAAGGGGTGGAAATATATACTGGACGTGTTTCCTTACACCGGTTGTCCATGTTCACCCATCAGTGAAATGGGTACCTGGGTGTTAGTCGACTGGTGTGGGTCGCATCCTGGGGCAAAACTGACCTAATTTGCCCGAAATGCTCTGCATAACAAGCGGCTTTCTATATAGTAGTATGTCATTGATGTCAGCTAGGACTGTATACCTTGTACATGTACTTGTAGAAATAAAGATATTATTATTATTATTATTATTATTATTATTATTATTATTATTATTAACCACGGTTCGTGCCCTCGTTCATTTTTCTATTCATCGACAGTCGATTATATCGACTTACAGTAATTATAATACTCATAAAATATTATTAATAGATTAGTAAGTTAAAGTCTACGAAGCTCACTCAGGAAAATCTTTCTCTAAGCACGGCACGATAACTTAGAAAGTTGGAAGCCGATCTAAAGAGGTATTCTCCACTTATTGCTCCGAATCCAGTGACTGCTGAGCATATAAGATATCCTTCACAGAAAATGCGTCATCGTTGAAGATATCAAGTTGACCAGAAGAGGCATTATCCAGTTACTGAATGGAAATCAATGTAACTGTTTATTAAATCTGACGAACTGGTACTTAAGCGGCTCAATAGCAAAGCAAATTTTCCGTTGTCCAAAACACACCAGCATAATAAAGTTTGAAGCCGACCAAAAGAACCAGTCTCCAGCAATTAAACAGAATCCAACGAACCAAACTGTTTACAGTATGTATACTTACAAATTTGCCCCTACACAGTTTTCCTTATAGGTACAATTTCCCCTTCCCCCCCAAAAAAAAAAAAATTATCAGCCAATAAGGACTGAAACCATTGGTATCAGGAATGAAAAAGAAAATTAAATGTGTTTCGTTCGCTGCGTGATCCTGTGAAGGTATTCCCCGTCTGTGTGGGAAAATACACTGATGTACAGTTTAGAACGTTTTTTTTTTTAGAGGACACGTTTCGCCACGAGTGGTTTTCCAGTCCTTTAAGACCACATATAGCAATGAGTATAGCGCGCCCACGCTTGTAAAAAGCCCTATGAATCTTACCCTAGATAATAAATTAAATGAGCCTAATAAATATACTGCGCGGTTTATTTCTCTAAATTTATTTCCTTAGTCACTAAAACTGAAAAATAAAAAGACACAAATGCAACTAATGTGATATTTTATTGTGGCAACATTTCGCTCTCCAGGAGCTTTATCAAGTGGTCACTAAAATTGCTCTAGTCTTCCTCTCACTCACGTATCAATAGTGAATAATTTCTTGACGAATAAATATAAAACTATCTGAGGAAGAAATACTAGCAAACCTGAGTATAAGTAATGTGTTGACAGTTCTGCGCCAATTCTATTGATCTGACATGAAGACATTGAATTATTCAGACGAGCTGACCATGCATCTTCAATTACACGCAAACTCGTCAGACGCTTCATGTTGTGTGTTATGTAATTATTCAGCATATTTATTGGTAGACAGCAACCACCCAGGGAAGTACTACCGTCCTGCCAGATGACTGTGAAACAGAAACCTGTAACTGTTTTGCATGATGGTAGGATTGCTGGTTTCTTTTTCTGTCTCATAAACACGCTAGATAACAGGGATATCTTGCTACTCCTACTTACACTTTGATCACACTTCACAGACACGCACATGCATATATATATACATACATCTAGGTTTTTCTCCTTTTTCTAAATAGCTCTTGTTCTTCTTTATTTCTTCTATTGTCCATGGGGAAGTGGAAAAGAATCTTTCCTCCGTAAGCCATGCGTGTCGTATGAGGCTACTAAAATGCCGGGAGCAATGGGCTGGTAACCCCTTCTCCTGTAGACACTTACTAAAAAAGAGAAGAAGAAAAACTTTATAAAACTGGGATGCTTAAATGTGCGTGGATGTAGTGCGGATGACAAGAAACAGATGATTGCTGATGTTATGAATGAAAAGAAGTTGGATGTCATGGCCCTAAGCGAAACAAAGCTGAAGGGGGTAGGAGAGTTTCAGTGGGGGGAAATAAATGGGATTAAATCTGGAGTATCTGAGAGAGTTAGAGCAAAGGAAGGGGTAGCAGTAATGTTAAATGATCAGTTATGGAAGGAGAAAAGAGAATATGAATGTGTAAATTCAAGAATTATGTGGATTAAAGTAAAGGTTGGATGCGAAAAGTGGGTCATAATAAGCGTGTATGCACCTGGAGAAGAGAGGAATGCAGAGGAGAGAGAGAGATTTTGGGAGATGTTAAGTGAATGTATAGGAGCCTTTGAACCAAGTGAGAGAGTAATTGTGGTAGGGGACCTGAATGCTAAATTAGGAGAAACTTTTAGAGAGGGTGTGGTAGGTAAGTTTGGGGTGCCAGGTGTAAATGATAATGGGAGCCCTTTGATTGAACTTTGTATAGAAAGGTGTTTAGTTATAGGTAATACATATTTTAAGAAAAAGAGGATAAATAAATATACAAGATATGATGTAGGGCGAAATGACAGTAGTTTGTTGGATTATGTATTGGTAGATAAAAGACTGTTGAGTAGACTTCAGGATGTACATGTTTATAGAGGGGCCACAGATATATCAGATCACTTTCTAGTTGTAGCTACACTGAGAGTAAAAGGTAGATGGGATACAAGGAGAATAGAAGCATCAGGGAAGAGAGAGGTGAAGGTTTATAAACTAAAAGAGGAGGCAGTTAGGGTAAGATATAAACAGCTATTGGAGGATAGATGGGCTAATGAGAGCATAGGCAATGGGGTCGAAGAGGTATGGGGTAGGTTTAAAAATGTAGTGTTAGAGTGTTCAGCAGAAGTTTGTGGTTACAGGAAAGTGGGTGCGGGAGGAAAGAGGAGCGATTGGTGGAATGATGATGTAAAGAGAGTAGTAAGGGAGAAAAAGTTAGCATATGAGAAGTTTTTACAAAGTAGAAGTGATGCAAGGAGGGAAGAGTATATGGAGAAAAAGAGAGAGGTTAAGAGAGTGGTGAAGCAATGTAAAAAGAGAGCAAATGAGAGAGTGGGTGAGATGTTATCAACAAATTTTGTTGAAAATAAGAAAAAGTTTTGGAGTGAGATTAACAAGTTAAGAAAGCCTAGAGAACAAATGGATTTGTCAGTTAAAAATAGGAGAGGAGAGTTATTAAATGGAGAGTTAGAGGTATTGGGAAGATGGAGGGAATATTTTGAGGAATTGTTAAATGTTGATGAAGATAGGGAAGCTGTGATTTCGTGTATAGGGCAAGGAGGAATAACATCTTGTAGGAGTGAGGAAGAGCCAATTGTGAGTGTGGGGGAAGTTCGTGAGGCAGTAGGTAAAATGAAAGGGGGTAAGGCAGCCGGGATTGATGGGATAAAGATAGAAATGTTAAAAGCAGGTGGGGATATAGTTTTGGAGTGGTTGGTGCAATTATTTAATAAATGTATGGAAGAGGGTAAGGTACCTAGGGATTGGCAGAGAGCATGCATAGTTCCTTTGTATAAAGGCAAAGGGGATAAAAGAGAGTGCAAAAATTATAGGGGGATAAGTCTGCTGAGTATACCTGGTAAAGTGTATGGTAGAATTATTATTGAAAGAATTAAGAGTAAGACGGAGAATAGGATAGCAGATGAACAAGGAGGCTTTAGGAAAGGTAGGGGGTGTGTGGACCAGGTGTTTACAGTGAAACATATAAGTGAACAGTATTTAGATAAGGCTAAAGAGGTCTTTGTGGCATTTATGGATTTGGAAAAGGCGTATGACAGGGTGGATAGGGGGGCAATGTGGCAGATGTTGCAAGTGTATGGTGTAGGAGGTAGGTTACTGAAAGCAGTGAAGAGTTTTTACGAGGATAGTGAGGCTCAAGTTAGAGTATGTAGGAAAGAGGGAAATTATTTCCCAGTAAAAGTAGGCCTTAGACAAGGATGTGTGATGTCACCGTGGTTGTTTAATATATTTGTAGATGGGGTTGTAAGAGAAGTAAATGCGAGGGTCTTGACAAGAGGCGTGGAGTTAAAAGATAAAGAATCACACACAAAGTGGGAGTTGTCACAGCTGGTCTTTGCTGATGACACTGTGCTCTTGGGAGATTCTGAAGAGAAGTTGCAGAGATTGGTGGATGTATTTTGTAGGGTGTGCAAAAGAAGAAAATTAAAGGTGAATACAGGAAAGAGTAAGGTTATGAGGATAACAAAAATATTAGGTGATGAAAGATTGAATATCAGATTGGAGGGAGAGAGTATGGAGGAGGTGAATGTATTCAGATATTTGGGAGTGGACGTGTCAGCGGATGGGTCTATGAAAGATGAGGTGAATCATAGAATTGATGAGGGAAAAAAAGTGAGTGGTGCACTTAGGAGTCTGTGGAGACAAAGAACTTTGTCCTTGGAGGCAAAGAGGGGAATGTATGAGAGTATAGTTTTACCAGCGCTCTTATATGGGTGTGAAGCATGGGTGATGAATGTTGCAGCGAGGAGAAGGCTGGAGGCAGTGGAGATGTCATGTCTGAGGGCAATGTGTGGTGTGAATATAATGCAGAGAATTCGTAGTTTGGAAGTTAGGAGGAGGTGCGGGATTACCAAAACTGTTGTCCAGAGGGCTGAGGAAGGGTTGTTGAGGTGGTTCGGACATGTAGAGAGAATGGAGCGAAACAGAATGACTTCAAGAATGTATCAGTCTGTAGTGGAAGGAAGGCGGGGTAGGGGTCGGCCTAGGAAAGGTTGGAGAGAGGGGGTAAAGGAGGTTTTGTGTGCTAGGGGCTTGGACTTCCAGCAGGTATGCATGAGCGTGTTTGATAGGAGTGAATGGAGACAAATGGTTTTTAATACTTGACGTGCTGTTGGAGTGTGAGCAAAGTAACATTTATGAAGGGGTTCAGGGAAACCGGCAGGCCGGACTTGAGTCCTGGAGATGGGAAGTACAGTGCCTGCACTCTGAAGGAGGGGTGTTAATGTTGCAGTTTAAAAACTGTAGTGTAAAGCACCCTTCTGGAAAGACAGTGATGGAGTGAATGAAGGTGAAAGTTTTTCTTTTTCGGGCCACCCTGCCTTGGTGGGAATCGGCCAGTGTGATAATAATAATAAAAAAAAATTATGATGCATGAATACGTGAATAGAAAGTAGTACTTTCGTGATTAATACTAATAATCAGCGAAAAATGCTGCAAGAGTGAGGGCCAGGGTTCAAACAAGTGGTTCACGGACATCTTCGGAGCTCCGAAGAGCGACTCGTCAAACCTATTTATTTTCAGTGTGAGGCGTCCCAGCCGCTGAAGGCAGGTCAACAAGCAGCTCTACTCCGCATTGTTAAACAGTTATTAACAAGCACAGGTGTGTATCTCAGTGTATATACACCCAGAGGTGTGTATCCTTATGAATCTATATCGAGGATTAGTGCATCCATTTGTGTATAAACTTGTGAATTGACTTTAATTTCCCATTTAGTAATTAAACGTTTTCTTGAATGGTGGGGCACAGGTTACATGTAACCATAGTGAGAGACAAATCGTTAAATCCCTTGACATACGCCCCAGTGAATTAAACCATGTCTCATAAGCTAATTACGTGTATTTCAATTAAGGTATTGATGAGAAAGGCGTGTGAGGGAAGTGCTGGTAGGATCATCGTCTATAACAGGTCCTTTGCCAAATGTTAATATCGGAGAGATATAGCAAGTGTTAATGTCCGTAACAAAATTCTTTTAAATGATTGTAAGTCTTCGTAAATACAGAGTGCTTACAAAGTGTTCTAGCAGCACCTCGGCCCTGGCACCACCTAGGTCCTAGTGCCCCCTGGGCCCTGACACCACCTTGGTCCTAGTAGCCCCTTGGCCCTGGCACCACCTTGGTCCTAGTACCTCCTGGGTCCTGGCACCACCTAGGCCCTAGTACCCCCTGGGTCCTGGCACCACCTAGGTCCTAGTACCCCCTGGGTCCTGGAACCACCAAGGTCCGAGTACCACCTGTCTACGAGAGTCATCTGCCATCACAGGAAGGTGAGATTTATTTCAGTCCATTAGATTGTAATATTCGTAGTCCCACTGAACCATAAGAATAATTTGACAATTGCACCAAATAGCTGTTTAAAAAAAATTGCAAATACTTTAAAATATTTGTTGAGACTGCTTACAGGAGTTGTGGGCTGAAAGAATATACCTGTGGATACTAGAAGTTTTGGTCTGAAGGGTATAACCAGGGATACTTGTAGGAGTTGTGGAATGTTGATTCAAGGAAAGGGAATTATCCTCCCCTTCCTTTACTCGAACCTGATTATCTCCAATTCCCCATGCGCTGTATGACCCTCATAGGTTTAGTGCTTCTCTTGATTATAATAATAATGTGGACTGGTATGTCAGGAGATGGCTGAATTCGCCTCCCTTATACCAGTGAGTGAGGATAATATCTCAGTGATAAGAGCTCATAAGCAGAACTCCAGCGGCAACTTCAAGGTAGACGTAAGAGTATTGTTTGCTTACTTTCCATTGTAGCCTTTTGTGACTTGGCCTAACGTAGTATAGAGGCTGCACTCTGCGAATCTTTATATTTCGGCAGGTCACCACCCCAAGTTAAATTCCGTTTTAACATTTGGGGACTTGTTTATGAGCTTCAGGTGGGAACCCCTTTGGGTAGTCAGCATATGGCCCAGGCAACAGATTATAAGCCCTCCACTTCCTCCGGAAAAGGTAGTGGAAAGGGACGGGGGGTCCCAGTCGACCTACGCGCGATGTTCGACCTGATTGTGGTCGTTTTGTCTTAATATATGCGACGGGTTTTGTGAAGGTCTTCACTCTCAGTAACCTCACCTCAGGTTAGATATTTTCTTAACTGCAGTGGCGCCAATCCTTGTTTTGACCGAGCTGCCCCCGGTACGAGACTCAGAAGGAGAACTGCGCGTTAAGGCAATACCGACCATTTTATACGGTGAGGCACGAAAGAGGGTCGAGGAGTTGCAATGAATCGTGTGCTACGGCTCTACACACACTTCCCTTAACCTGCACATTATCTAGATCTTCTGAGTCCAACTCTTCCAAGTCTGCTGCCCCAGCTACCACTTCTAAGTCTTTTCTCCCTGTTCATGTTTTTCTTCTATACGGCCCATAGAGAAGCGAAGTAAGCCACTTACCCAAGCGCCAGTCACACACTGCCCTCTAACCAAGCTCTAGCTCATCCGTCACCTACGGGTCCCGTGTCGAGGTAGAGTTGACGAGTCTCGAACTCCAGCTCTGAAGTCACTCCCTGGGGACGTGACTTATATTGCAATCCTTCTTCACGAGGGAATAAGAAATCTAAAACAAATAGCCCTGAAAGGAACACTCTCTTACCCATTACTTTAAGTATCTTACTGCGGAACTGTCGGGATTTTAGGAACAAACAGACGCAACTTCCGATGTTATAGCTTCATCAACCTTCAGTTATCTGTCTACAGGAAACGCTTCTTACCAACACTATCGTGGACTCTGCTGCTCTTGTTTACTGTCACTCGTATACAAAAGATAAAGGACGCAGCGTCGCCATTTATAATACCTTACCTTCATGAGGAGTGACATCGCGTTCAACTCTCAATCCTGTCGCACATGAAGTTAAATTCAGTGGTGCGTTCCTGCCTTTTTTTCTCAATCTGCTGTTCTCACTCCGGGTCGCTTGATGTATTGCTCAATTGCCCCATAGTAAACTAATTATTGTTGATTTCAGTTCAGTTCCGTCTTAAAACGGATCATAGAGGAAACCACATAAGACAGTTCTCAATTAAAACCTCTCTTCTAAACGACAGTAGTGGTGCTTGAACATGCTACGGTATCTTAACTGAACATACTGAGGAACCGACAGAATTGTCTTTGTCCTTTTTTTTATTTCTCCTCTGAATCCGGAATGAGGGTTCAGTTTCCGTGGTGACTACCTGACTCTACGCTATGACATCCTGACGACCAGGAAATCTTCGTTCCATCACCGTGCCTGTGGCACACTTGACCAACATCAACAATTCAGTAGTAGCTACAGGTCCCTGGCCGTCAGACTCTAGTGTCTCTGCTCAGCGTCCAGCATCGTCCTTCATGAGATTGACAAGCTGGTGAAAGCAAACATGGCGCCTTAGGAGTCGCCCATATGCAGCATCATTACGTCTTGGCATTCCATGAAAAACAGTTGAACTGGAGGTAGGATCCATCAGTCCTTCCGAAAACTACAGGACCGATACCTCACTCACATCACCTATAGCCAGATGGCTCCTAGAAGAGTGAATGTGTGTGTGCTAGTGTATGATTGCGTGACTGTTTGCTCTGATTTTTACTGGACAATACATCGCTCTTTACAACCGAACTCTTTCCTATAGGCCTAGCCATAGATTTTACCTTTCTTCAAAAAAGAGAGCAGTTTTATTTTTTTTCTGACTCTGTGTCTGCGCTGTCAGACTGTACAAGCTGCAGATACTGTCTGAGACTTACTGGGCAACATCACCTTGATCTGGGTACGAGTCAATAGCAACATCTGTGGCAACAAACGAGCAAGCAAGCTTGCTAACTTGGCCTCGCAGCTCATGAGATGGCTTGGGTATCCCGGGAGCCAGGATACTGCTCTCTGTGGGAAAGAAATCTATCTATCTTCTTGGGCCAAGTCAGTGGACCAGCCTGGTTACACTGAACAGATTCAAATCCATCGTTTAGACTGGTCATTATCCCACCGTATCAGGCGACATGAAGTAGTACTGACCTGTCATCGATTAAGCTATACATACTTCACTCACCTCAAACCCCGTAACGAAGGCCAGCTTTCCCCAGTGTTCCTGCAGCAGTTCTCTCAACATTCCCCACATTCTCACATTCTGTCCTCACTACGTCCTTCCTCGTCGTCCTGTTCTTCGTCTTTGTGAATAACAAGAACACCTCCCGTTAACAGTTGATTCCCTCCTCCATAACGATCCATCCGTCGTCAACTCGGATTCACTTCCTCGATGAGACAAATTTGATCAGGGTGATTTATGTGCTTGTATCTGTACATATTCGTTGTATATACAGATAACGTCTCTTCCTATCCTACCAGGCCGCGCTGGCCCGTGGACTGGTAAGCAAAGCTTTCGCTTCACACAATGAGGGGTCCGTGGTTCGGTTCCCGGCAAGGGTGAAAACATTGGGCGTGTTTTATTACACCTGTTTTCCCTGTTCACCTATCAGCAAAATGGGTACCTGGGTGTTAGTTGACTGGTGTGGGTCGCATTCTGAGACAAAATTGACCTAATTTTCCCGAAATGCTCTTTATAACAAGGGGCTTTCTGTTTAGCACTATGTTATTGATGTCAGCTAGGCCTATATACCATGTGCATGTACTTATAGAAATAAAGATATATTATCCTATGACTCGTGGTCCCTTCTTGCTACAACATAACATTCATGCGAGTCTGACTTCTGCCTCCTCTCCCATGATTTCACCTGTAACGTACGCTGCAATTTTTTACATAACTTTGACAAGGAAAGTCTAACATATAGTTTACACTGGTCATCTTGAGACTCTATGACCGCGGGTTCAATCCCGGCCGGGGGTATGGTTCATCTTGCTCACCTTCCACACTATATTTGTACATTCATGTTCGTAACAGGTAGTCATAGGCTTCTTCCTTGTCTCTTTACTACTCGGTGACCTTTTGTCGTTCATTAAATTGAGCGCCCCTGGCCTAATAATCTCTTGATAGGTCGCTAAGCCCAAGAAGTTCTCTGGGGATGATTCCTGAAGGAGCGGGCTGAAGAATATTACCAGTGATATTTACTGAAGATGTTGGCTGTAGGGTATAAATGGGTACATGACTTAAATTAATAAGTATTTATGTTTACGTTTCAGGTAAGTGAGAAGTGACAACTCCTCGTGGGACCGCCGATACATCAGTAAGTTTTTGCTGTACATCACTTGTCATTGACCTTCACCGCTAGAGAGTCACTGTTGGAATGTAGTGCCTATGCGAATATTCGCAATAAGGATTAAAAACATTAAATGCGATATATCCATTTCGTCATTACAGAGGACTTAAATTCTACTTCGCCAATAGGTCAATAAAACCCGCTGTTTTATCTCAAAATGAATACGAAAAATCCGACGTCGTTGCCTTGTTCAGGGAAGACATCAGTACCAAGCTTTTGTTATGAAGCGTAACCTACCATCTCCAGTAAAGTGATGTACTCCGTCCTACCTTCCTTCCTTCAAGTCATGGAGAACATCACTGGTTTCCTTTCCGCAATTAAGATGAATATGGTCTTCCTTATGTTGAGAACAGACCTTTCCAAACTTTATTTTTGTCTACTACCCAAAATTTGAAATCACATTTACCTCGCAACCCGAGCACTGTAGCAACTCAGCATCCCTGAAAATCGCCGTTCGAAATGAAGTTATCGGCTCTGGTGGTGACGAGTCTGTAAACATTATGGAGGTGACCCCTCATCCTCACCTCCACCCGCTCCTCCCACAAAAATCAGGGTTTGAGAGATAATCAGGCTGTGATCGTTTAAATTTTGTGTATATGTAAGACCAAGCACCAAATAGCTGGGAATAAAGCTGTGGGGGTAATATTTACTGCACTAGGAAATGTATGTAGCACAGAGACCTAAATCAGAAGTGACGTTATTATTGAAAGATATCCATGGGACAACGTGGGGGTATATGCCCGTCATTAAAAATATCGTTATATAAAATTTCCTTGCTCACCTCAGCATTAACTCTATCAGACACGCTTTGTTTTGGTTGGGTATGAGGATCGTAACGGCCTGAGGAGCTGGTGATGGTCTGGTATTCTGACTTTGTTAACTCTCGATGCCGTCCCAATGATGTCCGGCTTCATTATTCTCCTTGATCTTTTATAATTACCGTACTTATACATAAGGCACTTTACAGCATGCTACACTCATCCCGGCTGTTGTTTGTTTATGGAGCCCAGAACAAAAATATTCTTTTGTTAACAATATCCCATGGGGTATCCGAATCTATTGTAGCTCTTTATTAGTATTGTACAAAAATACATATGCTATGGTATCAAGTAAACAAGGGATTAAAAAACTATACGTCATAGGGACACTTGGCAGACGTACCCACAAGCAGGTGCATTAAGAGCTTGAACATTAAAATGGTATAAAATACCGACAGACTGTTAGGTAAGACACATATGCAACAGTTAGGTATCTTTATTTCGAAACGTTTCGCCTACACAGTAGGCTTCTTCAGTCGAGTACAGAAAAGTTGATAGAAGCAGAAGATACTTGAAGACGATGTAATCAGTCCATCACCCTTAAAGTTTTGAGGTGGTCAGTCCCTCAGTCTGGAGAAGAGCATTGTTCCGTTGTCTGAGACAACGGAACAATGCTCTTCTCCAGACTGAGGGACTGACCACCTCAAAACTTTAAGGGTGATGGACTGATTACATCGTCTTCAAGTATCTTCTGCTTCTATCAACTTTTCTGTACTCGACTGAAGAAGCCTACTGTGTAGGCGAAACGTTTCGAAATAAAGATACCTAACTGTTGCATATGTGCATTAAGAGCTTGTAGCGCCAGCCATTGTGGATCTCGATAACCTGTAGAGATCTGAATGTTGGTCACAAGTAGACCGGTTCTGCTTGGCCCTGTCAGCCTTCCAGAACTCTGCCTAAATCTCATACCATTCTTCCTGTACAGTCCTAACACATGTCAGTGATTCCCACATTCACATGCAGACTTCGTCCGTCAGTCTCATCTTCCCTCGTTGTGCCGCAACTGAATTAGTCTCGTCATCTCAGAAAACTAGTTACTCGTCCAGAGGTACTAACTTAAGCGTCGGCTGTGGACAACTTAGACCTCTCCTTTTCCATCTTTTGATAAAATCCTGTACACACTTCCCTCTTTTTTTTTATCTAATGGTTGACAACAGACTCCTCCTTCAACCAGTTCATGAGGCTCTTGACAAACACTCGTTGCCATACTTCAAACATTGACCCTCCAATCTTCCCGTCATATCTTGCCTTCCGGGCATACATTCCTCTACCCAGAATGTTGGCCGCATGAACTCTGCAGGACACCATGTTGGGCTGCTGCCAAATTATCATAAGTCATTTTTCCCATCTGCTCCAGCTAACAGTAGATCCAGAGCTAATCTCGGTTCTCTATCAAAGATCTGGTAGTGGGGAAGGGGGGGGAGAAGAACCGAGCGATGGATCTGGGTCTTATTATATAAAGTCACGTCTGACTCTAAAATCACTCGCACTGCTCGTTTCTGGTAGGTGACATAAGGTTGTGGTGGTTTTAACGAGTCCC
The DNA here is from genome assembly GCF_038502225.1 of Cherax quadricarinatus. Taxonomy (NCBI): domain Eukaryota; kingdom Metazoa; phylum Arthropoda; class Malacostraca; order Decapoda; family Parastacidae; genus Cherax; species Cherax quadricarinatus. Next base: position 15,676,751 of record NC_091367.1, read on the forward strand.
CATCAATTGCGTAGGTCATTGAGCAACGCGTACTGGGCACCTTGAGTGTGAATCCTCTCCAGAATGCCAAACTTGTTAAATATCTCGTTCACTAATAGTACGGTTACTGTATGTGCCTTCTGAGTACGAGTAACGAATGTCCATGTAATCTTGGAGAATACGTATGACATCACTGAGACATTATCCCTGCCATCATTTGATGGTTCAGGTGAAGTCGATGGTTTGTATCTCAAATGGGCGACTTGCAACCAATGACTTCATCTGGGTCCGCACTTTCGATGCCACTGATTTAGCATTAATTCATAAATATTGCAGACACTGCCGTCTAAATGTATCTTTGTCTGTACCCGACCAGTAGCATTTGTATTTGATAAGTTGAGTCGCTCAGTTTAACTTCTTGGTGGTCCAAGAAGTTGAACGAGCGACCCAGCGAACGAGCATCCTTGGCTGTCCCATACACGATACAGTAGGATCTCGTATAATGTTAGCTTGCTCCTCTCCTTCCATAGACTACTGCATTCGGAGCTTTCTTCACGTATTAAATCTCTTCCTCTGACAGTTGGCCTTGCAGGCCTTCCACATACTCTTCCATGATTAGGACCTTGATACCGCAGTTGCTTCACTTGTTATCTTGAAAGATTAGGCATGTTGGCCTCGTTACTGTTCCCTACCAACTTTCATATACAAATCCTATCTCAAAGTCAACCCTGATGAGCTCAGCAACCCACCTCTTTTTCCATAACCCCTAGTATTGTTATGTTAATCTAAATCAGTGAGTTATTGTCAGTGAGGAATATAATTTTAATGCCTCTTAGTCTTTGAACTTGTCAGTTACAGCCGACTTTATTGGAAGTAATTCATGCTGCTACAGTACTTCACATTCTTCTCGGAACCCTCCCACATATATTTTCTATGAAATTCATATTTTGGCTATTATTTGGCCCATTAAGATAGGTATATACAGTGCTCATCACGGCAGCATGCCAGGTGAGCGCCCCGGCACAATGCGGTGATGAAAATCAAAGGCCTACCATACAGGGAAGGTCTTTTTTCGTCAGTGCATTCTTCTGGGTAGCAGCCTTTAGCCTGATGTCACGGTCTGCCACAACGCTTCACAGTGACTTCTCATTGCTCACATGGCTGCCGTCTCTCATCCGCCTCATCTTTTCTCCAGTGTTCCCTTTGGTTTTGAGGCTATACATCTTTGATTATGGGTAAAAAGAAGTCTTTAACACCTGAAACTATAACTAAAATCATAGGGTTTCACAAAGCTGGACACCAGAAGGAAGAAATAGTGGAGAATTTTAGTGTGTGAGAGCGTTCAGTGAGGAATTGGATGCAGCATTTCAAGGCTGGTGGCGGTGTCGAGTTACTGTCTGCCAAACCTCGGCCTGGCCCCTTGAAGACATCTGTTTGTACCTTAACTGTGTTAGAGAAGCAGTTACTCTCTAACTGCTTCTTTACTGTACCTCAAAACACTTAGGAGGCAGAGGAGCTACAGCTTAGTTCTCTGAAGACACAAGAGATATAATTCAACAATCAAAGAAGTCCAAGAGATAGAGCTCGGTGCATTTAAGGGGCTCAGCAGCAGGATCTCAATGCTCGCAGCTGCTGTTTAAAACTCAAAAGGCAGAAGGGTTATAAATCCACATATGAGTTTCAGGAGATGGCATTGGTTTGTTAGGTTAGCCATTATTTGGGCGCTACGACTTTTTGGCTTGCCTAGCTTAAATAAAACGTCTTGGCTCCTAAAGGGTAAATGACCTTGCAAGTCTAGGGGAAATTAAATTATTTAACATTGAAAAAGAAACCCCCTTAGGCCCAGCATGTACCATCATACAAATTATGAACCATAAATTTAAATAGATATTATAAGGAAGGACACAAAAACTCAATCTAAATGTAAAACAAACAATACCACGGGTGGGATTTGAACCCGCGGTCAGTCTCAAAACTCCAATCTACACTCAACATCACCACACTCTAGTGCACATTAGCACACTGCTACTAGAGAGTGAAAAAAAATATAGAAACAAACTAGGATGCTCCATGACACCCCCTCCCCCTTCTGCCGGTCTGTCTACCAGCAGGCAAAAACACCATACAAGTACTCTCCCAAAACTTAAACAAGCCTCTGCACACTAGGACCTTACAGGTAAACATGAGAGCACTTCAACACAAATAAAATAGCCTGTGGTATAAACTTACAAAAAAGATGAACACCCGTACTTAAGTCAACGCCAAACCATGTTGACTTTTCCCAGCAGCCGCCCGTCTTGTACTAACTCAAAAACACCTCACCTGCTCGTATCTCCTGGCTACTCTGCCTGACCAGGAATAATACGCGTCTGGTTTCGGAACATATCCCGGAAAATGACATATATGGAGTGTTTTATTTATACAAAATTTTTGATACTCCACACTGTAATATTAGGAATAAAGTATTATTGACTGGTGGTAAACAGGTAACATTCAGTCTTAATAATCCTCATAATCCTCATGTGTCGATTCGCTTTAACCCCAGTTACCAACCAGTCACACAAAATTAGACCAGTTAAACGAAATTAGATTGGCTGTGTCCGTAGAGGTTTACTACTTAACGCTAAGAGACAAAAATGCTTACAGGGAGAGCCTCGCTAACATGTCACAGAAACAATGGATTGATATTAAACTTATTTCAGTTGTTCTCATACGATAGATGTCCTACAACCTGACATTGTATACAAAATTTAATTAAAAACTTACGTAAGTTTATAATTATCTGAAGATAAAAATTAACATATCTGCTAAAGGGAATAGGGTAAAAAAATCGTAGGAGCTAGAAATAAATCAGTAGAACAGTTTTATTTTTCTTAAATGATAACCACAATTCAGAAGCTCCCCAGAACGGTAATTATTCCTCCTCCTATTTTTTCCCCAAAAAATAAGCAAATTAGTACTAGCAAAACCCCGTAAAGTTGCAAGATTTTCGTTAGCTAAGATACATTAGCATTTACCTGGAGTTTACCTGGAGAGAGTTCCGGGGGTCAACGCCCCCGCGGCCCGGTCTGTGACCAGGCCTCCTTAGGTCAGTGTCCCAGGATGCGACCCACACCAGTACTGTACCCACTAGAACATAGACAACAGGTTGAAAGAAACACGTATGTTTCTACTCTGGCTCGAAAACCGTGTAGAGCGTTAACCACCAGGCCACCACTGCATAGAAATCTATACAGCTCAAAACTAATTTGAACTTAAATGTAATATACCAGTTCTCAAAATTTGAAGATAATCTGATAAAAAAATCTTAAATTATTCAACAAAGAGAGAAATTACAAATTATTTAGCAGACTTTCCTTGTAGCAAATTACACCAGCAGTGAATATTTAAAGGCGATCATAAGAGAGATTCTTCAGTTATGACATAAAAACTAATATTCACTAATTTTTAATCTTGTTTTAAAACTGCGAAATTTTCACCGTCACAGCCTGAAGCTTTACTAAATATTACCCGGTGTTAGATGTTGAAAAAAGTTAGCGAAGAATCAAAAATGTCGCCGATGGTTTCAGTGTTGATAATTGTCAAGTAATGTATCTTGAATATAACAAGGTCAAACATGAGTACATAAGAACATAAGAAAGAAGGAACACTGCAACAGGCCTACTGACCCATGCGGAGCAGGTCCATGTCCCTCCCGGATTAGACCAATGACCCACTCCCCCGGATTAGCCCAATGACCCACCCAGTCTGATCATCTCCACTCAAGGATGGAGCACTGCACCAGACCCAGCAGCACAAGCTAGTCAGGTCCAACTCACACTGTATAAGACGTTTAGTAAGAAGCCAGCTGAGGAAAGAGTAGAGGAGGAGTTCGACGTAGTTGTAAGTAACGAACATCGATTGCCTTCTATCCCAATTAAATAACCAATTAGACACAAAACGAAATTAGGTTGGATGTGTCCGTAGAGTTACATAAAAACCAACTGGAATGTAGTCTCTACAACTAAACGTATGAAAATTGAACATCAATAGCAATTTAGACACTACAACTTCAGACCCCATCAAGGATACACTGGCCGATTTTAGTTCCAAAATCACGCGAAAGTCGAAAATAAAGAGGAGAGGTTGTAAAGAAGTACAACGAACTTTATTTAGAAAATAACCGTATGAAAACTCAAAGAATTTAAAATATTCTTTATTACTCAGTGGAAAACACGAGACCTTTGTCGAACTTCTAATTTACTAAACATATTTTAACATTTACATTTAAATCGTAGCAAGTGTTGCATATTTTTTTAAGAGTTATGGATCACTGATATAAACTGTTAATTGAAGGGGTAGCTACAAAAACCTCACAATCCTTAAGAAACCAGATAAATTCACTGCATCTATCAGATCCAAATAGCTTCTATGTAGTGGCTATCTGTAGGCAGTGGATTCCTGACGGTAATTCAAGAAATTGTTTTGAGCGACCAGCTAATCATGGTAGTTTTAGCAGTAGAGGCAGATAAAATATACGTAATTATCACCTCTTCTCGTACCTCTCCTATTAATATTTATGGAGGTTTTTCTATTCAACATGAAAATAGCTTATCCAGTTTTCAATAGAACAGATGGATGTGGAGAACAGGAAAACATCCTGTATCTACATACTTTATTTTCAACTATCTAGATAAAATTAGAGATAACCACCGTTGGGTCTTCTGTTTATCTTTCCCATGAACTTCGGTAAGTTAGGGAAAGATTGTTTTAATTTTTCGGGTTTTAACTACACTCACATCATATTAAGGTAAACCAGTGTGAATTACGAGTTTTGTCTTTAATTGATATATTTTTCATTTCCTTCAAACATATAAATGTTGCAGAATAGTAAAATACTCAGTATTTGTCTTTAGTAAAATTTATTTTAATTTATTCGTTCCATTTAGGATGTTGCTCGAGTTTGATGCCATGAATAAGGTCAGGGACTGATTATTGGGGTTATTAGTGCACTATATTTCTTCATGAACTCTGCCCACCTGCCCAGTAGTTGCCTGCCATAATAACACCATCAGGACAACATTATCAAATCTTGGCATAATCAGAGGCAATGGAGTATTAAAAACTTATTTTGTAATTTGAATCAACATTTCTCGTAGGTTTAAGTATTTTGAATCACTATGCATTGTACGTCAACAAGTTAGAGTATAATTAATTTGGAACACCTTAATGTTTGGGCGACTAATTGGTCAAATATCGGGTCAAGGTTTGGGAATGAAGGATTGAGCCTCCACCGCTTTTAATTTTAAACGGGTGGACAGGTAAGCCAGTGGAAGGCTTCTGTCAGATGACCAAAAGCTCCACCGGTTAGTCATTATATTATTAAATACCAGCGTCAAGAAACACTTGTTCTGTTTCCTGACGAATCTTACCTAACCTAACCTAATCCACCACTCCTTGCGTTATGTAATAAGGTTAGGTAAGTTTTCTAAGGTTCTTTTGGTAAAAAAATATTTTTTACATTAAATGAAAAAAATACATCTTTAAACATAAAAGGGAAAATTTTAGAACGGACTTAATTTTAAACGAGTTTAGCGTTACTTGAAATACAATATATTTATCTTTATCGCGTTGTTTTTTTTCTTTTCAATCTTATTGTATTTCATTTTGTTTCCTGTTTCATGCGTCTTTGTATTTGTCATCTGAGACAATTTTGATTCCGAAAAAAATGATCTTTTCTCATTGGTCTATTTTTATCTCTTCCTCTCTTTTCTATTTTTATGGATATAAACCCATTCTTTTGTAATAAATTAATCACTGTGGATTACGAAGTGAAAGTTTCTGTAACGAATTTATTACATTTTAAGTGCATATAAAAAATGGATTCCAAATTCTCAATAGGGGTAGAATACCAAGATTTCCCACACAAAATAATCTCTCTCTGCGAGTCAACACCAATAACTGGCTCATCAATAAGCCGTCCATCCGCCTATTAGGCATTTCACTGTTGCCAAGACAGTCGACGGGGACAGTTACACGAGTCTTAAACAGTGATTATGTGACTGTATTGTAGAATGAGCTTAATGAGGTCTCCGTTTTCCTTTCGCACTTCAACATTTATATCTCCTGTGTATTCTGTTTCGTTTAATGGCGTTGTGACATTGTCTTCTAAATTCTAACCTAAATAACCCTAATCTACCTTCACCAAACTTAACCAACCTTATATAACACAAGTCGAGAAATTTGTTGAAAACAGTATGTGAGAAACCGACTTTAGGAGGACGAATTGCAAAAAGAATCGAAACGTATTGTTGCATGGGTAAGACTCAGGGTGATCACATGACAGTCAATAAATTAAATAGCAAAATTTAGTTTAATTACAAAAAAATAAGAAAACTGATTAAGTTTATTGTTGGTTGTAAAAGCATTCTGAGACTTGGGTAATCTGACACTGTGTTTGGAAATACGTAAGATGAGTTTCATCCAAGATAAACGTCACATAATACAGGTTGACTACAAGAATGAAGAATACTAATATAAATCTCTGATAACTGATCTTGGAGTGGTCATTAGTGTTAACTTCGCATACCCACTGAATTTTTTTGCTGGGAGCACCAAAACTACGAGAATACTACGCTTCATAGCTTGAAACAATAGATATGTTGGTCAACCTAAATATTAAATATGCTTTTATATTTTAGCCCCATAAGTTTACAGAAAAAGTACAGAAAAGAGCGACTAAGCTTGAACTTTTGTTAAAGACTTAACCATGAAGGAAAGCTTTTCAAAACTAAACGTGATTTTTCTTACATTGTAATAAAGTATTAAGTAACTGAATCACCATGTTAAGCACGTTGTTTCTCCTACTGACTAGATGAAGACACGTAAGACAGTGTAAGACTTTATGTAAGACTTAAACTGCTTCATGCGTCTCTGCATCCACTTCTCGACTCGCAGTCTCTTCCATTTCCCAGCTCGCTGTCTGCTCGTAGTCTCAGAGCGTTTTTTCCCTGTAAAAGCTAAAAAAAAAAACAGGTCGACAGATTAAGATCCACCTCAAGACTCAGTCCTGACGAATATTATTACAACATTTTGCCCTGGGGCGGTGTGCTCCAGTGCACTTTGTTGTCCAAAAAGATTCAAAAATGGCTCATCTATCTCTGCTCCCGGCACATAATTACGGTGTTTCCCCTCTGCCTGAGCTGTGATGTGGTCCCAGGTAATGAAAGGGTCAATGCTGTGGCTTAGTTGCTGCATCGAGCTTGTTTTAAAGCCTCTTTCTGCTTCACACTGGCTCTAGAAGTCCAATTCTACACTCATAAAAACAGAAAAGAATTTCATGTTTCTTCATTTCAGCACTGTGGTCTTTTTTTACAAATTTTTTAGGTAAAATACGCTTGTAAATAACGCTTGATATTTTGTTTAGTAGAACAGTATCAACTAACAATATATCGCTGGGAAGGAACAAGCTCAGTGGCCCTGTGACTGAGGAAAATTTGGCAGGACTTTGATGTTTGTCTCTCTTCTGTCAATCGTCGCCATGAGAAAATTCTCAGGTGGTGGTAGTGCTGGTGGTGGTGCTGTTGTTGTTGTTGTTGTTGGTGGTGGTGCTGCTGTTGTTGTTGTTATTGTTGGTGGCGGTGGTGGTGGTGCTGCTGCTGCTGTTGGTGGTGGTGGTGGTGGTGCTGCTGCTGCTGCTGTTGTTGGTGGTGGTGATGGTGGTGGTGGTGGTGCTGCTGCTGCTGCTGTTGGCGGGCGAATTTGTAGTCCTGAGTTTCTTGACGAGGAATGTACTTACATTCACCAAACATTCACTGAGTTACAATTTCCTTCTTTTTTCATCAAAGACTGCAAGAAAAGAGCTCTTCAGATCATCAATTCTCCACGCATCAACACCGCTCCCAACAAAGTTATAATTCTTCCCAACAGCCAGGTTGCACTAAACGTCTCAAAAGTACTTTCACAAGCTAACACCAGAGTCGCCATCGCTTCTACCACTTCAATAAAGGATCTAACCAGGACAAAATCCAAGCACCACGAACCAGTCAATGCAGGAGTTTACACTATACCCTGTGGAGGCTGTGACAAGATCTACGTAGGTGAAACAGCAAGAAACCTCGACACCCGCCTCAATGAACACATATACGCATGTAGGAACGACAACTTAAACAACGCCTGTGTACAACACCGAAATTCCACCAATCATGTTATGAAATTCAGAGACGCCCAATTAGTGATAAAAGAAAATAATTTCCGCACACGCAAGTGCCTTGAATCAGCACTGATCGCTGTTTCGAATACAATTAAACAAAACAACGGCAGCTTCACCATCTCCGAAGTCTTAGCAAGAATCCTCCTGAAAACAGTAAACCCTGCCATCACATAGTCTCTCCTGTTATACTACACAAAGCACAGAGAGTGAACACTGAAACAAGCTGCCTCATTCCAGTTTATATTTGTCCAACCTATTTTTATGTTACCCAAGTAATAGCTTTTATATCCTTTTACTCATGTACGAATTATTTGCTCTACCATATTGTATTACTTTTGTCACTACCACTACTACTACTACTACTACTACTACTACTACTACTACTACCACTAGTGAACATCGAAATGGTACCTCACTAGTATTCACCTCACTCTGAGCCTTTATATACCCTCTGTGTCCATGTATTGTTTGTAATGGCTTGACAAAGCTCCTGGAGAGCGAAACGTTGCCACAATAAATGTCACATTAGTTGCACTTGTGTCCTTTTACTTTACATACCACGGGTAGTTCTTCAGTAGAAATTCGAAAATTTCTCTTGACCTGGGTCATGTGACTTAAGTCTAACGCTGCCTTTCCGGATCACCTCTTAAATACAGATAACATTGTGATAGTAGAAATTCCATCACTTATCTACAAAAGTAAAAGATTAGCGTCGGAGGAATAAAATCCTTATCTCACCCATAGTCGGCTGTTTAGAACGAGTGTTAGTGTGTAACCCAGAAGGCTCGAACCTCAATCCTGTGATAACTGAACACACACTCGACAAAGCTATGACAACGTGTCTCTGGATAGATTTTCTCCTCGCTGTTACCAGTGTCAAGCCGCTGGCAGTGGCACATCTCTTGCTCTAATTATATATTCAGTGAAATAATTGCAGAGACCCTGATAAGCTCTTAATTCTGTAAGCTATTACATATTTTTGGGTAGATGCAGTGATGTGAACTTAATATGAATAGACATAATTATTACATAATCCCAAAAGTATACCTTCAGTTGCGTTGCCCGATTATTTCCAAGGTTTTCATGAATAACTTGAACGCCTCGTCCAGTCTTCAATTTTTCAGTACTGATGTACAGTAACTAATGAAACTATTGGCGTGCACAAGAGTCCTCTGGTCAAAATTTATATAGATCATTCTTGGATTTAGTTTTCTCAAATTAACTTGAAAATCTCCAGAATATTCCTTACTACCAAATATCCTGAATACCAGCCACAGGTGTGCTAAAAACAAGGTGTATTTTATTACGTAATCTGGTACACAAGGCTTAAAAGAAACATTGTACAGAGGAGGAGTATAGTATACATAAGGTTAGAGGGACACAAGCACATATAGTCATGTGCTTGTAAAGAAAATTACATTAACAGGAATCTCATCTAGCTCCTCAAAACTAAGGCGCATATCCAGGATACACTCGTACCTTATCCTCATCCGCTTGAATTCTCACCATTAGCTTCACATCGCCTGCAAACAGGGACACTTCAATCACTGCTGTGCCTTTCCTGTTATCCCTGCCTGCTCTTCTAGCTTCTGCACTAATCTCTTGTGCGGAACTGTGTCGAAAGCCTTCTTACAGTCCACGAAAATAGTCTCTCTCACCCACCCCCCTCTCTTGTCTTCGTAAAACTCTTGTTGGTTTGTGACACAAATAAATTTCCTTCCCTGTGAGCAAGTGTGCGCGTGCGTGTGTGTCAGTGCGAGCGCGCGTGTATGTCTTCGCGTAATTATATATATGTCCTGCCGAACAGGAAAAACTTGCGATTCTGGCTTAAATAGCAACGCTATTCTTGCTGAATAAGGCAAGCGAAAATTTGTGTATGCAGTAATTTCGCAAAAATCATTCTGAACCTAACGAAAAAAAATTATTTCATTGTGTTTATTATTAAATTATTGTTAACTTGTCTAAAGTATATTTAGTTGGATGAGGCTAAATTAAATTGCGCTTATTATAATAAGGTTAGGTAAGTTTTCTAAGGTTCTTTTGGTAAAAAATTATTAATTTTTACATTAACTTAAATGAAAAAAATATATCCTTAAACATATAAGAGAAAATTTTAGAAAGGACTTAATTTTAAACGAGTTATTGCTAATTGACCAGTTTTACCTATTCGTCACGACCCTAATATATATATATATCTATATATATATATATATATATATATATATATATATATATATATATATATATGCAATAAGATCACAGTAAACAGGTGATTTCAGAATATGCAAAACAACCACTGTGAAAGAATAGAGAAGTTCCAATCGCTTTCGTGATTACTCACATTATCAAGGAACAATGAAAGTAAAGCATCAAAGGAAGGTATATAAAGGGGTAGCCCACACCTCACTATCAGATCCTACAACAACGAAACACCTGACGCGAGACAGCAGGCTCGCCGGCCGAACTAGACAGGTCCTTCATACAACCCACCAACAAACTATTCTACTCAAGAAATAAGAAATTTAAAAATTTATTATTATTTCCAATGTATTGTTAAATTCTTCCCAAATTCTATTAATTATAAATGGATCTAATTTATATAAACCAAAGGAAATATTCATATTATTGTCAAAACTGCTTTTTATGAAACAAGATTCAATTATATTCCTGTCGACCATGGACTTGCTTGATACTACTTTCTCAACTTTTTGAAAATCAATTGGTTAAAATCTCTTACATGAATAAATAGAGCATTGGAATCTTGTCCAGTTCTAATGCTATATTTATGTTGTTTTAATCTTAGTTCGAGATTTTTACCAGTTTGGCCGTAATTTATGAAATAGGTAATGATTTGAAATACCCAAGAAATGTAATTGATAAATCTTTTAAAGTTGCTAGGAATACTTTTTACAATCCAAAAAGGGACAACCAGCCTTATTCAACTAAAAATATGTTGGTTCTCCCTTACCATGAAAACTTAGTTGATATGCCTTCTCTTCTTAAGACTTTTAATATTAAAGTTGTATTCAAAAATTTTGATACAGTAAAAAAAACTTTTGATAAAAAATTCTCCCCAAAATGCTGATGGATGTGTCTATAAGATTCCTTGTAAAATTTGCGATAAAGTTTATTACGGTCAAACTGGTAAAAATCTCGAACTAAGATTAAAACAACATAAATATAGCATTAGAACTGGACAAGATTCCAATGCTCTATTTATTCATGTAAGAGATTTTAACCATCCAATTGATTTTCAAAAAGTTGAGAAAGTAGTATCAAGCAAGTCCATGGTCGACAGGAATATAATTGAATCTTGTTTCATAAAAAGCAGTTTTGACAATAATATGAATATTTCCTTTGGTTTATATAAATTAGATCCATTTATAATTAATAGAATTTGGGAAGAATTTAATAATACATTGGACAAATAATATTTTTTTAAATTTCTTATTTCTTGGGTAGAATAGTTTGTTGGTGGGTTGTGCGAAGGACCTGTCCAGTTCGGCCGGCGGGCCTGCTGTCTCGCGTAAGGTGTTTCGTTGTTGTGGGATCTGATAGTGAGGTGTGGGCTACCCCTTTATATACTTTCCTTTGATGCTTTACTTACATTGTTCCTTGATAATGTGAGTAGTCACGGAAGCGCTTGGAACTTCTCTATTCTTTCACAGTGGTTGTTTTAGGCATATATATATATATATATATATATATATATATATATATATATATATATATATATATATATATATATATTGTGTGTGTGTGTGTAAAGCAACCACTGTGAAAGAATAGAGAAATTCCAAGCGCTTTCGTGACTACTCACATTATCAAGGAACAATAAAAGTAATGCATCAAAGGAAGGCATATGAAAGGTCTAGCCCACACCTCACTATCACATCCCACAACAAAACAACACCTGATGCGCGACTCATAAGAAAGAGAACACTGCAGCAGGCCCGCTGGCCCAACTAGACAGGTCCTTCACACAACCCACCAACAAACTATTCTACCCAAGAATTAAGAATTTTAATATTTATAGTTTGTCCGATGTATTATTAAATTCTTCCCAAATTCTATTATAAATGGATCTAATTTATATAAACCAAAGGAAATATTTATATCACTGTCAAATCTGCTTTTTATGAAACAAGATTCAATTATATGATTCATTTGGTTGTTTTGCATATTTTGAAATCACCTGTTTACTGAGATCTTATTGCATATATATATATATATATATATATATATATATATATATATATATATATATATATATATATATATATATATATATATATATATATATAATATAGGGAGTTTCGGTGGGGGGAAATAAATGGGATTAAATCTGGAGTATCTGAGAGAGAGCAAAGGAAGGGATAGCAGTAATGTTGAATGATCAGTTATGGAAGGAGAAAAGAGAATATGAATGTGTAAATTCAAGAATTATGTGGATTAAAGTAAAGGTTGGATGCGAGAAGTGGGTCATAATAAGCGTGTATGCACCTGGAGAAGAGAGGAATGCAGAGGAGAGAGAGAGATTTTGGGAGATGTTAAGTGAATGTATAGGAGCCTTTGAACCAAGTGAGAGAGTAATTGTGGTAGGGGACCTGAATGCTAAAGTAGGAGAAACTTTTAGAGAGGGTGTGGTAGGTAAGTTTGGGGTGCCAGGTGTAAATGATAATGGGAGCCCTTTGATTGAACTTTGTATAGAAAGGGGTTTAGTTATAGGTAATACATATTTTAAGAAAAAGAGGATAAATAAGTATACAAGATATGATGTAGGGCGAAATGACAGTAGTTTGTTGGATTATGTATTGGTAGATAAAAGACTGTTGAGTAGACTTCAGGATGTACATGTTTATAGAGGGGCCACAGATATATCAGATCACTTTCTAGTTGTAGCTACACTGAGAGTAAAAGGTAGATGGGATACAAAGAGAATAGAAGCATCAGGGAAGAGAGAGGTGAAGGTTTATAAACTAAAAGAGGAGGCAGTTAGGGTAAGATATAAACAGCTATTGGAGGATAGATGGGCTAATGAGAGCATAGACAATGGGGTCGAAGAGGTATGGGGTAGGTTTAAAAATGTAGTGTTAGAGTGTTCAGCAGAAGTTTGTGGTTACAGGAAAGTGGGTGCGGGAGGGAAGAGGAGCGATTGGTGGAATGATAATGTGAAGGGAGAAAAAGTTAGCATATGAGAAGTTTTTACAAAGTAGAAGTGATGCAAGGAGGGAAGAGTATATGGAGAAAGAGAGAGAGGTTAAGAGAGTGGTGAAGCAATGTAAAAAGAGAGCAAATGAGAGAGTGGGTGTGATGTTATCAACAAATTTTGTTGAAAATAAGAAAAAGTTTTGGAGTGAGATTAACAAGTTAAGAAAGCCTAGAGAACAAATGGATTTGTCAGTTAAAAATAGGAGAGGAGAGTTATTAAATGGAGAGTTAGAGGTATTGGGAAGATGGAGGGAATATTTTGAGGAATTGTTAAATGTTGATGAAGATAGGGAAGCTGTGATTTCGTGTATAGGGCAAGGAGGAACAACATCTTGTAGGAGTGAGGAAGAGCCAGTTGAGAGTGTGGGGGAAGTTCGTGAGGCAGTAGGTAAAATGAAAGGGGGTAAGGCAGCCGGGATTGATGGGATAAAGATAGAAATGTTAAAAGCAGGTGGGGATATAGTTTTGGAGTGGTTGGTGCAATTATTTAATAAATGTATGGAAGAGGGTAAGGTACCTAGGGATTGGCAGAGAGCATGCATAGTTCCTTTGTATAAAGGCAAAGGGGATAAAAGAGAGTGCAAAAATTATAGGGGGATAAGTCTGTTGAGTATACCTGGCAAAGTGTATGGTAGAGTTATTATTGAAAGAATTAAGAGTAAGACGGAGAATAGGATAGCAGATGAACAAGGAGGCTTTAGGAAAGGTAGGAGGTGTGTGGACCAGGTGTTTACAGTGAAACATATAAGTGAACAGTATTTAGATAAGGCTAAAGAGGTCTTTGTGGCATTTATGGATTTGGAAAAGGCGTATGACAGGGTGGATAGGGGGGCAATGTGGCAGATGTTGCAGGTGTATGGTGTAGGAGGTAGGTTACTGAAAGCAGTGAAGAGTTTTTACGAGGATAGTGAGGCTCAAGTTAGAGTATGTAGGAAAGAGGGAAATTATTTCCCAGTAAAAGTAGGCCTTAGACAAGGATGTGTGATGTCACCGTGGTTGTTTAATATATTTATAGATGGGGTTGTAAGAGAAGTAAATGCGAGGGTCTTGGCAAGAGGCGTGGAGTTAAAAGATAAAGAATCACACATAAAGTGGGAGTTGTCACAGTTGCTCTTTGCTGATGACACTGTGCTCTTGGGAGATTCTGAAGAGAAGTTGCAGAGATTGGTGGATGAATTTGGTAGGGTGTGCAAAAGAAGAAAATTGAAAGTGAATACGGGAAAGAGTAAGGTTATGAGGATAACAAAAAGATTAGGTGATGAAAGATTGGATATCAGATTGGAGGGAGAGAGTATGGAGGAGGTGAATGTATTCAGATATTTGGGAGTGGACGTTTCAGCGGGTGGGTCTATGAAAGATGAGGTGAATCATAGAATTGATGAGGGGAAAAGGGTGAGTGGTGCACTTAGGAGTCTGTGGAGACAAAGAACTTTGTCCTTGGAGGCAAAGAGGGGAATGTATGAGAGTATAGTTTTACCAACACTCTTATATGGGTGTGAAGCATGGGTGATGAATGTTGCAGCGAGGAGAAGGCTGGAGGCAGTGGAGATGTCATGTCTGAGGGCAATGTGTGGTGTGAATATAATGCAGAGAATTCGTAGTTTGGAAGTTAGGGGGAGGTGCGGGATTACCAAAACTGTTGTCCAGAGGGCTGAGGAAGGGTTGAGGTGGTTCGGACATGTGGAGAGAATGGAGCGAAACAGAATAACTTCAAGAGTGTATCAGTCTGTAGTGGAAGGAAGGCGGGGTAGGGGTCGGCCTAGGAAAGGTTTGAGGGAGGGGATAAAGGAGGTTTTGTGTGCGAGGGGCTTGGACTTCCAGCAGGCATGCGTGAGCGTGTTTGATAGGAGTGAATGGAGACAAATGGTTTTTAATACTTGACGTGCTGTTGGAGTGTGAGCAAAGTAACATTTATGAAGGGGTTCAGGGAAACCGGCAGGCCGGACTTGAGTCCTGGAGATGGGAAGTACAGTGCCTGCACTCTGAAGGAGGGGTGTTAATGTTGCAGTTTAAGAACTGTAGTGTAAAGCACCCTTCTGGCAAGACAGTGATGGAGTGAATGATGGTGAAAGTTTTTCTTTTTCGGGCCACCCTGCCTTGGTGGGAGTCGGCCAGTGTGATAATAAAAATATATATATATATATCATCTTTAATACATTGTACCATTGTATTCATGTTTGTGTTTTTCTGCAAATGTATTATGTTTATTAATAAATGTTCACATAGAATATAAAATATAGGGGTGGTATGAGAAGAAAATATTCAAACAGCTCTGGGGAGAATCTTGAGTTTTCCCTAAGGTACGTTTATTGTCTTCTCTGAGGATGAGGGTCCCCCATTCCAGCCATAGAGGTGGTACTTCCCTTATATATATATATATATATATATATATATATATATATATATATATATATATATATATATATATATATATATATATATATATATATATATATATATATATGTCCTGAATACGTGAAACTGATCAACTAACAACAGCTCATTTAAAACTAAGTCCTATCAGTTTCTATAATCAGTTGAAAATGTCTGTGTAGATAATTTATTTGATCCATCAAGTTATGGCTAATGTAACAGTTTATAAAAAGTCATGATACTAGACAAAGTATTAGGTTATGACTCAGCTGCTGCAGCCAAGCACGTCTGAGATAACAGGACTTTAGTGTAAAAAATAAGAAATACTTATTGAAGCAGTGTCTGATAATTCTTCTGCTATTATATTATGCTAATGCGGCCCAAACAAAACTGATTTAAAAACTCAAATTAGACACACAGCATTCTTGGTACTTTAGAGTCATTAAGTCTAGTGATACACAAATAACCCGCACATGGAAGAGAGGAGCTTGCGACGATGTTTCGGTCCGACTTGGACCATTTACAAAATCACACAGTGTGACTTTGTAAATGGTCCAATTCGGACCGAAACGTTGTCATAAGCTCCTCTTTCCTATGTGCGGGTTATTTGTGTATCGTTCCAGTCTAGTGATGCTGGCTCTTAAAATTTCTCTTCGTAATTGTATGTATATTATCTGACTTAAGAAATCGTAATGACACGATTGCAAATAAACTCTATGACCGCGGGTTCAATCCCGGCCGGGGGTATGGTGTATATTATCTAATTCTAATGGTACTCAAGTGATGTTCACATGGCGATGTATTCCTTCAGAGTAAAATCTTAAAGGGATGTTATATTTGTATGCATTGATATATGCCGGTGATGTCGTATATGGTAGGCAGGTTATTTTTTTTTTTTTTTTTTGGGTGGGGTGTAATGAAAAATCTTACAGGTCTTCATCACCGAGCAATCCTGAAGGAAGTTAGCTGAGAGCGTTCCAGTCGTGTTTGATGTCTGCAGCCTTCGCAGCAATCATGATGGGGGACTGTGGGTTTCCCGAGAGAGAGAGAGAGAAACATCACTGAAGAATCCAGCACCCGCACCCCGGACACTCCACGGACCATGCTACGAAAAATGACTGTCATTCCAACCTCAAGAAAAATATCTTGATGGTGAAGGACACATGAGCTAAGGAATTAGATTTGTTCTCTTCCTTCAATCGAACCTGACTGCCTCCTATTGCCCAGACGCTGTATGATCACTACGGGCTTATACCTCAATACAATAATCCAGCATCGACTTCTCACCCAGTATGTTACACATCAATTTAGCACGTAGTATACCTACCACAGGTGGGAGTCGAGCACGTCTAGGGAGTCAGAAGACATAGTCATCTTGCAGGTGCCAGCTAGGTGAAGGTAGGTGGATAAGTAAGCAACCAAGCAGGTCCAGTAGCTGTTGCTATTGGGTACTTGCCCTGCACACTGCGGTAGTGGCTGTTCTCATTCAGTATAGACAGATACACACATGCAAAATTAAGCAGATATTCTGAAACTTAAATTATTACATGCAAGCATAATGATCAGTGAGCAAGATCTCTAACTAGAAAAGGTTTAGAGGTATATATAAAATTGCAAAACTCTGGCTGCATCCTTTAAAAGACATGAACGACCTCTCATCTTGATTGGATGTTCATTAGCTGGATTTTTTCCATATTTATCATTAATAACTCGAGAATGCTTGATTCTATCAGTTTTAAAATTTAAATTTAAATCTCGGTACGGATTTACAATGGGGAGTTTTTACGAATTTATTAACCCCCTTTCCACTATGGAATGTAACTTAACCAACATAGTGATTTTTCTCTACACGGACCTCAGTATGGCCTCTAATGAAGACTGATGGAGAAAGTAGCGGCACATAGTACAGGAGAAATACCTGACACGCATCAGTGTGTGTGCGTCTGTAGGGAGAAAACTGAATTGGGATCCGCTGCAAGTGATATGCCACTTGTCTACAATCTACAATAACGACATAGATGAAGAAATAAATAGCGACATATGTCAGTCACTGGAACTAAGATTAACAGATAATTTCTAGCAAGGACCCTAGAAAACTAGAGGATGACCTAGCTGGGTCGATGTCGGAAAGGTTGTAGATGCACTTCATTGTGGACAAGTGTAAGGTTCTGATCCAAGAAAAAGAAAATAACTCTTGTATTTAAAAGCCAAATAAAGTAGATGTTAGTTAAACTGAATGCGAGAAAGATTTAGTGCTGATTAGGCGAAATTTAAAGCAATGGCATCAGTATATAAATGTTCGCAGTGAAACAGGATTCTTGGCGTCATTCAAGAAAAATAAATGATAGTCCATGATATGTCTTTGGTAAGGATCATTTGAATTATGCTGCTCGGTTCTGGTCTCTTTATTACAGAATGGACATAAATGAGTTGGAAAGTAGACAGAAAGGAATGTTGAAGTTTATTCCATTTACTTTCAAATGAATTTCATTGACTTGAGACTGAGAGCTATTGACACTAGTCAGTCCATCATCATTCTATCATGCAGGAGCCACATGTCAACCTGCGTCAAATAAAACTAACAGGGTCTTGGATATCACCGCTACTTGGCTCCGGTAAGTTTACGAGTACCACTGGGAGTTTAAACAATCAGCTGATGTAGACACAACTGAATGCAAACTTTGCCACAGTAACTCCGGTTGTACCTTGAATCATTGTGACAGAATGCGACCAACTAATACTCAGTTTCACTGAGTATTAGTTGGTAACTATTACCGTCAAGACTTTCATAGAGCAGTTTAGTACGTTTGTATCATTGCTATAAAATACTGACAGAATGCTTATCTGCTTCTAGGCTGAGGGACTGATTACCTCGTCTTCCACTTTCTTCATAAATCTCTAAAGTCTTCACACTGTCCTTGTATTGACAAAACCACTGAATAGCGAAACGTCAACAAAGTAACGATTCGCAAATGACGCACATCATGTACATCATCTGAAGAATAAGACATGACCAGTACATGTCTTATTCTTCAAGGTAACCTGAGGTTTACCCTCAACCCTCCCTCTCCTACCAGAGGAAAACCAAGTTGCGCAGCGTCTTAAAAAAGTTTGGCAAAATAAATTATGCATTACGTAAATTTTAACAAAGTTAGGCTAGGTTAGTTTGGGTGGAAATTTGAAAAATGGGCGAATAAAAGAAGCATAGATATAGCAAATCGTTCGGGAAGTGAGGAGATGCAGTCTTCAGGAGATCTGAGCTGAACAATGAACGAACTCATTAACTGTTCACTTTTCTAATTGACAATATAATTCCTTGGATTAAACCCTAAATATACTGCAGTCTCTGCAGTGACTCAAATCGTAATGACACGATTGTAAACAAGCCACTGTACGGGAAGGGATTGAACCCTCGGTGAGTGAGTCGTGAAACTCCAGACCAACGCCAGCTGGCCCAGTGCCTTACTCGTCGGTCTGGAGTTTCACGACTCGCTCACCTAAGGGTTTAATCCCCGCCCGTACCCTGGTTTTGGTAGCTACACTGCGGTATACACCGATTGGTGGGATTCACTGTATATAAAGTAAATGTAGTCGTTATTTTAGGAAATAAATTTCTTCTTTATATTACTATGGAGGTGAACTGTAGCTTTAATCAGTCACGTGCACTCGAAAGGCTTTAATTAACTTCAAACAGTCGTTATGCTACTGATCAAGGTATTCTGAATTATATTTGTTTTTAAAGTAAGTTTGGCTCTAAATATTTCTATATACTTTACATTTATTAGTCACAGGCGGTACTTATCACATTTTTATTTATAATTACGACAATAATGAAAAAAATATATTTTCTTTTAATGTCATCTTTTCCTTCATGAATTTTTCGCCTTGTCCTTTGATGCACTGACCAATACGTCGTATTGTTTTTAAGTTAAAACTGTATCAGACTTAAGTACTAACTATCAGCAAAGATTTGGAGGTCATCCGGGTGACGGAGGTAGTTTGGATCAATGTTGGGTAGTTCTCTGGGGTCTCCTGATTTAAGGGTGATAGTTGGTTTAGAAAGACACGTAAGCAAACACTATAACATATTTATTAGAAAACGTTTCGGTCCTGGGACCTTGATCACTTCTAACATACAGAGGTAGTGCAAGAAAGGTATAAAATACCGACAATATGAAAGTTAAGACACATGTGCAACATCTGGATATCTCCACTGTAGTAGACGCCTCGCCATCCAGTGGCTTTATCAATATGTCTTCCTATTATGTCCTAGAATCTGTATTGATAAAGCCACTGGATGGCGAAACGTCCACTACAACAAAGATATCCAGATGGATATCTTTGTTGTAGTGGACGTTTCGCCATCCAGTGGCTTTATCAATACAGATTCTAGGACATAATAGGAAGACATATTGATAAAGCCACTGGATGGCGAGGCGTCTACTACAGTGGAGATGTCCAGATGTTGCACATGTGTCTTAACTTTCATATTGTCGGTATTTTATACCTTTCTTGCACTACCTCTGTATGTTAGAACTGATCAAGGTCCCAGGACCGAAACGTTTTCTAATAAATATGTTATAGTGTTTGCTTACGTGTCTTTCTAAACCAACTTGTCGGTATTTATTACCAAGGTTTATACCAAGGGTGATAGTCCCTCGACTTTTAGGATGGAGAAGGGTAGGTCTCGTGGAGAAGCCTTCCTTTACGTAGATTTCCTGTAGATACGCTTTCCACCGCTGTGAGAGGATGGATTGTGAAGCTGATAGCCAGAGATGATCGTTGTTGATAGTTAAGTCATCAGTTTACTTGCATTTCAGATCAAATTCGATTTAGTTTTCATTTTTGCATCGCGCGGATCTTGAAAACATAATGCCCCAGTCAGTGGCTTATCAAAAACATCTTCAAATCTGCGTTCGGTCTTAAAATGGTGTCGATGCCTAAATTCCAAGACACGGTATTTAATAAATTATTATAATCATGGGGAAGCGCTAAACCCGTAGGATTATACAGCGTATGTGGGGGAGGGGTACGGAAGGTATTCAGGCTCAATTCCTGGAACTGGAGCACAGATCCAATTCCCTATATCAAGAGCCCTTCACCAACTTCAAGAAACCTCCACTTGAAGTATAGTCATGTGGTGCGAGTTAGGGCCGATGTAGTGTTAATATAATACCTGGTCTCAGACCGAGCCACGGGGGCGTTGACCCCTGAAACACCCTCCAGGTAAACTTCTCTGGCATCTATACAAATAGGGATGTTAGGAAATAATTCTTTAGTCTTAGATCGGTCAGAAAGTGGAATGACGTAGACAGTAAAGGAGTAGAGACAGATTTATATATAGGCTAAAGAATAGATACGGCAGGGCTCACGCAACCAGGAGCACATAGGCGGGGCCAAGAGCTGAGACTCGACCTCTGCAATCACAATTAGGCGAGCACATCAAGTGGAGCTTTAGGTTCAAATGAAAGGCTCTGGGTTTGATTCCCGGCGGCTCAAGACAAGTAACGAGTTTCCGAACATGTGCAGTAAATAAATACCAGAATTATTAACTGTTGCGGTTTGAATCCTGATGGTAAAATAATAGAATATCTTAGTTGACATTAATTTTGTAGTGAAACGAGGCAGGATAATAGCTCTTAGCGCACTCGGCTCACACACTGAGGTCCGTGGTTCGATCCCCGGTATGGGTGAAAACATTAGGACGGGTTTCCTTAAGACACCTGCTGTCCATGTTCACTTAGCAGTAAATAGGTACTTGGGTGTTAATCGACTGGTGTGGGTCGCATCCTGTGGACAAAATTAACCAAATAAACCCGAAATTCTCTGCATAACAAGAGACTTTTCTATAGTAGTAAGTCACTTATGTCAGTTAGGTCTGTATACCTTGTACATGTACTTGTAAAAACAAAAAAATATTACTATTTAAAAGAAATCGTTTACTGTTTTACCAGCACCGTGAACTCCAGGAGTGAAAATTCCCCAGTCGAAGGTGAGAAAGGCATGAAAACGCTTAATGTTTGGCCAGAGGGAGTCGCCGCGGGTTTAATCCCCGCCCGTACCCTGGTTTGAGTCGCCCAATGAAAATAAGTCATTCTGACTTTTCTGGGTTCTCCTAGGTTCTCTACACACATGTTGCTATGTATGATAATCTATGTAACTTACTTACCTTCATTAGATACCTTCACCCAGGCGTCGTACACGCCTGACAGTGTCTGCTACAGCATCTGGCAAGATGTACATAATAATGAGAAGTCTCAGTAGGTAGTTTACCTGTTGTGTGAATTGATAATACATCGTTTTGTGTCAGTCATACATACAGGCTAAAAAAATGGGAAACTAATTTCCGGCCGAGAGCTTAAGAAAGTTGAATAAAAGAACACAATGTCCTGTGATTTTTAATGGTCAAATCAGACTAAAAGGTCTACGTAAGTTTCTCCTATCTGCGGGTTATTTGTGTATTCAGAAAGCTGGTGGCTTTTGTGCCTAATATTATTTAAATACATGTAAACTACCTTACCCGTATACTACAGAAAAGAAACTGTTTATGTACCCTACATCAAGGGCGGTTCTGATACTCATTGGATTTGTAGGGTCCAGATTATTTTATTTCAAAATTGGATAGCATTTTGTCTGTGCTTGAGAACGCCTTTTCTGGTCAGCTTCAAATTTGCAAAGTGGGCGCATCTTAATTAAAGGATTGTTGGGACAAACTGTATGTGCCAATTTGCTAGCTTAAAAAAATTGAGTGGTGTTTGTGAAATTATATTCCAATGATTTATTCTTCGTAAACAAGATTCTGGGGAACCGAAACACATTGTTGTTGTTATTATTATTACTATTACTAATATTTATTATTTGTTTTTGCTAGTTTTTTTTTTTTTTTTTTTGCTGTTGAATGCAAATCACGAATTCTGATTTCCTATTATTGTTGTTATTCTTCAAGTTTAAATGTAGATGAAAGATACAGAAGCATTAAGCGAGGACTCACTTTCCCTTTTGTTACTTCCTGATGGTAGCAAAGTTGAGGTTATTCCAGAGTGCACACAGACGTGGTCATGCAGGTACTGGTCCACTCCCGGGACATCTGCCCCCCCACCTCCACCTGAGTGTACCACACTAGTGTAAACTTTCACTTAGTTCCAATGCAAGCATAGTTAACCTGTTCACTTGTTACCTACGTAGTGTACATATTAAATGGCTGATAAAAATACAAATGTCTGTTTTTACTCTCGTTTCATCACACCATCACCAGTGCTACCATTATTGACATCTAAATAGTGAGCAATACAGTTGTTATGAAACTAGTTCACTAGCTCCTAGTGGTATTTAGTTGGGGAGGAAATTTAAAAATATCTTCTGGCACGGGTCTTGGTCATGTACCGAGCCACTCAAATCTTTTGGTCGCGTGATCGAGCCTTTCATCTGGCTTTCCGCCTCCTAAAATATTAAATATCTCATAATGTGAGAAAAGTTCCAGCCAATATATAAATAACTAAGATATATCAGAGAATGGCGTATGAAAATAAATTACCACTGAACAAAATTGCTCTGTATGAGTGTATGCACATCATGTGAATTTCAACTTGATAAATGAGACACAAGTGTTGCACAAGTGTCTCATTTATCAACTTGTCGATTTTCTGAACCATTTACAACCGCTATAACTTGGCTACAGATGGATAGCCACTTTAAGGCTCCGGTCAGCCAGGGTATGTTCAGTAGTTTTGTGAAACTGATGACAGCTTTACGAAACCACTAATGATTTCTGGTCAGTCCAGTTCTGATTTTGAATCCTGGATCTGCATTTATCCAACTTCAAGAATTTTTTTAGAGGGAAGAAACGTTTAGTAAATTGTATGGTGTACGATTTTATTCCACGAACACTTTTTTCCACGGCCATTTTTTTCCACGACCACTTTTTTCCACGACCACTTTTTCCACCATTTTGCATCACTTTTTTCCACGAACACTTTTCCATGACCACTTTTTTCCACGAACACTGTTGTACATGGTGAGCATAATGTACACAACTTCGTGACAGGATGAGCTTAGTTCGTCGTTACCAAGTGGCGCTGCAGGTGTTGTTCCTCACCTTGTGGCGCTGCAGGTGTTGTTCCTCACCTTGTGGCACTGCAGGTGTTGTTCCTCACCTTGTGGCACTGCAGGTGTTGTTCCTTACCTTGTGGTGCTGCAGGTGGTGTTCCTTACCTTGTGGTGCTGCAGGTGGTGTTCCTTACCTTGTGGTGCTGCAGGTGGTGGTGTTCGTTACCTTGTGCCGCTGCAAGTGGTGGTGGTTCCTTACCTTGTGGCACTGCAGGTGGTGTTCCTTACCTTGTGGCGTTGCAGGTGTTGTTCCTTACCTTGTGGCGCTGCAGGTGGTGGTATTGGTTACCTTGTGCCGCTGCAGGTGTTGTGGTCCCACCCCTGAAACCAGCAGATGGGGCGACATTATTGTTCCGGTAGACAACACTACCCCCGAGCTCCAATTGTCACCACCTGTCACACCTCAACAGTTACTTCACAATGCTCTATAATGAGGTCCTGTGTGTGTGTGTGTGTGTGTGTGTGTGTGTGTGTGTGTGTGTGTGTGTGTGTGTGTGTGTGTGTGTATATATATATATGTAACGTATTTATTACGTTACGTAAAAATATGCTGATGCCTGAGGGTAAAAGCCTGACTAGGGTCATTTAAAATATAAACCAAATACATCAACTTCGGCTAAAACTTCTTCACGAAAACTAGATGGTCAATACATATGTTAATTATCAGGAAGGGTAATTAAATTCCCTTTTATAAAAATATAACTATATCAAGAGTAACCTTAATTATATAACACACAAGCTACATATTGCATAAAACACTCCAGTATACCTGTACCAGGTACTCAATTAGGCCACAAAAACGTTACCATCGAAATCGAGTTAAACCCATACGAGTCATTAGGCCACAGAAGAATATTAATGGCGCCTGTAGATCGTCATTCCTTGCCGGCTTCCAGGTGGCAGGTAAAAATAATGTTATCTTTTATTCACTTCCCACTAATCTCACAAGCTCACACACAAAAAGAAAACACCTCCCTGGGCCCATGTGAGCATAAAATAAACCCAGACATAAATTATGGCCTGAACCTTACCCACAACACTACAAACTTACATTACTCAGCACAACTCGATCACACTCGTGCAGCTGTTGCCATAATACTGACTCAAACGCCTCTCTTGTCCTGTCCTGGCACTGTTCAGGACTAATACGCGTCCATTTTGTGTTCACAATTTTAATGGAGCGTTTTTTGTATACATATGTTTTCTACAGCGTCCTGCATAATTGTGTGTGTGTGTGTGTCCGCGCGCGCATGCTTACCTAATTGTAGTTGCAGGGGTCGATTCATAGCTCCTGGCCCACCTCTTCATTGGTCACTACTAGGTCCACTCTCTCCTTGCTCTCTGAGCCTTGTCTTACCTCTTCTTAAAGATATGTATCGATCCTGCCTCCACTACACCACTCTGCAGACTGTTCCACTTCCTGACAACTCTGTGACTGAAGAAATACTTCCTAACATCCCTGTGACTCATATGAGTCTTCAACTTCCACTTGTGATCCCTTTGTTGCTGTGTCCTATCTCAGGAACATCCTGTCTCTGTCCACCTTGTAAGTTCCTCTCAGGATTTTATATGTTATGTCCTCCCTCTCTTTCTCCTCTCCTGCAGTGTCGTCAGGTCTATTTCCGTTAACCTCTCTTCGAAGGACATGCCCCGTAGCTTCGGGACTAGTTTCGTTGCAAACTTTTGCGCTTTCTATAATTTCTTGACCTGTTTGACTAGGTGTGGGTTCCAGACAGGTGCTGCATACTCCATTATGGGCCTG
The DNA here is from genome assembly GCF_038502225.1 of Cherax quadricarinatus. Taxonomy (NCBI): domain Eukaryota; kingdom Metazoa; phylum Arthropoda; class Malacostraca; order Decapoda; family Parastacidae; genus Cherax; species Cherax quadricarinatus. The sequence goes on from NC_091367.1 coordinate 15,702,373, forward strand.
ACGTACACCGCACACAGTACTGAATGATTCATTACTGAGGTGATTATCAAATGGTATACAATACCGACAGGTTGGTAGATAAGACACATAGGCAGCATTTAGGCAATATGAAAGTTAAGACACATGTGCAACATCTGGATATCTTTATTGTAGACGTTTCGCCATCCAGTGGCTTTATCAATACAGATTCTAGGACATAATAGGAAGACAGTAGAACTATATACAAAAGATGAGGTAATCAGTCCCTCGGCCTTGGAGTTAGTGTTCACAGCATCGTGGTGGAGGAGAATCTGGAGCAAAGGCAAGAAGACTGGCGTTTATATAGTCGTCAGTGGAAGGGACGGGCAGCAGACGAGGGCAGTCACTGGTAGGCGGGATTCCCCAGTGGAAGTAGGTCCTTCCCAAAGAGATGGGTTAGTTGCAGCAGCCGTGAAGAAGGTCTTGTAGATGTCCTCTGAACCAAGAACTCCAAGGCCGAGGGACTGATTACCTCATCTTTTGTATATAGTTCTACTGTCTTCCTATTATGTCCTAGAATCTGTATTGATAAAGCCACTGGATGGCGAAACGTCTACAATAAAGATATCCAGATGTTGCACATGTGTCTTAACTTTCATATTGTCGGTATTTTATACCTTTCTTGCACAGCATTTAGGCAACTTTATTCCGAAACGTTTCGCCTACACAGTAGGCTTCTTCAGTCGAGTACAGAAAGTAGGTAGGAGCAGTAGAGATGTGAAGACGATGTAATCAGTCCATCACCCTTGAAGTCGTAGATTTGAGGTTGTCACTCCTTCAGCCTGGAGAAGTTCTGTTCCAAAGTCTGGAACTAACTGAAGATCAAGCGACAGTGTTGAGACTTAAATACTGTCGGAAGGAGAGGTGCAGAGTAGTAGTAGTGAGAATGTAGCCACTGGGAGGTCATGTTCCTCTCAGATCAAACAATTCTCACTTTTTCAAGTGAGAATTGTTTGAAGGAAGGAGAGGTGCAGAGTAGTAGTAGTGAGAATGTAGCTACTGAGAGGTCATGTTCCTCTCAGATCAAACAATTCTCACTTTTTCAAGTGAGAATTGTTTGAAGGAAGGAGAGGTGCAGAGTAGTAGTAGTGAGATTGTAGCCACTGAGAGGTCATGTCCCTCTGAGATCAAACAATTCTCACTTGAAAAAGTGAGAATTGTTTGATCTGAGAGGAACATGACCTCTCAGTAGCTACATTCTCACTACTACTACTCTGCACCTCTCCTTCCTTCAAACAATTCTCACTTGAAAAAGTGAGAATTGTTTGATCTGAGAGGAACATGACCTCCCAGTGGCTACATTCTCACTACTACTACTCTGCACCTCTCCTTCCTTCAAACAATTCTCACTTGAAAAAGTGAGAATTGTTTGATCTGAGAGGAACATGACCTCTCAGTAGCTACATTCTCACTACTACTACTCTGCACCTCTCCTTCCTTCAAACAATTCTCACTTGAAAAAGTGAGAATTGTTTGATCTGAGAGGAACATGACCTCCCAGTGGCTACATTCTCACTACTACTACTCTGCACCTCTCCTTCCGACAGTATTTAAGTCTCAACACTGTCGCTTGATCTTCAGTTAGTTCCAGACTTTGGAACAGAACTTCTCCAGGCTGAGGGACTGACAACCTCAAATCTACGACTTCAAGGGTGATGGACTGATTACATTGTCTTCACATCTCTACTACTCCTACCTACTTTCTGTACTCGACTGAAGAAGCGTACCGTGTAGGCGAAACGTTTCGGAATAAAGTTGCCTAAATGTTGCCTATGTGTCTTATCTACCATCCTTACTGAGGTACCGGAACACTGTGTGTGTGTGTGTGTGTGTGTGTGTGTGTGTGTGTGTGTGTGTGTGTGTGTGTGTGTGTGTGTGTGTGTGTGTGGGGTTGCAGGGGTAGTCATAGCTCCTGGCCCTGCCTCTTCACTGATCACTACTAGGTCACTCTGCCTGCTCCATGAGCTTCATCAAACCTCGTCATAAAACTATGTATGATTCCTGCCTCCACTACGTCACTTTCCAGACTATTCCACTTCTTGACAACGTGGGGTTAAATTCGAGGCGCCAGTTGTTGGACCAAGCTTCCAGCCTGTCCAGGTCTCTTTGTAGTCCTGTCTGATCCTCATCCGATTTAATTCTCCTCATTAACTTCACATCATCTGCAAACAAGAACACTTCTGAGTCTATCCCTTCCGTCATGTCATTCACATGTACCAAAAATAGCACGGGTCCTAGGACTGACCCCTGTGGAACTTCGCTCGTCACATATGCCCACTCTGATACCTCGTCACGTACCATTACTCGTTGTTGCCTCCCTGTCAGGTATTCTTTGATACATTGCAGTGCCTTTTCTGCTCTGTGTGCCAGATCCTATAGTTTTTGCATTACTCTCATGTGAGGAACTGTGTCGAAGGCCCTCCTGCTGTCCACGAAGATGCATCTACCTACCCCTCTCTCTGGCGTCTTACTTCCGTTACCTTCTCATAAAACTCCAATAGGTTTGCGACACAGGATTTCCCTTCCCTGAAACCGTGCTAGTTGTCGTCTATAAGCTTATTCTGTTGTAGGTGCTCCACTGTGTATGTGTGTGAGTACTCGATTATTTGTGGTTGCGGGAGTCGATTCACAGCTCCTGGACGTGCGGGTGTGTATTGCGTGTTTGAGACTTGAGTGCTAGCTCTTGAACCCACATTATAACCATATAATATGTGAAGACTCAACGCTCTCGAGCTATGTTGGGTCAATAAAGATTGAAGGAATACACACACACACACACACACACACACACACACACACACGAGCGCTCATATATATATATATATATATATATATATATATATATATATATATATATATATATATATATATATATATATATATATATATATATATATATATATATATATATATATATATATATATATATATATATAATTATATATAATATATATATATATATAATATATATATATATATATATATATATAATTATATATAATATATATATATAATTATATATAATATATATATATATATAATATATATATATATATATATAATTATATATAATATATATATATAATTATATATAATATATATATATAATTATATATAATATATATATATATATATATAATATATATATATATTATATATATAATATATATATATATATATATTATATATATATATATATATATATATATATATATATATATATATATATATATATATATATATATATATATAATATATATATATATATATTTATTTTTATTTATTATCACACTGGCCGATTCCCACCAAGGCAGGGTGGCCCGAAGAAGAAAAACTTTCACCATCATTCACTCCATCACTGTCTTGCCAGAAGGGTGCTTTACACTACAGTTTTTAAACTGCAACATTAACACCCCTCCTTCAGAGTGCAGGCACTGTACTTCCCATCTCCAGGACTCAAGTCCGGCCTGCCGGTTTCCCTGAATCCCTTCATAAACGTTACTTTGCTCACACTCCAACAGCACGTCAAGTATTAAAAATCATTTGTCTCCATTTACTCCTATCAAACACGCTCACGCATGCCTGCTGGAAGTCCAAGCCCCTCGCACACAAAACCTCCTTTACCCCCTCCCTCCAACCCTTCCTAGGCCGACCCCTACCCCGCCTTCCTTCCACTACAGACTGATACACTCTTGAAGTCATTCTGTTTCGCTCCATTCTCTCTACATGTCCGAACCACCTCAACAACCCTTCCTCAGCCCTCTGGACAACAGTTTTGGTAATCCCGCACCTCCTCCTAACTTCCAAACTACGAATTCTCTGCATTATATTCACACCACACATTGCCCTCAGACATGACATCTCCACTGCCTCCAGCCTTCTCCTCGCTGCAACATTCATCACCCATGCTTCACACCCATATAAGAGCGTTGGTAAAACTATACTCTCATACATTCCCCTCTTTGCCTCCAAGGACAAAGTTCTTTGTCTCCACAGACTCCTAACTGCACCACTCACTCTTTTTCCCTCATCAATTCTATGATTCACCTCATCTTTCATAGACCCATCCGCTGACACGTCCACTCCCAAATATCTGAATACGTTCACCTCCTCCATACTCTCTCCCTCCAATCTGATATTCAATCTTTCATCACCTAATCTTTTTGTTATCCTCATAACCTTACTCTTTCCTGTATTCACCTTTAATTTTCTTCTTTTGCACACCCTACCAAATTCATCCACCAATCTCTGCAGCTTCTCTTCAGAATCTCCCAAGAGCACAGTGTCATCAGCAAAGAGCAGCTGTGACAACTCCCACTTTGTGTGTGATTCTTTATCTTTTAACTCCACGCCTCTTGCCAAGACCCTCGCATTTACTTCTCTTACAACCCCATCTATAAATATATTAAACAACCACGGTGACATCACACATCCTTGTCTAAGGCCTACTTTTACTGGGAAAAAATTTCCCTCTTTCCTACATACTCTAACTTGAGCCTCACTATCCTCGTAAAAACTCTTCACTGCTTTCAGTAACCTACCTCCTACACCATACACTTGCAACATCTGCCACATTGCCCCCCTATCCACCCTGTCATACGCCTTTTCCAAATCCATAAATGCCACAAAGACCTCTTTAGCCTTATCTAAATACTGTTCACTTATATGTTTCACTGTAAACACCTGGTCCACACACCCCCTACCTTTCCTAAAGCCTCCTTGTTCATCTGCTATCCTATTCTCCGTCTTACTCTTAATTCTTTCAATTATAACTCTACCATACACTTTACCAGGTACACTCAACAGACTTATCCCCCTATAATTTTTGCACTCTCTTTTATCCCCTTTGCCTTTATACAAAGGAACTATGCATGCTCTCTGGCAATCCCTAGGTACCTTACCCTCTTCCATACATTTATTAAATAATTGCACCAACCACTCCAAAACTATATCCCCACCTGCTTTTAACATTTCTATCTTGATCCCATCAATCCCGGCTGCCTTACCCCCTTTCATTTTACCTACTGCCTCACGAACTTCCCCCACACTCACAACTGGCTCTTCCTCACTCCTACAAGATGTTATTCCTCCTTGCCCTATACACGAAATCACAGCTTCCCTATCTTCATCAACATTTAACAATTCCTCAAAATATTCCCTCCATCTTCCCAATACCTCTAACTCTCCATTTAATAACTCTCCTCTCCTATTTTTAACTGACAAATCCATTTGTTCTCTAGGCTTCCTTAACTTGTTAATCTCACTCCTAAACTTTTTCTTATTTTCAACAAAATTTGTTGATAACATCTCACCCACTCTCTCATTTGCTCTCTTTTTACATTGCTTCACCACTCTCTTAACCTCTCTCTTTTTCTCCATATACTCTTCCCTCCTTGCATCACTTCTACTTTGTAAAAACTTCTCATATGCTAACTTTTTCTCCCTTACTACTCTCTTTACATCATCATTCCACCAATCGCTCCTCTTCCCTCCTGCACCCACTTTCCTGTAACCACAAACTTCTGCTGAACACTCTAACACTACATTTTTAAACCTACCCCATTCCTCTTCGACCCCATTGCCTATGCTCTCATTAGCCCATCTATCCTCCAATAGCTGTTTATATCTTACCCTAACTGCCTCCTCTTTTAGTTTATAAAACTTCACCTCTCTCTTCCCTGATGCTTCTATTCTCCTTGTATCCCATCTACCTTTTATTCTCAGTGTAGCTACAACTAGAAAGTGATCTGATATATCTGTGGCCCCTCTATAAACATGTACATCCTGAAGTCTACTCAACAGTCTTTTATCTACCAATACATAATCCAACAAACTACTGTCATTTCGCCCTACATCATATCGTGTATACTTATTTATCCTCTTTTTCTTAAAATATGTATTACCTATAACTAAACCCCTTTCTATATTTATATATATTTATATTTATATATATATATATATATATATATATATATATATATATATATATGCTACCCGTCGAGGGACGGGTAGGCCAGTTCACGACCCGCCTCCACGAAACCTCTGTTAATTGGCACCATGTTGTTGGCAGTGACCCCCAGGGGACCATCCTTCCCGTGGTATTTCTCTGTTATCACAGTTAAAAATGACAACTTATTTTTTCACTTTACTGAAATTTAATAATTCTAATATATTCATAACGTATAATAATAACAATCTAATATAATTATAATATATAGTAATCTATTATGTTATATTCATATCATCTAATATATTCATAATATATCGAATCTGCAAGTATTTATTCCACTCCTGTTTAATTTGTGTGTTCGGGTTAATTTGGTTTCAACAAGAGATTCTCTTGTTTAGTTTTTCGTGCTGCAAATTCTTCTTGTCCTGATTTGGACTTACGTAGTGTAACATCATTATTTAATCCTGACCATTTCTTTTAAGGTTCTACGCCTATCATGTGAGTGATTTCTCGATTGATGTGTAATTTTTGTGCTTATTTTAGCCTTGATTGTCGGCTCGGGTCATTCGACACAGGCGAGATACGAAGGGCAACATTGATCTTCAACAGATCTTGCATTCAGTCTGGCATCTGTACCTACACTCGTCCCCCTTCCACTCGTAGCTGACTCAATCAATTACACACCATTCTAGCATCCGCCCCCCAGTTATAACCCCATCAACAATTCATGGTGGTTCTCTACTCCCAACTCAACTGGTTCACAAGTGTTGTGTGAGTCAGAGGATCCCTGTACCTCTGTTCGTCAGAATCTCTACTCGTGTTGGTCACTGTCTACTCAGTGTCAGGTCACGGCCACCTGTGACCCCCCCTCCCAACATCAACAACGGCTCGGCATTCCAAACCACGATTCAGAAATACGTGCCCAGAACATTAATATGGCACCATTCTCCACTACGTATTGTGTACATATTAGCCTTGAGTCGCTAATTTTTTGTATATTTCATTTTTTATTTCTTTGCTCAAGCAGGATTAATTTAATGTTTGTATTTTAGGCACTTTACTAGTTTTATCATATTAATAAAATTGTTTATCTTATTATGTTATCATTAATTTTTGCAGCTTTTCATTTCCGTAAGGAGGAACCAGCCTTATCAAATACTTTTTTGAGGGTCTGATAGGAATGCGGAACCTTCACAACAAGGCCCTTCAAGGGAGCTTCCTTGATGGCGAGAGGCTCTTGATCTAGGGAATTGGATCTGTGCTTCAATTCCCTGACTTTATGCCTGAATGCCTTCCATCCCTCCCCACAAGCGCTGTATAATCCTATGGGTTTAGCGCTTCCCCGTAATTATAATAAATAATTCATGGGCTTGGCGTCCCTAGTTTTGAAGGATCTCATTATCCATCCTATCATTTTTTCTAGCAGATGAGGTAGATGCATTGTTTTGGTCTTTGAAGGTGAGATCCTCTGACATTATCACTTGCAGGTCCTTCTCATTTGTTTTTCGCTCTATTGTGTGGTTAGAATTTGTTTTATACCCTGATTAAGTCTTTAATTTCCTCAAGTTTTCCCTTATCTGAGGAGTTGAATTTTTTCTTCATCGAACTTCACATTGCTTTCAGCGGCCCATTTAAAGATTTGGTTGATGTCAGCTTGGAATCTTGCGGTGTCTTCGATGGAGGACACTGTCATGGCAATCCGGGTGTCATCCACAAAGAAAGATAAGGAGCTATGGCTTACATTTCTGTCAGATATGAGGATGAGGAACAGGATGGGAGCGAGTACTGTGCCTAGTGGAACAGAACTTTTCACTGTAGCCTCCTTAGACTTTACTCTGTTAATTATTACTTTTTGTGTTCTTGTTAGGAAGTTGTAGATCCATTTCCCAACTTTTATTGTTATTCCTTTATCACGCATTTTGTGCGCTATTACACCATGGTCGCACTTATCAAAGGCTTCCGCAAAATCTGTGTGTACTACATCTGCATTTTGTTTATCCTCTACAGCATCCGGGACCTTGTTATAGTGATCCAGTTGCTGGGATAGGCAGGAGCGACCTGCTCTAAACCCGTGTTGCCCTGGGTTGTGCAATTGATGGGTATCTAGGTGGTTGGCGATCTTGCTTCTTGGTAGGTAAGACACATAGGCAACAGTTAGGCAACTTTATTCCGAAACGTTTCGCCTACACAGTAGGCTTCTTCAGTCGAATGCAGAAAGTAGGCAGGAACAGTAGAGATGTGAAGACGATGTAATTAGTTCATCGCCCTTGAAGTCGTGGAATTTGAGGTTGTCAGTCCCTCAGCCTGGAGAAGTTCAGTTCCATAGTCAGGAACTATCTGAAGATCAACGAACGAACGAACGAAAGTTCAGGTAAGATCCCAAATGGGATGAGCGGGGAAGACGGGACAGACGAAGAATAGTGCTGGAGAGGAGTGTTCTTTGTTGTAGATATAGAGCCAGGGCTTAACCCAGCAGTTAAGTCGATCGTGGGACAGACATTGAGAACACACATAGCAGGCTCTTCTGTTGGGACTCCGGTGGGTGAGTGGGGAAGTGTGGACAGACGATGAATAGTCGTGAGAGGAAGGTCTTGAGTTGTAGATGAAAGAGCCAGGGCTAAACCCAGCTGCGTGGCACTGCGAGGCAGTGTAGAGAGGGCATGTTGAGGACATAGAGGAAAGAGCAGACTGCAGACAGTGCTCGCTGGCTGATATGGTTCAGGCTGAGGTGAAGAGCTGGTTTGGACGTCAGGTGTCGGGAGGCTCACGTTATGTGTTGCGGAAGTGTGTTGAGTGTTTGGCTACACTTCGCTGGTGATGGAGCCACTCTTGAGTCTTTTGAAGTCTCTCTTGGACATGTGGAATAGTTGCATTCTGAGGTTGGAGCAGTTCAGATTCGTCACGAGGTAAGATAGTGCGTTTTCAAAAGGAATTTGGTGAGGTTTGGTGCAGGTGTACTCAACAGCTCCCTCCTTCATTAAGTGGAGCATATCAGCTGCGCTCATTTCGGTTGGGAGGTTGGGGGTGGTGTATTCTTACACAACTTGTCAGACACTGCAACATCATGGAATCTTGATTCTGAGGACATGTACATAACCTTCACGACTACGACAACTACTACTACAACTAACCCATCTCTTTGGGAAGGACCTACTTCCACTGGGGAATCCCGCCTACCAGTGACTATGCCCTCGTCTACTACACCTGACGTTACTATATAAGCGCCAGGCTCCTTTCTCCTGCTTCAGAATCTCCACGACTATGGTGCTCTTCGCACCTACTCCTAGGTTGAGGGACTGATTACCTCATCTTCTGTACATAGTTCTACTGTCTTCAAGTTATGTCCTAGAATTTGTATTGATAAAGCCACTGGATGGCGAAACGTCTACAATAAAGATACCCAGATGGTGCACATGTGTCTTAATTTCATCTTGGCTTAGGTAACGGTTGCCTGTGGTTTCTTCTTCGACTACTACTTCGTCGTTGTCAGAGGGTTGTTCATAATGTTCCGGTACTATTTCGGCATCTGTGACTGTGTTGAGAGGAAGCAGGGAGTGTTGGTCGGTTGTGATTTGTTGGGCTGGTGGTGGGTGGTGAAAGGTGGCAGTAGACGGTGGTGTTGGTTCTGGAGCAGAGTCTTGGTCAGAGATACGAGTAGGACAATGTCTGGAATTAGCTTGAGGAGGTCTTGTGATGGTGGCGAGTCTGGAAAGTTGAAGTTTGGCATGTTGTTAAGGCGAAACAGTTCATTGATTGTGGTGTTGAATGAGTCAGGGTTTGCAGCATTAGTGAGGTGTGCATACATCATACAGTATAGCACCTTGGATGGAGCAGCGTCAGGAAGAGCAGAGAGGGAGTGGCTGGGTGGAAATGATTGTTGTGTAGCTTGAAGGAGTTCAGTGGTATCTGATTGAATTTTTTGCAATGGCGGCGTATGTTGGCGATTTAGAGTTGTTGTTTTTGGTTTCTTCAATGATTTTCTTAGAACTTCTTTACGTAGAGGGCATTTTTCTGCAAGGGTGTGGTGAGCACCCTTGCAGTTGAGGCAGGTAGGAGAGGTTGTGGTAGTAGAACATTCCTTGAAGTCATGGCCGTCTTTACCGCAGTTTGTGCAGTACTTCTTCCCTTTCAGAGGACAGTCAGGCGTTACAACCTGTCGGTATTTTATACCATTTTAATGTTCAATCTGTCAGACACTGCAACACAAGGGTATCTTGGTACAGACCTGCAATCAACTTCGACAACCTCTACTAGTGAGAACGGCTGGATTTGAGAGGGACCTGACCTCCCAACATCTGAGTTCTTACCTCTTCTAGTGACCTACGTCTCACCTCTTGGCGCTATATAAGGCTCCATCCTGTCACTTCATCACCATCATTCAGGAAGACTTGTATTACGACAATCCATTGACACACTCTCAGTTCACGGAGTTCACTACCTTATCACAAGATAGGCACATGGCTTCTGCCGAAAAGAAGAGGCCACGATGCTCCATGAACACGACGGAGGACTCAGATTTGGAAATGTGGGGCGAAATTCTAGCGAAGAAGTTGCGAGAGGAAGAGGAAGATCCTGCTCACATTGTAGCAGATCTGACAGTCCCAACCATGGAGCCAGCGACAATAGAAACAGGTGCGGAAATAAACACCGCACCCCCCGAAAACCAAGAGGGATGGAACACTGTGGACAAGAAGAAGAAGCACCGTCCGTCCAAGGAGCAGGCAAACCAGCTCAACCGACCTGGCAAATTCAAGGTGAAGTCTTATGGGGACCACAGAACCCACTATGGGGTTGTTTCATACCTGGAATCACGACACAACCTGAAGTTCAAGATATGGTTCAACTTGAGGGGAGAACCAATATTGACTCCTCTCAACAAGGAAATGTATACCACCTTGAAGAGAGTCATGGAGACAGATCGCTCATTCACCCTGGAGGAACTGGACTCTCGGCAGAAGATCACCAAGGGTGTAGTGATGCGATACCCGCTGATGATGCCCATCGAGGCAGTAGCAGCTCACCCCAGTGTGGTGTCAGCTCAACGTCTCAAGGCAAAGACGGCAGGCAACGCACCAACCCGACAGGTTCTCATTCAGCATGTAGGACCACTGCCATCCCAGCTGGACCTCGGTTCTTGGGGCAGGTACGATGTCAGGACCTTCACAGCAGAACCAGTTCGCTGTTTCAAGTGTCAGCGTTATGGACACCTGGGTGCACTCTGTCCGAACAGAGTAATCTGCGGTGTCTGCAGCCAGCACCACCCTACCGAGGAATGCATCACCAAGCTGAAAAATGCATCGCCACCCACTCCACAATGCCCGAACTGCAGGCAGAAACACCATGCCTGGAATCCTCGATGCCCCGAGAGGCTCGCCAGAATTCAAGAAGTCTGGAAGACGCCAAAAACTCGGCAACAGGCTACGACGGATCATCAAACGATGGGTGCAGAGAACCCTGCCATACCGCAGATCTCTCAGCAGCTAAACCAAGTCAATGCCCAGGAATTCCCAACCCTAGAAGCCTCAACCAGGCGTCAAGGTCAAGAACCTCCTGCACCCCTACCTCAACGAAGAAACAGAAACAAGAGGAACAGGAGGCGTCAACAGGGTGCATCGGGTCAATGCGATCAGCAGGCTGCACTAAACGAGCCCCCACCGGCCATAGCACGACAACGCAGGCACTCCTTACCCGGCACAGGCGCTTTGCAGACTCAACTGGCACCTCACCAGCAGATCCCGGCTACTCAACCTGGTATACAGCAACAGACCACGGTGCATACAATAAAGAAATCCAACCCTCAGCAGTCCCTACAGACCACAGCAGCCCAGATAATATCCACTGTTTCGAACCCATCTCCAAAGCAGGCCCTCACCAGGGAGGATCTCGTAGCACTCATCAAGGTGTTCACGGATCTTATTTGCAACACAATCAACTCCACGGAACAACAGAGCGCATTCCGGCAGATGGTCAGTACTCTCCTGAGAGTGTGCTTTCTGACCGAAGAGGAGACAGTGGATGCCATGAATTTGCAGGTTCTCAGAGCGGGCAGGACTCAGTCTCCAGCTCAGGAAACAACAGCGATGGAATAACCTCGGTACCAAATCACACCCTCAAGGTCCTACAATGGAACATTCAGGGCCTGAGGGGCAAACAGCACCTCTTGCTGGAGGCAGTAATTCGGGATCGGGTTGACATCGTCTTGCTACAAGAAACTCTGACTGTCCCGACTATGTGCCCAAGACTACCCGGTTTTGCTGGGTATTTTCGGCACATGGACCCGGGCATTCACTGCAGAGGCACAGCTGTATTTGTATCCAATACAATACCTCACGAGGTTATAGCCAACCCTGTGGACTGTGGGGAGGATGTCGAGGTACAGGCCATCCTTGTGCACATACCTGGGGCGCCCATTACCATCTATAACATCTACAAGAACCCAAGACACACCCTCGACATTGCAGAGCTCCTCGCACTAGCACGCACTGAGTGTATTATTGTGGGTGGAGATTTCAACGCACATCACCCTATTCTGCACTCTCACTCAGCAACCAATGCTGCTGGCAGACATATAGCAATGCTCCTACACGATATTCCAGAGGTAAAGTTGCTAAACAATGGAGACCCCACACACCTGTTGGGTGGCTGCCTCGACCTTACCTTCGGGTCAAGACAACTCGCAGCAGGAGCCACATGGGAAACTCATCCTCACCTTGTCAGTGACCACTTTGCAGTGATCACCACCTTCAACATCAACAGGCCTCCCACAGTTGTGCTGCCTCCTAGATGGGACGTAAAGAGGGCCAACTGGAAGGTGTTCCAGGATTATCTTCATAACTGGTGGTCCACATACTCTCTATCTGAAGACTGTGATACGGCTGAACAGGAGCTAATCACTGTTCTCATCCAGGCAGCAGAGTGCGCAATTCCAAAGAAGTCCGCAGGACGCACTCACAAAAGAGACTGGTGGTTCTACAACGACGAGGTGCGGGAGCAGAACCACCGCATCAACTCTTTTAGGAAGCTATACAGGCGTAACCCTACGGCAGAGAACAGGAATACTCTGAGAGCCATTGTGCAGCATGCCCGCAGAATCTCTCTCAGAGTAAAAACTGAGAAATGGCTGGAGTGGTGCTCAACATTCGGGCATCACACCACCTTATCTGAGATATGGGGCAAGCTCAACATAGCAACTGGCAAGAGCAAGCCGAGGCCACCAGCACACCCGAACCCATCCCAGGAAGCAGAGAAACTAGTGGAGCTTTTCACTTCCAGGGGAGCCTCCACTCAGCTCCCACAGGACATCCGGAATATACAGACGGATCTTCTGCCACAGCGCCAGCTAACGATACAAGCTGCATGTGAGTCGGAAGATGTGACTGATGTAGACCTCACGGACTTGGAACTCCGACGTGCCATTAAGAACACAGGTGACACTGCCCCGGGCATCGATGGTGTGACGTACTCCATGATTGCACGGGCTGGGCAGAGTGGATGGGAGGCCATACTAGACGTCATTAACAAGTCGTGGAGGGCCAGGACACTCCCAGCAGCTTGGAAGAAAGCTACAATCGTACCAATTCCAAAGCCCAAGGACCCAGGCAGTATGAGACCCATATCGCTGACCAGCTGCTTAGCCAAGACTGCTGAGAGGATGGTGTTAAACCGCCTCCTATGGAAACTTGGACCCTCTCATCATCACATATTTGGCTTCACCAAAGGAGTGGGAACAGCAGAGTGCATAACCACTCTACTAAGCCAGATTGCTGATAGCAACAAAAAACCTAGTATCGTCGTTTACCTCGACCTTGAGAAGGCATTTGAGCTAGCCAGCCCCACAGCAATTCTGGCAATACTAGCTCGGAAGGGAATCAAAGGACGCCTCCTGGCCTGGATAGAGTCCTACCTTAGGGGCAGGCAGGCCTGTGTCAGCTTTCAGGGACACTACTCTTCCTTTAAAACCCTGGAAAACGGTACGCCACAAGGAGGTGTGCTCAGTCCTACCCTGTTTAACATCCTTATGCAGGAACTTGTGAGCCTTCCCTTTCATAGTGGTACACAGCTCCTCAGCTATGCTGATGATCTTGCACTAGTAGTGAATGGGAAAGGCAATTTAGAACGACAGGCTCAGAGAGCTTTGGACCTAATTACGCAGTCTTGCAAGGAACTAGGCCTCAAGATCTCGGCCGAGAAATCTCTTGCAATGATGTTCAAGGGACCAGATCCTGTGAATAGATTACGTATTCAGGATATAGAACTTGAGTGGACAGGCTCCTACCTGTACTTGGGAATCTACATTGATAAAAAGCTGACCTTTCAGAAACAGGCCGAGTATGTCAGGTCACGTGCTCTACTCAGACTCAACGCCATGAGAGCCATGACGAGGCACCGTGCAGGGGCAAGCAAAGATGTACTTCGCTTGTACTATATACAAGCTATACGCTCGCTCATTGACTACGGTGCACCGGCTTTAGCTCATCTCTTCCCGCAGAGCAGGCAAAGGGTGGAGGTCGTACAAAACCAGGCGATAAGAACTATGCTTGGTGCCCCCATCTGGACCAACACAGTATGTCTCAGATCTGAGGCCCGGCTTCCTTCCTTGGCTGACAGAGTAAGATACATAAACGCCTGCAAAGTGGCCACGATTCTGCACCGGCAGCAAGGTACCCCACTAAGGAGACGGATATTAACAACCATGTCACAAGATCCCACACTCTTCACGGACTACTCCTGGATTCGTTCGTTTTGTGCTGCTGGGCGGAAGCTGCTGCCTGTACAGCTGCTCTGTGAGAAGAGTTGTGACCTTCCTGTTGCTGGGTACCATCCACCACCTCCCTGGCGCCCAGATCCAGCCGATGTTTTCATCATGCAGCTACCCATCTCTAAGTGTCTCTGCAGTCAAGACACCCTCAGCAATCATGCTGAGACAAGCATGGCACTGGCAGAGGGAGGCACATGTGCAGTGTATTTCACAGATGGTTCTGTCGACCCTGACAGGAAGAGAGCAGCAGCTGGACTGTACCACAATGGTCACACACAAGGCTGGCGACTCCCTGACCACTGCACGATCCTTCAAGCTGAGCTGGTGGCGATTCAGCAGGCATTGTCACATGCCCTACGACATCGACTCCGACCTGTCATACATGTTGATTCCACCTCTGCAATCAATGCCCTCTCCCATCCTCAACCACAGGATAATGTTCACCTCATCACATCGATCCTGAGCATAATGACAGCCTTAGAAGTTCAGGGTAATAGATCGACATTGAACTGGATCCCCAGCCATGCTGGCATCCGGGGAAATGAGGCGGCAGATGATGCAGCCAAGGCAGCAACAGACTATCCACATGTTGGGATTACTGTCCCAATCAGCCTACGACAGACCAAACTGGTGGCTGCCAGAGCCACGAAACTTATGGGGGAGGTCTTAGGTGATACCCCATCTCAACAGTGGTACCGAGCAGCGACTCAGGGAGAACCCCCTCCATATGATAGAAGCTGGTCCAGAGCGCAGTGTACCGCCATCCATCGGCTTCGTTTGGGCTTTCCCACAGCCAAGATGATGGTAGACAAGGCTGAGGAGGAGATGTGCCAGTACTGTCAGCACGTTGTCCAGCGGCCCCTAACACACTATCTTCTAGAGTGCGAAGCTACTGAGACACTCCGCAGGCAACTAGGGGTGATATTCCCTCCCGAAGAGGACCCAGAGATGACTGCGGCCACACTAGTGTACCATGGGGTCAACGAACCAGACAAGCTGTTACCTGTGATAATGACATATCCTCCTCCTCGCTAGTGTCCATAGTTACATATGGTGTCGCTTATGAGATGCACCAGTTGAACTGACCAGAGGGGCGCTTGAGCGGCATGCGTCGCATCATTGTGGAAACCTTTCTCCATCGGGAGCCAGAGACGGGTCATCGCAAGATTGGGACCCGTGCCAGGACTATGGTCTTGGCGAACATTATACATACATACATACTTCATCTCCATATTGTTTCATACTATGGAACAATGCTCTTCTCCAGACTGAGGGACTGACCACCTCAAAACTTTAAGGGTGATGGACTGATTACATCGTCTTCAAGTATCTTCTGCTTCTATCAACTTTTCTGTACTCGACTGAAGAAGCCTACTGTGTAGGCGAAACGTTTCGAAATAAAGATGCCTAACTGTTGCATATGTGTCTTTTATAGGCGCATCAGAAGAGGAGAGGTTAACCTTACTGACCAATATGTTCAGCTTAAAAGAGAAGTAAAAATGGCGATTAGAAAGGCTAAACGTGACTATGAAATTAGAGTTGCTAATGAATCAAAGACTAATCCAAAGGGGTTCTTTCAAGTGTATAGGACGAAGGTGAAGGAAAAAGTAGGACCTCTGAAATCTGGGAATGGACAGCTGACGGATAATGAACTGGAAATGTGTTCCTTATTTAATGACTATTTTTTGTCAGTTTTTACACAGGAAGATGTAAATGAGATTCCAGTAATTAACAATTATTTAGTTCCTGATGAATTTAAGTTAACTAATATTACTGTCACGAGGGACATGGTTATTAAACAGATAGACAAACTGAAACAAAATAAGTCCCCGGGACCCGATGAGTTGTTTTCAAGGGTACTTAAGGAATGCAAGATGGAGCTTAGTCAGCCATTAACGAGTGTATTCAATGCGTCCATCCTTACCAATGTTGTGCCAGAGTTGTGGAAGATGGCTAATGTGGTTCCTATATTCAAATCAGGGGATAAGTCCACTCCTTCAAATTACCGTCCAATAAGCCTGACATCTATAGTGGGCAAGTTATTAGAATCAATTATAGCTGACATTATCAGAAGTCACCTTGAAGAGCATAACTTGATAAATGAATCTCAGCATGGATTCACGAGAGGTCGTTCCTGCCTGACAAACTTACTGACGTTCTTCAATAGAACATTTAAGGCAGTTGACAGTGATAAGGAATATGATATTGTTTATTTGGATTTTAGTAAAGCCTTCGACAGAGTACCTCACAAGAGACTCTTAAGAAAAGTGGCAGCTCATGGTATAGGAGGTAAAGTTCTAGCATGGATTGAGGCATGGCTTTCCAATAGAAAGCAGAGAGTTACCATTAATGGAGTGAAATCTGAATGGGGATTAGTCACTAGTGGCGTTCCACAAGGATCAGTTTTAGGCCCTCTCCTGTTCATAATTTACAATAATGACCTTGATGAAGGGATTACTAGTGACATGAGTAAGTTTGCTGATGATATAAAGATAGGCCGTATAATTCACTCTGAGGAGGATATCAATGAACTCCAGGACGATTTGAACAAATTAATGTCTTGGTCTGAAAAATGGCAGATGAAGTTTAATGTGGATAAGTTGTTAGGTAAGACACATATGCAACAGTTAGGTATCTTTATTTCGAAACGTTTCGCCTACACAGTAGGCTTCTTCAGTCGAGTACAGAAAAGTTGATAGAAGCAGAAGATACTTGAAGACGATGTAATCAGTCCATCACCCTTAAAGTTTTGAGGTGGTCAGTCCCTCAGTCTGGAGAAGAGCATTGTTCCATGGAATGAAACAATATGGAGATGAAGTGACAGGATGGAGCACTTATATAGCGCCAAGAGGTGAGACGTAGGTCACTAGAAGAGGTAAAAACTCAGATGCTGGGAGGTCAGGTCCCTCTCAAATCCAGCCGTTCTCACTAGTAGAGGTTGTCTAAGTTGATTGTAGGTCTGTACCAAGACCATCACTTTAAGGGTGATGGACTGATTACATCGTCTTCAAGTATCTTCTGCTTCTATCAACTTTTTTGTACTCGACTGAAGAAGCCTACTGTGTAGGCGAAACGTTTCGAAATAAAGATACCTAACTGTTGCATATGTGTCTTACCTAACAACCTGTCGGTATTTTATACCATTTTAATGTTCAATGTGGATAAGTGTAAGGTACTTGCCCTTGGTAATGAAAATAACCCTCGAAGCTATAATCTAGGTGAAGTAGAGCTTGGTCATACAGAATGTGAAAAAGACTTGGGAGTCATTGTAAGCAGAAATCTAAAGCCAAGACAGCAGTGCCTTAGTGTGCGCAACAAGGCCAACAGATTACTTGGATTTATCTCAAGAAGTATAAGTAACAGAAGTCCAAAAGTTATTTTACAGCTCTATACATCACTAGTGAGGCCTCATTTAGATTATGCTGCTCAATTTTGGTCCCCTTACTACAGGATGGACAGACTCATTAAAGAACATACAGAGAAGAATGACTAAAATGATTTACTGTGTAAGGAACCTCCCGTATGAAGATAGACTTAAAGCCTTAAATCTCCACTCTCTGGAGAGGCGTAGAATGAGGGGAGATATCATTGAAGTGTATAAGTGGATGACGGGCATAAACAAGGGAGACATTAATAAAGTACTGAGGGTGTCGAACCAGGTAAGAACCAGGAATAATGGATTTAAGTTGGATAAATTTAGAAAGGACATAGGTAAGTACTGGTTTTCTAACAGAGTTGTAGATGCGTGGAACAGTCTTCCCAGTGGGGTGATAGAGGCTAGGACCTTGGGTAGCTTTAAGAAGAGACTTGACAAATATATGAGTGGGAGGGGCTGGGTTTGATTGGTGTTAAGGGGTACGGGAGTTATTTCTTGAGTAGCTTTAGGTAGATGTCATTTTGATAAGGACCTGCCTCGTATGGGCCAGTAGGCCTTCTGCAGTGTTCCTACATTCTTTTGTTCTTGTGTTCTTAATCAGTCCCTCAGCCTTGGAGTAAGTGTTCACAGTATCGTGGTGGAGGAGAATCTGGAGCAAAGGCAAGAAGACTGGCGGTTATATAGGCGTCAGTGGATAAGGACGGGCAGCAGACGAGGGCATAGTCACTGGTAGGCGGGATTCCCCAGTGGAAGTAGGTCCTTCCCAAAGAGATGGGTGAGTTGCAGCAGCCGTGAAGAAGGTCTTGTAGATGTCCTCTGAACCAAGATTCCATGATGTTGCAGTGTCTGACAAGTTGTGCAAGAAAGGTATAATATACAGACAATATGAAAGTTAAGACACATATGCAACATCTGGATATCTTTATTGTAGACGTTTCATCTGCTGCCCGTCCTTATCCACTGACGCCTATATAACCGCCAGTCTTGTTGCCTTTGCTCCAGATTCTCCTCCACCACGATGCTGTGAACACTAACTCCAAGGCTGAGGGGCTGATTACCTCATCTTTTGTATATAGTTCTACTGTCTTCCTATTATGTCCTAGAATCTGTATTGATAAAGCCACTGGATGGCGAAACGTCTACAATAAAGATATCCAGATGTTGTTTTGGTACTTAACCCAGTGGTGACCTGTACTTAACTCTGTGAAGAAGTGTCTTGTGTACGAATGGTATATAATACCGACAAGATGAGAGTAAGACACATGTGCAACATCTGGGTATCTTTATTGTAGACGTTTCGCCAACCAGTGGCTTTATCAATACAAATTCTAGGACATAACTTGAAGACAGTAGAACTATGTACAGAAGATGAGGTAATCAGTCCCTCAACCTAGGAGTAGGTGCGAACAGCACCATAGTCGTGGAGATTCTGAAGCAGAAGAAAGAATCCTGGAGCTTATATATTAACGTCAGGTGTAGCAGACGAGGGCATATTCACTGGTAGGCGGGATTCCCCAGTGGAAGTAGGTCCTTCCCAAAGAGATGGGTTAGTTGTAGTAGTAGTTGTCGTAGTCGTGAAGGTTATGTACATGTCCTCAGAATTAAGATTCCATGATGTTGCAGTGTCTGACAAGTTGTGTACGAATGGTATATAATACCGACAAGATGAGAGTA
>NC_091367.1:15722248-15813963 GCF_038502225.1 Cherax quadricarinatus
CTTTCATCGTTGTTAGCTATCATTTTCTTCTCTCTGAAGCCACACCTTCTACTAGCTGTAAAGTTTCTGTCAGCAACGGCACCGGGAGGCATCAACGTGTTACGAATATCAGGGACATTTCTGCTGCAGTCAAAGAAGTTCAGCTTCTGACCTGAAAGGAAGTTCAAAACGCCTTTGTTTCGAAGTCTTGCAGATATACCCTGATGTCATTGAGGTTCTGGTTTTCTTCCATCCCTACAGTGACCTGAAGATAGCAAATCGTCTCTTTAATTCCTTAAGCTTTTTATAATTCTGGTCTATGGGGGAGATATGAGTCGGTGAACAACCTCAGGAAGCAGTTGTTATACCAGCAAAATAAGACTGAAGAGATTATCCCACCGACTCGGAATGGTCTGAACCTCCATCGTCAAAGAACTCTTAATCATGCCGGAAACTGGGCATCTGACCATGATCCACTAGTTCTAGAATCGGATCCCTCAGTCTTTATTATTTGAGAAAGAGATGAAGAGAAGCTTGTTACTCGGGTGGATTACCATTCCACAAGTTGCAGCAGTGTACCAGGATCAGGTAAAGTGTAGCTGTTAATAAACAATGTAGTCACTCGTACAGTTGCAATAAAAATGGGTTACCCTGCACAGCCCTCTGCGAATGCCTGTGCAAAATTCTCACTTTAAGTACTTTGCTGTTATGACTGAGTCTGCTACAGTTATGACGGCTTCAGTTGATGCTGAGCTACTGTTAGACTTTACATTAACAGTGGGTCTTGTATAGGTCACTACTATGTTGAACGTTATTTTAAAATGGTCATTTTTTGTTTCACGTGAAACTTAATACAATGTCGTAAGATGTTTCTTTGAAACTTTATTTTGATGTATATGCCTGCATGCCCGTGGGTAGAATAAACTCGACGGTCTGGAGTTTTGAGACTCTCTGATCGCGGGTTCTAACCCCGCCCGTGGTATGGTTTGTTTGCAGTCGTGTCATTACGATTTCGTGAGTCATGTAAACATATTGATTTTCATAATTTGTTCCATAATTTTTACAATAAAAATCTTAGGTATTTCAGATACTTGTAACAAAAATCTGATTTTTCATACATTGAAACACATTAAGTGATGAGTCATTCATGTCTGAATCTTATTTGCATGAAAATAGATGTGATTGTCATAGGCCTACGGGACTTTATGGGGGAGTGTACGTCGGAGACCCTAATGATTTTTTCCCTCCCCCTCCCTTCGATACCGATTATTCATGGCCCATGGAATCTGGAAAACATGAGAAAGCTCTAGCACATCCACTAAATGCCATTCATCATTGACTGGCTGGTGGAGCCATGTGTGTTCAGCTGGGTGTGGCCAGCTGGAGCAGACGTCGGGTATATTCCATGTGATTTATGTCAACTCAATTTTTCTTATTCTGTGAGCGAGAAAAAAGGACCGCAAGGATATTAAAGTTATTAGAGGCGAGTTCAAGCCCCCTGCCATTATCATGCACTAACATATTTGCAGAGGAAAATGTTGCGCTGCCATTAGAGGTTTCAAGTGCCATCGTAAAGGCTGTTCTTGTCGTCAGTAAACTGCTGCACCATTCTGTGTGTGTGATAACACGAGCCTCAGCGCCCAGGCACGGCTGCTAAACATCAAAGTTATACTACGTGCTTTACCTGAGAGCCCGTCATCACGCCATGCTGAAACCACCCTCACACGCCATGTGAGGATGTATGAACAAGGTTCATACACTATGCAGAAAAAATGTTCTCATGCTGTATTCTGAAATTGCATTCTCACTCCATGATAGAACATTTTCACTTCATTCTGAAACAACGTTCTCAAGCAATGCTGAGCCAACGTTCACACTTCATGCTGAAACAACAGTCACATATGCTGAATATGAAGAAACTCCTCTTTGAGTAGGAATTCTGCTACAGCTCCTGTCTTTTCCTTGAATCCTGACCCTCCTTAAGTTCCCATATAGCCCATAAACTTGAGATAAGTCTTCCATGAACAACTCATATTGAACAGACAGTATGGTTAGGTTAGGTAAGGTTCGTCAGGAAACAGGACAAATGTTTCCTGACGCGGGTCTTAGTCAGATGATGACCCGCCTTTGGAGCTTTTGGTCATCTGACCGAGGCCTTCCGCTGGCTTACCGGTCCACCCCTTTAAAAATTATGGTCATTTATAACCATTGTCTGTCTATATTGACAGTATGGTTACAGCTAACCTGATACAACCAAGTCACTCGTGTTGAATTTAAAATCTTTCCATTGTAACATTCGTAGGCCAGTGGTACAGTGTTGGGTATGCTATTCTATCAATAGTCCAACCCAGCGTGGGGCAGTAGGACTCTTGTATGCTCCTGTGTTATGTTTTATGTGCTATTATTGCTATTACTATTACTAATTCTTTTTGCTTCTGCTACAATTTCTCCTATTACTTCCACCACTAGCACTAATACTATTACTACTACTACCACCGCTACTCCTATTTCATCACTACTTCTGTTATCATTGCTACCACAGTTACTACTACTGTGGATGCTGCTACTATTGCTACATTTACTACTACTACTGTTGCTTCCTACCTCCTCCCTTCTGATCTCTATAGTTTTGTTTACTGGTGACTTGACGGAAGTTCGGGAGGAAACGAAATGTCGTGGGAATTACCTCCCTATGTGCGGATTGTGTATAGTGTTAGGTAAGACACATGCAACAATTAGGTATCTTTATTTCGAAACGTTTCGCCTACACAGTAGGCATCTTTAGTCGAGTACAGAAAAGTTGGTAAAAGCAGAAGAGATGTGAAGACGATGTAATCAGTCCATCACCCTTGAAGACGTAGTTTTGAGGTGGTCAGTCCCTCTGTCTGGAAAAGAGCATTGTTCCATAGCCTGAAACAATGTTTCAGGCTATAAAGATACCTAACTGTTGCATATGTGTCAGTATTTTATTCCATTATAATATTTGTATATTATTCTCGTATCATACTGAAGTCACATTCATACACTATACTGAAACAGTGTTTCACTGCAAAAAGAAATCCGGAATCATACGTTTTTCTGATTATTTGAATATTAATGATTTTAATTATGATATTTAAAGTCTGCATATTTCATTCTTTGATGTAAATACTCTATATACGAATATAAATAGCGGTGCGTCTGCCAATATTTTATCAACAGTACTTTTGTTAAATAAATAGTTCCATATATATTGGAAAACAACATGATGCACATGTTTACTCACATATTTTAATACAAAAGTGCCAATAGGGTAGATAATCTATTATCTACCCTATTGGCACTTAAAGTTTTACGCTATATTGTCTTCGTTAATTAATATTTAATCTTTATTTGTGAAGGCCATTTTGTTACGCCCCTTTATGAAGCCTTCGTCGTGAAGATTTCTTCGGTGAAGTGTCCCTTGTGACGCTTCTTTTGTGAGGGTTTCTCTGTGATGCTTTCTTGGAGAAGCTTGAAGCATCTTTAGCGAGGACTTTATGGAGCCTTTGTAAAGCTTCTTTTGTGACCCATTCTTAATAAAGTTCTGTGTATGGACTTCTTTGTGGTGCTTCATTTTAAAACCTTCGTTTTGGAAACCTAGGAGAAGCCTTCTCTGCTATGCATCCTTGACGAAGCCTTCACTGTGTAGCCGCCTTGGAACATTATTACGTAGATGGTAACGTCATTTAACATGGTCTTCATCAACAGATAAATGTCGAAGACTTGTGTGCAAGGTCAGTGTACTCACGTCCCTCAACATGACCACATTATGTAAATACAAAAAAAAAAAAGGCGTACCATAGTACAGGCAGACAACAATAGCTTCTCTTGTAATAAACAAAATATTGCTAGAGGGGATAAAACGAACTGAAGTATCGTTAGGCACTAGGAATGGTGTGTCTGTGTTAATGTGTTGGATGGAAGAATAAAAAATAAAGGCACAATATCGTGACTGGAAAACACACAAACAACCCGCACTTAGGAGACCAAAACTTATGATATTTCGGTCCGAATTGGCCCATTAATTAGTCACATTAGTTAATGGCTTATTCGGCAAATTCGGCTTATTAGGCACGGCATTATATATATGTCGTGCTTAATAGGTAAAATTGGCCAGTTAGCAAGAATTTATTTAAAAATAAGTCCTTTGTAAAATTTTCTCTTATACGTTTAAAGATATATTTTTTCATTTATGTTAATGTGAAAATCAATAATTTTGTACCAAAATAATCTCAGAAAACTTACCTAACCTTATTATAACAACCGTAATTTAGCTTAATCCAACTAAATATATTCTATATAAGTTTACAATAATTTAATAATAGACAAACACAATGGAATATTTTTTCGTTAGGTTCAGAATGATTTTTTTGCGAAATTATTGTATACACGACATACATATATATAATACAATGCTTGTGTTTGTATGTTTGTTTGAATGGTTGATTGTCAAAGAATACAGAGAAGAATTAACGGAGTGTCAGTGTTTCTGGCATGTAGCAGGTCCAGCGCCTAAGTTAACATTTACTGTGTCACGAGCCAACTGGCTCTCCTCACCACCCTAGAACCTACCTTGGCCCACCTGTTATTGTGCCTCTCAAAGCCATATAGTTCGTGAACTCCAGAGAATTTGTAATGAGCAAGTATCAATAAACAGAATCGTGATGGAGACTCGAAATGTGGTCCTGACCTGTAATAAGACTAACGTTGCACCACCTAGCAACATACCATAAAATATAAACGTTTCAGTGATGTGTTTGCGTTAGCGACACCCGTTGTCTTCGGTATATTGCCACATCTCCATGATACATCTCATAACCCTCAGCGCTATACAATTTTAAACTCATAATAAGCAGTAATTTCAGAGCATTGAGAAAAAAGAGTAGAAAGGAAACAATTTTAGATATCGTATTACACCATCAGTAACAGCCTGGTTGATCAGGCCCTGATCCACCATGAGGCCTGATCACAGATTGGGCCGCCGGGACGTTGACCCCCGGAACTCTCTCCAGGTAAACTCGTTGCTAGTGAATGGTAAAACTCCAGACCAACGCGCTAGCCACTGGGCCAGCTGGCTACAATAAGATTCATCCAATTACGTATATTTATACACCATAGGAAGGTTAGCATAGGCACCACTGTGACCACAAGTGCAAGTTTTTATAGATGAATCTCTCGCCAGCGTGGCCGTGACGAACTCTAGCTCAAGTCCCCTCTAAGCCGTCGTCATGACTCGCGAAATCGTAATGAGACGATTGCAAACAAACCACAGTGCGGGTGGGGATTGAACTAGCGGCTAGTGAGTCGTACGACTGCAGGCCACTAGACTCCAGACTCACTAGCCGCGAGTTCCATCCCTACCAGTACCGTGGTTTCTTTGCAATTGTGTCATTACGATTTCGTGAGTCATGAAACAGCACGTTTTGCTCCCTGTTTGTTACTGTCATGTTCACAAGGGAAGCAGCACACTGCCACTGTACCAAATTTTGCTTAATGAAAACACTATCTTACACTTCCTATTGTTGTACCATGGACGATCTTACACTTCCTGTTGTTGTACCATGGACCATCTTACACTTCCTATTGTTGTAAAATGGACCATCTTACACTTCCTGTTGTACCATGGACCATCTTACACTTCCTGTTGTACCATGGACCATCTTACACTTCCTGTTGTACCATGGACCATCTTCACACTTCCTACTGGTGTACCATGGACCATCTTACACTTCCTTCTGTCGTACCATGGAACAACTTACACTTCCTACTGTCGTACCATGGATCATCTTACACTTTCTACTGTTGTACCATGGAACTTCTTACACTTCCTACTGTTGTACCATGGAACATCTTACACTTCCCACTATTGTACCATGAAATATCTTACACTTCCTACTGTTGTACCATGGAACATCTTACACTTCCTACTGTTGTACCATGGAACATCTTACACTTCCTACTGTTGCACCATGAACCATCTTACAGTTTCTACTGTTGTACCATGGAACATCTTACACTTCCTACTGTTGCACCATGGAACATCTTACACTTCCTACTGTTGTACCATGAACCATCTTACACTTCCTACTGTTGTACCATGGAACATCTTACACTTCCTGCTATTGTACCATGAACTATCCTAGCATCTTACATTTCATACAGTTGTACCACGGACCATTCTATCACATGCACCTTGTCTTAAATGAATATTCTCGTGTTAATGAACTTACGTCGTGAGACGTAAACTACTGAACATAAATTTAATCTTCGGCCTCATTATCTCTTCACTTTATTACTCCCAACTGGTAAGTGAAACGTGTCTACATAACTTTATGTAGGAGCAGATTTTCTCGAAGATTTTTTTTCACCGAACATTAGCATAATTGTCTGCTTGAAACAGTGTTGCCATCTAGGGATCTTTTGTGATTTAGGAAAATATTCTGTTTTTGTAGCATTGTTACCATCCAGGAAAGTTTTGTAATCACTGATTTATGAAAATAATCGTCTGCTTTAAGCAGTGTTGCCATCCAGGGATCTTTTGTCATCACTGATTTATGAAAATAATCGTTTGCTTGAAACAGTGTTGCCATCCAGGGATCTTTTGTCATCACTGATTTATGAAAATAATCGTTTGCATGAAACAGTGTTGCCATCCAGGGATCTTTTGTCATCACTGATTTATGAAAATAATCGTTTGCATGAAACAGTGTTGCCATCCAGGGATCTTTTGTGATTTAGGAAAATATTCTGTTTTTGTAGCATTGTTACCATCCAGGGAACTTTTGTTATTACTGATTTATGAAAATAATCGTCTGCTTTAAGCAGTGTTACCATCCAGGGAACTTTTGTCATCACTGATTTATGAAAATAATCTTCTTGTAGCAGTGTTGCCATCCAGTGAGCTTTTGTGATCTCTGAATTATGAGAGTAATCTAGATATTATGAGACAGTTATATTTTCTTAAGCAGATTGTTCTATATTTTCTTAAGGACGAATCTTTCGTGCATGTCAAGAGGATACATTTAGCCTCGAAATAGTTGTGGTGAGAACAGCCAAGAGTAAAAAACAGCAGCGTAGCACATACTGAACATGTACTTTGCCCATCCATTTCTCTATGAACAGGATGTTAGTTTCCATTTGTCTAAGGCACTTGTCTATGAACACTAAGCCTGTGTGTGTGTGTGTGTTAGTTACCATTTTGTCCTAGGCACATGTCGATCAGACACTAGGCCTTTTGTATGTGTGTGTGTGTTCACCTAGTTGTGGTTGCAGGGGTAGGCACAGCTCCTGGCCCCGCCTCTTCGCTGATCGCTACTAGGTCCACTCTCTCCCTGTTCCATGTGTGTGTGTGTGTGTGTGTGTATGTACTCACCTATTTGTGGTTGCTGGGGTAGATTCACAGCTCCTGGTCCGCTCTCTTCGCTAGTCGCTACTAGGTCAACTCTCTCCATGCTTCAAGAGACTTTTCGTACCTCTTCGTAAAGTTATGTATGGAGCCCGTATCCACTATTTCGCACTCCAGATTGTTCCACTTCCTGACAACTCTGAGGCTGAAGAAATACATCCGTTTCACTCATCCGAGTTTATTTTCAGTTATGACCCCTTGTTGCTGTGTTTCATCTCTGAAACATTCTGGCCCTATCCACCCTGTAAATTCCTCTCAATATTTTATACGTCGTTATCATATCCTCTCTATCCCTCCTGTCATCCAGTGTCGTCAGGTTGGATGTGTGTGTGTGTGTGTGTGTGTGTGTGTGTGTGTACTCACCTAGTTGAGGTTGCAGGGGTCGAGTCCAAGCTCCAGGCCCCGCCTCTTCACTGGTCGCTAATAGGTCACTCTCCCTGAACCTTGAGCTTTATCATACCTCTGCTTAAAGCTATGTATGGATCCTGCCTCCACTACACCGATTCCCAAACTATTCCACTTCCTGACTACTCTGTGGCTAAAGAAATACTTCCTAACATCCCTGTGATTTATCTGTGTCTTCAACTTCCAACTGTGTCGCCCTGTTGCTGTGTCCAATCTCTGGAACATCCTGTCTTGTCCACCTTGTCAATTCTTCTCAGTATTTTGTATGTCGTTATCATGTGTGTGTGTGTGTGTGTGTGTGTGTGTGTGTGTGTGTGTGTGTGTGTGTGTGTGTGAGCGCACGCGCGTGTGTATATACTCGCCTATTTGTGGTTGCAGGGGTGTAGTGTGTGTGTGTGTGTGTGTGTGTGTGTGTGTGTTTATACTACGGTCGCTGTCCCTGCTCCCTATGATTCCAAAATATCATACACATCAGTATGACACAGTTTTTAATTAAAATTTGCATATTGACACACAAACCGCTTAATAACTATGTAAACCTTCCCTTAAGTGGACTGGATTTTGCGGCGGAAGCGGCTAGTTGATTGTGTGACCCATATCTATCCAATGGATGGTAGCACAAGAGCATATGGATACACAAAAGGCCTAGGAACTATCAATCAATCAATCAACTAATTTATATCTTCAGTTCACTTATCTGTTGAAAGTAAATCTAGGAAATGCGAACACTATATCTGGTATCTTATTTGTTTCTAATATCTTGATATAGCACATAGATAATTATAATATCTATATAATCCTCAATAATTGGAGAACAAAGGTCACAGTGTTCAAGATAGGGATCATAGGGTTGGCCACTTTGCATTTGCTTTATTCATCTGTGTCTACGAAACTGCCAGAAACTACGAAACTGCCAGAAATACTTGTAACCAAACTTAATCCTGGTTTCTAGAACTGGAGTGAGCCTGTTCGCATTGCAAGATGCTCCATAAACATACTTACCTATATTGGTGTTATAGGAGGTTATATATCTACTCAGGCTTCTAATTGCATTCTTATAACATTCGGTTTCATTATTTACTTCTGTCATATTATTCCTAATGCTAGACAGATATACTAAAATTATATTCCACATTATTCTTCAGGGTTCTTTTCTTTACTAACTTATCAACTTTATCATGACGGAGTAATCTAATGTTTAATGGAATCCATAATAATTGTACTTTGCTTCCTTTATCAAGGATTTTTGAGTATCTGTGTCTGATGTCTCCAGTGAGCATCTTGTTAGTCATTATATGAGCCAAGAGCCGTCAGTAATGACATAAAATCAGTAATAAGAAAGTCAAGCTCAGTGTCATAGGTTAGCTTTAGCGCCATTAGGATGGCAAACAATTCAGTTTGCAGTGTAAACGCCCAGTTGTTAATTCTTAGGCCTAACTCAACAAAGTTCTCATCGTTCTTAATTAGAGAGGTGGCAAAAGAGCAGCTGCAGCCCTGTCAGAAGACTCCTCTTTAGATCCATCTTCCGAAGCAGATGAAAGTTAAGACACTTGTGCAAAATCTGGTTATCTTTATTGTAGACGTTTCGCCATCCAGTGGCTTTATGAATCCAGATTGTTGGACATAATAAGAAAACAGAAGAACTATATACAAAATATGAGGTAATCAGTCCCTCAGCCTTGAAGGTGGTGTTTAGAGCACCGTGGTTGTAGAGATTCTCGTTTCTGAAGCAGATGTTTTTACAATTGACATTACGTTGATTTAGGAAAACAATTTTGACAAGGATAGAGAACTTGGTAGATTTTTGACCTAAACTACTTGTTTAGGTGATAAACTTTAATGATAAACGTCCAGGGAGGGGCTTGTGTGATATTAAATGAGCACATCTTCCATGGAGGGGTGGCGACTAAAGCAGATGCAGCCCTGCTGGTAGACTCCTGCTTAGATTCCTTTAAGATAAAATATATTGCATTAAAAATTTCAAGACGATCAGAAGACATTCTTGAGCTATCGCACCAAAACTTTGCCAAAAAAAGAATGTAAATAAATATTTTTTTTTTCGGAGAATACCTAATTATTCCCAACATTCATATCACTCGACGAAACCAAAAAGAATATTTTATAAATTAGACAGATGTGCAACACTTGGGTATCTCTAATAAGGAAACGTGTCGCCACACAGTAGCTTCATCAGTCCATACAAAGGATAATGGTGAAGAACAGGAGGAATTTGAGGTAATCAGTCTTGAAAACATACCCAAGTGTTGTACATGTGTCTAATTTATCAACGTGTCGGTTCTCTGAACCATTCATCAACAGAATATTTTATATTTGGAATGTTCAGATCCTTTTGTTGGAAGAGAAGGGAGGAAGCAAAGTGTGTGTAGTGATTATCCAAGGAGAGTCTCCGTGCCATAACGAAGGAAAACAATAGACAATAACAGCTGTTATTGTCTATTGTCTCAGGCCAGGGCACTGCTAGAATAGCAGTTTAACAATTTATAAATATAAGCTTACGTAAGAAATCACAATAAAACGCGTGATTACAAATATGTAAAAATACCAGACTGAATATAGGAAATCAAACCTGAGCGCTTTCATGTGCTTACACTCACATCTTCAGAGGAATGAAGACTTTTCACTGTGAAATTTTTGCATATAACCATAACCTAAGCTTTTGTAAATTTGCGCAGGATAAGAAAAATCCATACAGCTCAAAATAATTGCTTCAAAATGTATTGCATGGACTTAAATGGATTAATGTTTTGGATGAAGGATGGAGTAAGCCGCCAGACAGTGAGAAGACAATTTGGCACAAATGCAGTATAATGTGATCCTTTATTGACTACGTTTCGCCCACACAGTGGGCTTGAAAAAGCCCACTGTGTGGGCGAAACGTAGTCAACAAAGGATCACATTATACTGCATTTGTGTTTATATTGCCATTGTGTCGGTATTTTATACCATTTATTTCCACCGAGAAGACAATTTCTGGTGATGAGGGAAGACACGAAGAATGAGGAGAGACTTGATTGAAGTGTATAAATGGAAGATGGGCATTACCAAAGGGGATATAAATAAGCTCGTGAGGATATCTCTTCATGAGAGAACCCGCAATAATGGATTCAAGTTGGATAAGTTTAGATTTAGAAAGGATATACGAAAGTATTGGTTTGGAAATAGGGAAGTTGATGAGTGGAACAGTCTTCCTAGTTGGGTAATTGAAGCTAAAACCTTGGGTTGTTTCAGATTTAGGTTGTACAAATACATGAGTGAGAGGGGTTGGATTTGAGTGGGACTTCCACGTAAGTAAATAGATTTATTAAAGCTTATTGCTTGGGTAGCGTTGAAAATGGATTGGGCAAATATTTTGTTAGTGGGAGGGATTGTGAAGGACCTGCCTAGTATGGGTCAACAGGCCTGCTGCAGTGTTCCTCCTTTCTTATGTTCTTAAATTAGACGTACTATGTAAACGTTTCGCCCTCCAGTAGCCTTAGCAATACAGAAGACTGGACAGGTAGTAGATGAGGTAATCAGTACCTCAGCCTAGAAGCAGGTGTTCAATGCAGCAGATGTTGCATATGTCTAATTTTTCATTTTGTCCGTAGTGCATATCACTGAAATTCACACTGCACTGAAAGCTTTATTACTACGTTTCACTCTTAAGTGTGTGTAAAGTAAAAGGTCACAAGTGAAACTAATGTGACATTTTATTATGGCAACGTTTCGCTCTCCATAAGCTTTGTCAAACTCCTGGAGAGCGAAACGTTGCCGCAATAAAATGTCACATTTGTGTCCTTTTACTTTACATACTGTCGGTAATTCTACCTATATATATATGCAAAACAACCACTCTGAAAAAATAGAGAAATTCCAAGCGCTTTCGTGACTACTCACATTATCAAGGAACTATGAAAGTAAAGCATCCAAGGAAGCTATATTAGGGGTCTGGCCAGCACCTCACTATCAGATTCCACAACGGTTTAAACACCTGACGAGCGCCGACCTAACTTGGATAGGTCCTTTGCACAACTCACCCACAAACTATTCTACCCAAGAAAATTAAAAAATTATTTGCCCAGTGTATTATTAAATTCTTCCCAAATTCTATTAATTATAAATGGGTCTAATTTATATAAACCAAAGGAAATATTCATATTATTGTCAAAACTGCTTTTTATGAAACAAGATTCAATTATATTCCTGTCGACCATGGACTTGCTTGATACTACTTTCTCAACTTTTTGAAAATCAATTGGATGGTTAAAATCTCTTACATGAATAAATAGAGCATTGGAATCTTGTCCAGTTCTAATGCTATATTTATGTTGTTTTAATCTTAGTTCGAGATTTTTTCCAGTTTGACCGTAATAAACTTTATCGCAAATTTTACAAGGAATCTTATAGAAAAATCCATCAGCATTTTGGGGGGAATTCTTTATCAAAAGTTTTTTTACTGTATCAAGATTTTTGAATACAACTTTAATATTAAAAGTCTTAAGAAGAGAAGGCATATCAACCAAGTTTTCATGGTAAGGGAGAACCAACATATTTTTAGTTGAATAAGGCTGGTTGTCCCTTTTTGGATTGTAAAAAGTATTTCTAGCAACTTTAAAAGATTTATCAATTACATTTCTTGGGTATTTTAAATCATTACCTATTTCATAAATTTTGGATATTTCCTCATCTATGAACTCAGGACTACAAATTCGTAAAGCTCTCAAAAACATTGATGAGAAAACAGACAGTTTGACTCTATCTTGATGCGAGGAATAATAGTGGACATAGGAACAGTTATTTGTAGGTTTTCTGTAAATTTTAAATTTGAATTCATTATTACTCTTTATAATTAAAACATCTAGAAAAGGCAATGAGTTATTTTCTTCAAACTCAACAGTAAAGTTTACAGAATGGGCTAAGCTATTTAATTTTCCAAGGAAATGGTGTATATCTACATTTTTGGGCATAAGACACAAAATATCATCAACATATCTGAACCATTTAGCTCTATTAGGGAGGATTGTGTTTAACAAATCCCCTAGAAACCGTTAACAGCAATTTCAATAAAACAATAAAACTTCTACTGAAAGGCAAAGATGAATTAGTCAAACAATTTACTTCCACTAATCCATCTTTACCTTACATGTATGGACTAATAAAAACACACAAACCAGGGAATCCAGTCAGACCAATTATTAGCTCCATAGGGTCAGTTTCATATAAATTATCCAAATGGCTTGTTGATATTTTGAGCCCTATTGTTGGCAAAATTTCTAACTTTAATGTTAAAAACAACATAGACTTGGTTGATAAATTAAGCTCCTTGACTGACTTAAATGATTTTAACATGGTTAGTTTTGATGTTACTTCCTTGTTTACGAAAGTTCCTGTTGATGATTTATTAAGTTTCTTATCTGAAGAACTTGTTAACTATGATTTACCATTGCCAGTTCCTATCATTAAACTTATTAAACTTTGCATTGTTGATGCAAAATTTGTATTTAATGATAGGTTTTACACTCAGAAGTTTGGTATGGCAATGGGAAATCCTCTTTCACCTGTTCTTAGTAACCTATACATGGAATTTTTTGAAACAAGGTTGCTTAACACAATCCTCCCTAATAGAGCTAAATGGTTCGGATATGTTGATGATATTTTGTGTCTTATGCCCAAAAATGAAGATATACACCATTTCCTTGGAAAATTAAATAGCTTAGCCCATTCTATAAACTTTACTGTTGAGTTTGAAGAAAATAACTCATTGCCTTTTTCTAGATGTTTTAATTATTAAGGGTAATAATGAATTCAAATTTAAAATTTACAGAAAACCTACAAATAACTGTTCCTATGTCCACTGTTATTCCTCGCATCATGATAGAGTCAAACTGTCTGTTTTCTCATCAATGTTTTTGAGAGCTTTACGAATTTGTAGTCCTGAGTTCATAGATGAGGAAATATCCAAAATTTATGAAATAGGTAATGATTTAAAATACCCAAGAAATGTAATTGATAAATCTTTTAAAGTTGCTAGAAACACTTTTTACAATCCAAAAAGGGACAACCAGCCTTATTCAACTAAAAATATGTTGGTTCTCCCTTACCATGAAAACTTGGTTGATATGCCTTCTCTTCTTAAGACTTTTAATATTAAAGTTGTATTCAAAAATCTTGATACAGTAAAAAAAACTTTTGATAAAGAATTCCCCCCAAAATGCTGATGGATGTGTCTATCGCAAATTTTACAAGGAATCTTATAAAGTTTATTACGGTCAAACTGGAAAAAATCTCGAACTAAGATTAAAACAACATAAATATAGCATTAGAACTGGACAAGATTCCAATGCTCTATTTATTCATTTAAGAGATTTTAACCATCCAATTGGTTTTCAAAAAGTTGAGAAAGTAGTATAAAGCAAGTCCATGGTCGACAGGAATATAATTGAATCTTGTTTCATAAAAAGCAGTTTTGACAATATGAATATTTCCTTTGGTTTATATAAATTAGATCCATTTATAATTAATAGAATTTGGGAAGAATTTAATAATACACCGGACAAATAATTTTTAAATTTTCTTGGGTAGAATAGTTTGTGGGTGAGTTGTGCCAAGGACCTGTCCAAGTTGGTTCGGCGCGCGTCAGGTGTTTAACCGTTGTGGGATCTGATAGTGAGGTGCTGGCCAGACCCCTTATATAGCTTCCTTGGATGCTTTACTTTCATAGTTCCTTGATAATGTGAGTAGTCACGAAAGCGCTTGGAATTTCTCTATTCTTTCAGAGTGGTTGTTTTGCATATTCTGAAATCACCTGTTTACTGTGATCTTATTACATATATATATATATACAATCACTCATAACTGTCCATCAATCTGCGTCTTTGTCTTAATATGATTCGTTTAATTTTTCACTTTTCCTTTTTCTAATTAAACTAAGAAGTTAAAAAGATTAAACTGATTTTAAAAATATTAGGGCTCGCGTTATCAGTATTTAATATTTTAATGATTTTTGTGTCACAAATGAAAGACATCAAAAAAAATAAAGTTATAGCTAATTGCAGGGGGTGAAAACCATAAAAAGTCTTAAAAAAAAACTGAGCTGAAGAGTTTTGGGATATCAAACAAACACGTATATCAATATATATATATATATATATATATATATATATATATATATATATATATATATATATATATATATATATATATATATGCAAGGAATTCGCGAGAGCAGGCGAAATATTCACAAACACTTATCTCTGGCTGAAGGAGACTCGAACCTACGAACCTTAGGACAAGGTAAGCAGTGCTTTACCAATCTACCCACACTGGACAATACCTTGGCGTGTAGCTTGCGCTACACGTTTGATCCAAGGCAGCCAGCTTTCAGGGAGAAGGCTTACAGCTTTTCATCTCATCCCCTGCATGCATCAGCCTTACTGGAGATTTGAACAATGCAAATTGTTCAAATCTCTAGTAAGGCTGATGCATGCAGGGGATGAGATGAAAAGCTGTAAGCCTTCTCCCTGAAAGCTGGCTGCCTTGGATCAAACGTGTAGCGCAAGCTACACGCCAAGGTATTGTCCAGTGTGGGTAGATTGGTAAAGCACTGCGTACCTTGTCCTAAGGTTCGTAGGTTCGAGTCTCCTTCAGCCAGAGATCAGTGTTTATATATATATATATATATATATATATATATATATATATATATATATATTATGTGAATCTTTATTGAAGAAACGTTCCGCCACACAGTGGTTTCATCAGTCCAATACATAGCAGGAGGGTGTAAGGAGAGGTGGTGTTGAGGTAATCAGTCCCTCGGCCTGGAATAGTTTGTTCAATCAAGATTCCCTGTGTTGCATAAGTGTTTCAATTCTTCAAGC
Source organism: Cherax quadricarinatus (assembly GCF_038502225.1). Classification (NCBI taxonomy): domain Eukaryota; kingdom Metazoa; phylum Arthropoda; class Malacostraca; order Decapoda; family Parastacidae; genus Cherax; species Cherax quadricarinatus. The sequence continues at coordinate 15,737,939 of NC_091367.1, forward strand.
TGTCGGTTTTCAAAACTATTTATCACAGCATCAGAGTAATTAATTAAGTAAATAAGTGTGTTTAGCTGGCCGGGAAATCTAAGAGAGAAATCTCCTGTATCCCAGAGCTTAAGGTCTCCCGGAGCTCAGTTGGAAACGCGCTCAGCTCACACACTGCGTGTTCACGGTTCGATCCCCGGTACAGGTGGAAACAATGCACGTGTTTTCTTACAACTGCTGTCCCTGTTTTCCGAGCAGCAACTAGGTACCTGGGTGTAAGTCGACTGGTGTGGGTTGCATCCTGGGGGGTAGTATACCTCAGATAGAGCTGGGTTTTGAAATGAGGTGAGGCAGAATAACAGCTCTCAGTCTGTAAAATTGATTTGTGTAAAAAATACTTCAGTCCTCTACACCTCAATCGATGCTGGAGGCACTGGTGTACCTCAGACCCTGAAGAGGTACAAGAGCTGCGGCTCAACTCCGTCAAGAAAACTAGGAATGTTAACCCTCACAAGCGGTGCTGGAAATCAATACCGTCAGGAGCTGTAGCTCAACACACTTAAAAGACCTACTTAAATGAGTTTACCAAACATAAACTCGCCATAAAAGGCAAGTTATTATTTTTTTCAGTTTAATTTTCGTAGTTATAATCATGAAAGACAAGAAAAGGCCACAACAGAACTGTTAAATACTTTTACTGACTGTGACAATACTATAAATTTCTCAAAGTTTTCAGTTTTTCCTTATATTCCTTTGTTAATTCTCTAGAAGGCCAGGAAAAGTTTATTTGAAAAATAAATTCAGCCAGACCACTCTGATACACTGAACTAATTCAAAATATAAAATCAGATTACCAGTCTACTACCAACACGGTTTAATCTTAGACTGAAAATTCATCTTAGTAAGATGCAACAGCGGGGTGATAAATGGTGTAAAATACCGACACAATGGAAAAATACATATTTAAGTAGTATAACGTGATCCTTGTGATAAATGGTTTTGAAAACCGACAAGTTGAAGATTGAGACACTTATGCAACATATGGGAATCTTTATTTAGGAAATGTTTCGCCACACAGTGACTTCATCAGTCCAATATTAAGTATTAACTGATGAAGCCATTGGGTGGCGAAATGTTTCCTTAATAAAGATTCCCATATGTTGCATAAGTGTCTCAATCTTCAATGTGATCCTTCATTTACAACGTTTCGCCCACACAGTTTGTGACTATGAAGCTCATCTGTGTTTGTTCGTCAAAGATACGACAGAGTTAAAAATTTAAACGTTCAGAAGAAACATTCAGGGAACTCGATACTCCATTCAGTTTAATAAACTAAAAGAGTTCCAACACGACCTAAACCAAACCTTAAATTGACCTAATGTTCAGTATGATAAACCTGCAATATGTTAAAGTCAGTAAAAGAGTCATACTCCAGTTTTTTCATAGTTTATCTGGAGCTTACCTGGAGAGGGTTTCAGAGGTCAACGCCCCCGCGGCCCGGTCTGAGACCAGGCCTCTTCTAACTATATTAGAAAAACAATTTACCTATGTTACACTTCCTTGGACAATACACACCACTCGCACGAGCCCTTCTAGGGCGGGGAAGGTGCCAGAGCCAGAGCTTGCTACCACCTGCAGCTCACAAGACTATTTCCACGAGCCCCTTGGGGCGGGGAAGATGGCAGACCAGAGGCCTAGCTTCTCCCTAAGAGCCCCCTGATGGCTGGGAATGGGACTAGGCCTGGGGACAGATGGTCCCAGAAGTGGCCAGCTTTTCTGTCTTCATCAACATTTAACAGTTCGTCAAAATATTCCCTCCATCTTCCCGATACCTCTAACCTCCATTTAATAACAGCGCTGTATAGCCCTTGTGGTTTAGCGCTTCTTTTTGATTATTATAATAATCTCCATTTAATAACTCTCCTGTTTTTAACTGTCAAAGCCATTCGCTCTCTAGGCTTTCTCAACTTCAGCTTATAACTGTTATGAACCTTCCTTTGAGTTAGCTCCATTAGTATCTGAAGTTTGAAGCCGTTCTGTGGAGGCATTAACAAGTAATCGCATATAAAACATACTTTTCTTTTTTTGATAAATTTGACAAACTGAAACCTGCACGTCCAGTAACAACCCAAAATTTGCTTAAATAGATACACCAACTCGGAAAGTTTGATAGTTACTAGTTGAACCGTTCTCAGTTTATCGGACAGAAACCTCTGCACTAATTTCATTTATAAATATCAGTGAATACACTTCTGCCCAGTCCAAAATCAGTCCAAACCTTTATACGAGTAATAATCTTAAGCACTAAGTTTGAAGCCGATCAGAAGAGGCATTCACAAGTTATGGCATGGAGATCAGTGCCACCATTTGTTTTGATAAGAAACGTGACACACGGCTCAGTAACAACATACATCTTCCTCTACATAAGATACGGAAGCTTTGAAAATTTGAAGCCGACCGGAAGAAGCATTCTCGAGTTCTCGTTTTGTAATCTGAAGTAATTAGACATGACGTAGTGGTATTAGTTTTGGTAGTAGTGGCACTAACAGTGGTGGTGATACTATTAGTAGTAGTGGTGGTGATAGTAGTAGCTGTCGGGATACTAGTAGCAGTGGTGCTGTAGTAGTAGTGGTGGTTATAATAGTGGTAGTGGTGATGGTAGTGGTAGTAGTAGTATCAGTGGTAGTAGCAGTAGTTTCAGTAGTAGTGTTAGTAACAAAAGTAATCTAGTTGTGGTATAAGAAACAGTATTGGTAATATAAGTAGTAGTGGGCATAAAAGTAGTTGTAGTATATATAGTAGTAGCATTAGTAGTTGTGATAGCATAAACAGTAGTAGTAAAAGTATAAGTCGTGGTAGTGCAAGTAGAAGTATTCATAGTAGTTGAAGTAGTGGTAGTTTTGGTATTAGTAAAAAAAATAGCAGTATAAGTAGTTGTAGTGTTAGTATAAGTAACATCAGTGTTAGTATAAGTAACAGCAGTGTTAGTGTAAGTAGCAGCAGTGTTAGTGTAAGTAGCAGCAGTGTTAGTGTAAGTAACAGCAGTGTTAGTGTAAGTAACATCAGTGTTAGTGTAAGTAACAGTAGTGTTAGTATAAGTAACATCAGTGTTAGTGCAAGTAGCAGCAGTGTTAGTGTAAGTAGCAGCAGTGTTAGTGTAAGTAGCAGCAGTGTTAGTATAAGTAGCAGCAGTGTTAGTATAAGTAACATCAGTGTTAGTGTAAGTAGCAGCAGTGATAGTGTAAGTAGCAGCAGTGTTAGTGTAAGTAACAGCAGTGTTAGTATAAGTAACATCAGTGTTAGTGTAAGTAGCATCAGTGTTAGTGTAAGTAACATCAGTGTTAGTATAAGTAACATCAGTGTTAGTATAAGTAACATCAGTTAGTGTAAGTAACAGCAGTGTTAGTATAAGTAACATCAGTGTTAGTATAAGTAACATCAGTGTTAGTGTAAGTAACATCAGTGTTAGTATAAGTAACATCAGTGTTAGTGTAAGTAACAGCAGTGTTAGTATAAGTAACATCAGTGTTAGTGTAAGTAACAGCAGTGTTAGTATAAGTAACATCAGTGTTAGTATAAGTAACATCAGTGTTAGTATAAGTAACATCAGTGTTAGTATAAGTAACATCAGTGTTAGTATAAGTAACATCAGTGTTAGTGTAAGTAGCAGCAGTGTTAGTATAAGTAGCAGCAGTGTTAGTGTAAGTAACATCAGTGTTAGTATAAGTAACATCAGTGTTATATAAGTAACATCAGTGTTAGTGTAAGTAACAGCAGTGTTAGTGTAAGTAGCAGCAGTGTTAGTGTAACATCAGTGTTAGTGTAAGTAACATCAGTGTTAGTGTAAGTAGCAGCAGTGTTAGTGTAAGTAGCAGCAGTGTTAGTATAAGTAGCAGCAGTGTTAGTATAAGTAACATCAGTGTTAGTGTAAGTAGCAGCAGTGTTAGTGTAAGTAGCAGCAGGGTTAGTGTAAGTAGCAGCAGTGTTAGTGTAAGTAGCAGCAGTGTTAGTGTAAGTAGCAGCAGTGTTAGTGTAAGTAGCAGCAGTGTTAGTGTAAGTAACATCAGTGTTAGTGTAAGTAGCATCAGTGTTAGTATAAGTAGCAGCAGTGTTAGTGTAAGTAACATCAGTGTTAGTGTAAGTAGCAGCAGTGTTAGTATAAGTAACATCAGTGTTAGTGTAAGTAACATCAGTGTTAGTATAAGTAACATCAGTGTTAGTATAAGTGGTAGTAATAGTAGTATAAATAGCATAAGTAGTGATGGTGCTAGAATAAATAGCAGCAGGGTTAATGTAAATAATAGTTGTAATAGTATAAATAGAAGTATAAGTAGTAGTGGAGGTATTAATAACAGTACGAGTAGTAATGTTGCTAGTATAGGTAGTAGTAGTGTTAGTATGAAAACTAGTGAATGAGAACTACTGTGTGTGTGTGTGTGTGTGTGTGTGTGTGTGTGTGTGTGTACTCACCTAATTGTGCTCGTCTAATTGTGGTTGCAGGGGTCGATTCATAGCTCATGGCACCGCCTCTTCACTTGTCGCTACTAGGTCCAATCTCTGCATGCTCCACGAGCTTTATCATGCCAAATCATACCACGGGAAGGGATAGAACCCGTGGTCAGAGAGTCTCAAAACTCCAGACCGTCACGTTAGCCACTGGACCAGCTAGCTGGTCCAGTGGCTAACGTGACGGTCTGGAGTTTTGAGACTCTCTGATCGCGGGTTCTATCCCCGCCCATAGTATGGTTTGTTTGCAATCGTGTCATTACGATTTCGTGAGTCAAGCTTATCATACCACTTCATAAAGCTATGTATGGATTCTGCCTCCACTATATCACTTTCCAGATTATTTTACTTCCTGACGACTCTGTGACTGAAGAAATACTTCCCAACATCCCTGTGACTCATTTGAGTCTTCAACTTCCAATTCTGACCCCTTGTTGCTGTGTCATATCTCTGGAACATCCTGTGTCCGTCCACCCTGTCACTTCCTGTCAGTATTTTATATATCGTTATCATGTCATCCCTATCCCTGTGTGTGTGTGTGCGTGTGTGTGTGCGTGTGTGTGTGTGTGTGTGTGTGTGTGTGTGTGTGTGGGACCCGGCTTGCACAAGCCAGTAGGACTGCTGCAGTGCTACTCCCTTCTTAAGTTCTTAGTAACACCGGTTGTAACTGTAATAGTATAACTAGTACTAGTGGAAACAGTAATAGTTATGGCAAAATAATCTAAACGGTACTTTTATATTCCCTATTAATGAACGGTGTACAGAGCGCGTTTAAATAACATGTACTGAACATTGTGTACTCAATATTTACTTTGTGTACTCAACTATGCTCAAGTAACACAATGTACACCATACTTTCTATACCGATATCAAAAAATTATGAATGGCAAGAGCAAATCCATTTAGAAATTGCTTGTTGTATAGATGAAAAAATGTACTTACCTATTTTATGCATACATGGGTTTTATTCTTCTTTCCTGTAATTTAAAGTGACAGGGGAGCCTCCCTCTCTTAATTCTGCAAACTGACTCGAAGATTTTGTTAGGCAGTACATCGTACGTGACGTTAATATAACTTCAAGTACTGATTATGTCGCTAAAACAGTGACCAAAAAACTGTTCACACCAAGTGGAAGTCAAGATTGGAGCGACACACACACTGTGGCAGTCTGGGAGCTACTGGCTGGTCGCGCCGTCTGTGGCCTTTATAAACTCTTCCATCCTCTGGCTGCTTGTATCATTGTATTATATTTCGTTAGATTAAAGTGTACACTTGCAGGTTAGATCGGCTGCAGCTATTAGCAGCCAGAAAGTGTACGCTTACAGGTCAGTTCGACTGCAGCAACTAACAAGTGTACACTTATAGATCAGCTCGACTGCAGCAACTAACGAGTGTACACTTATAGATCAGCTAGACTGCAGCAACTAACAAGTATACACTTATAGATCAGTTCGACTGCAGCAACTAACAAGTGTACACTTATAGATCAGTTCGACTGCAGCAACTAACAAGTGTACACTTGTAGATCAGCTCGAATGCAGCAACTAACGAGTGTACACTTATAGATCGATCAGCTAGACTGCAGCAACTAACAAGTATACACTTACAGGTCAGCTCAACTGCAGCTATTAACAGCTAACGAGAAAATAAAGACAACTAAAATTACATCCTCATTTAATAACAGATAAGTTATATGCATCAGCTCAAAATTATTTTTGAAAAAAGTCATGAATAATCTTCAATCTGACGTGATAATTCACTTTACGAACTTTTCCAAGACGGCAGTGTGGCCGGAGGAAGTAGACGGGTGGGTGAAACTCTCGGTTCAATACTATTCCCTGTTTTCTAGATGGGAGTACTTGGAATATAGTTAAATTTTTTTTCTTCGGCTTTTAGCCTCGATGTAGATCGTAACCTCTTCTGTTTATTAAGAGTACTCATTTACTGAGTACTATTCTATCACGGTTATGCTGTGTGTGTGTGTGTGTGTGTGTGTGTGTGTGTGTGTGTGTGTGTGTGTGTGTGTGTGTGTGCGTGCGTGCGTGCGAGCGCGCGTGTGCTTGTCTGTCTCCTCTTTCCTCTCCTTTTTTCTTTCTCCCTCTCTATTTTCTCTCTCTTCCTCCCTCTTTCCACTTCCCTCTCTCTCTCTCTCTCTCTCTCTCTCTCTCTCTCTCTCTCTCTCTCTCTCTCTCTCTCTCTCTCTCTCTCTCTCTCTCTCTCTCTCTCTCTAAGAGTTTTAATGTCTAACTTGAACACTAACTTGTCGAACTCTCTTCCAGGTTTTGCATACAAACAAAATTAATCCTTTTGTCGCAAGCTCAGGATCTCCGAGTCTCTTTGAAGTTCAAATGAGAAGTATCGATTTTACACCAAGTCGCCAGGCAGCCAATGAGAGGCGTGGATTCCACGCCAGTCACCATGCAGCCAATGAGAAAGCATTGATTTCACACCAGTCACCAAGCAGCCAATTACAGGCGTGGATTCCACGCCAGGCAGCCAATGAGAGGCGTGGATTCCACACCAGTCACCAAGCAACTAATCCTCCAAGTTTTTACCTTTCGGTAAAAAACGCACGCTCTTACATTTCACCTCGCGATGCTTGACGTAATCCATTCTTTTTTTTTTATAGTTTTTTGTCGGAATATCTGAATATGGAGGAAAAATATTTGGACATCGAGAAAAAATATTTGGATATCCAGGAACAATATTTGGATATTTCCCCGAAGTCCTTTGAATATTCCACTTCTCCTTCATCCCTATTTTTTTTAACCGTACAGATATGTATATTTTGCAGTATGGTTGGCGAAACTTAATATATTGATGGTATAAAGTTGGATCATTGAAAATATGAATCTTGAGGGACACATTACACGTGTTTTTAACATTTCTATACTTACAATCAGTTTGAATAAATGAATATATATGTAACGGGAGCTTTTTCAAGCCCTCGTGTATATACCAGGATATGTGCAACACTTGGTTATCTTAATTGAGGATACGCTTCGCCACACAGCTGTTTCATCAGTCCAGATAAAGGAGAATGTTGAAGAACAGGAGTAGTTTGATGTAATCAGTCCATCAATCATGCTGAGGGACTGATTACCTCAAACTACTTCTGTTTTTTCAACATTCTCCTTGTATGGGCTGATGAAGCCACTGTGTGGCGAAACGTTTCCTCAATAAAGATACCCAAGTGTTGCACATGTGTCTAATTTATCAACTTGTCGGTTCCCTGAACCATTCATCTACATAACAGGATAGTTTACAGAACAGTGAATTCATCAACAGCAAAACAGATGAAAGAGAAAGTGACAATTCTGATGGCAGTGGATTTAAAGTAAAATGTTAAAGAATAGAAAGCAATAATGCCGTGGCAGGAACTATGCAAAAATAACCCGCTCTTAGAAACTTATAGCGACGTCTGGTCTCTGTAGATGTCCTCCTCCTTCGTTACATTGCCAGATGCTCTAAACTTCAGAACACTCGTAAGTTTACCTGACTTTTGTCTTCTCATCTTCTTGCCTCTTCCCTTTAACCGTATTTGCATTGCCTTTCCATAGTGGATTCTGCTCTATAGAGGTTTTATCCGGTACTCGTGGCCCAGATATATCTATATTAATAGTAACTTGTATACAACTTATAACTACTACAAAAAACTACCACAGTCCAGTTCACATTAGCTCACTAGCACACCGTTGCTGATGAGTTGAAATAAATGAGCTTTTATGAACAGGGAGGCTCCATGACACCCCATACTTTCTGCAGGCTACTTAGCCTACAGTGGAAATGTTAATTAAGTTACAACATCAGAGTCGAAATACCAATTGTGTCCCTGTGTCCGAGATACAAAATGAAGCTTCCAGATACTTCTTACAAAGCTTACAATGTTTCATAACTAATTTTGCATCCTCACACCTCATGAGATGATCATGTGAGTTACAATGAACCACCCAAGCACTGGTTTCCGTTGTCGACATGGTCACAAATACGTGAATTTAAATTTCTTGATGTATCGCCTATGTAAATCTTCTGGCAGCCTCCACACGGAATAATGTAAATGCCGACATCGTGTTGTCAAAACTTGTAGTAATGATTTCAGTTAGATCTTTTAACAGTGATGTTACTGGCTGTTGCTTCTCTCATGCTGCATGTTGAGATTGACATAATGTTCTCACATGCATTGTTAGGGAGAATGATTCAGGATTTAGGATTACATTCTGTTTTGAGTAGACAATAAGCTCTTCACTCGAATTCCAAAGGAAATGTGAAAGGAATTCTAATTTCATGAAAACCTGGCAAATTCAGGTACATTCCTCACCCGTGTTTCCCGAGCTTCATATTGTGTGTGCTAGTATGTAAAAGTCTATAATTACACCCTGATTAGTCCGTGTGCTCTGGTGTAAATAAAAAAAAAAGGAGCTTTCTAGTTGGTGGATTTAATAGGAACCTGGAACTTTAATGTGTGGTAGGATTTGCGTATTAAAACGTCAAGCAAAGATATGTTATCTCCTTCTAAGGTAATTTGCATACTTGGTAGAGTTTATCTCATAAATGTCTGCTGGTTATCCATCTGGGGGCGATAAGTGTTATCTAGGCACCGTGACTAAGTTCGCTGCTTGGGACGATGTTACTGAAGCGTTCTTCTTCAAAATGTTCATAAATAAGTTAAAACTGCATTAATGAGTGTGCCCATTCCCATAGTATAACAGTGTAGAGCTGACCTCTTTAGAGAAACTTTTTCCAACGGGGGGAAGGGGGTTACCCAATTTGCTGCAGCAGAGAGGTATCTATGTGGAGTTAAGACTAACTATTCAGTGCCCTCATAGGTGGGTCCATGCCCAACATACAGGTAAGGGTCACCCATGACTTTCATGTGACATACTTGCTGTAACCGTTAATATATGTCAGCAGGGCGAGTATTGATCCTGGTTATATTCACTCTTTTCGAAGCCCTGTGGTATATAGACAGCTGATCCATCGAAGGAGACGCCTAGACCCGCGATTGCTGGGGTTCTGAGCTGTCAATGACGAAGATGAGTATACCAGATCAACAGTGATCTTTATTATATTATTAATTATAGCACTCATCACCCAAAATCTCGTACATAAGACAGAATTAAATAAAAAAAATATCTATAGCTGGGAGGAATGGAGTGAGGTTTAAGTTGTCATGTGCTTCTCGCAGTAAGAGTGTTGTGAACAGGAAGGCCACTTTCAAACTCGCCATCTTCATGTTCCTCATGTTGATGTGTTTTATTCTATTATTTAGATCATTCTAATACTTTACATGTGCTTTCCTTATGGTTTTCAGGAGAAAGGAAAGATTCTAGGTAGGAACTCCACCTAATTTGTGTGAGAGCCTTGCCAATACCGGATGTGAAGGCCTCGCTTGGACTGCTGGTTGACGTGTTTGCGGGGAAGATCATAAATTTCTGTTGATTTTGGATTGCCAGCGACTGGGAACAGAAAGTTGTTTCCACGATCATTTAGTATTAAGATTTGTCTGACGCTGTGAAGCAAATTTTGTGAGGGAGTCCCAGGTGGATGAGGTGATGGAGTCGTATATTTTGCATCGCTAAGTAAATCATTCATTGTGGCGTCGTCGTCAGATTTATTAAAAAAAAAAACTTCTTTATCAGCGGTAATTATGATTACGGTGTTGTCGTTTTCCAATCCTTTGTAGGCTATGTAACCTTTGGGTTAGGATATAAGCCATTATAACATTAGATCTCATTTCCGAACATGATCCTGACGCCCTCGGCTTTGGCTAAAAATTCTCAACAATCATCAATAAAACCACCTACCAACTAGACGAGGGTTTATGCAAGGTGTCTTCACTCACTGTGTATACCAGTGACTCTTACCCTACCCAACCTATGGCAAAAACAGTGCTCTGAATTATACGCGCATGCGTGTGCACGCGCGCGGGGGCACACACAGACTGATACTCATACAGACAGACTGATACACATACAGACAGACTGATACACATACAGACAGACTGATACACATACAGACAGACTGATACACATACAGACAGACTGATAGACACACAGACTGATACACACACACACAGACTGTTAAACACACAGACTGATACACACACAGACTGATACACACACAGACTGATACACACACACACACGGATACACACACACACTGATACACACACACACACACACACACACACACATACACACACACACACACACACACACACACATACACACACACACACACACACACACACACCATAATAAGACCATGCAGCGTACGGTCATTAATTAATATTATTACCCTAGCTCCCACGTTCAATTGCACATCGGCAATGCAATTACTGCGGTATGATCACGCTGGTTCTGTCACCTTACTTATCTCCACTGGTCGCTATGCCTCCTGGTTCTGCTGTGATTCTCTTACCTCCTGGTTCTGTTGTGATTCTCTGTCTCCTGGTTCTGCTGTAATTCTCTGCCTCCTGGTTCTGTTGTGATTCTGTCTCCTGGCTCTGCTGTGATTCTCTACCTTCTGGTTCTGTTGAGATTCTCCGTCTCATGGTTCTGTTGTGATTCTCTGCCTCCTGGTTCTGTGATTCTCTGCCTCTTGGTTCTGTTGTGATTCTCTGCCTCTTGGTTCTGTTGTGATTCTCTGCCTCTTGGTTCTGTTGTGATTCTCTGTCTCCTGGTTCTGTTGTGATTCTCTGTCTCCTGGTTCCGTTGTGATTCTCTGTCTCCTGGTTCCGTTGTGATTCTCTGTCTCCTGGTTCTGTTGTGATTCTCTGTCTCCTGGTTCTGTTGTGATTCTCCTAGTTCTGTTGTGATTCTCTGAGCCCTTGTTCTGTTGTGATTCTCATTCTCCTGGTTCTGTTGTGATTCTCTGTCTCCTGGTTTTGTTGTGATTCTCTGTCTCCTGGTTCTGTTGTGATTCTCTGCCTCCTGGTTCTGTTGTGATTCTCTGTCTCCTGGTTCTGTTGTGGTTCTCTCCTTCATCCTGTGACTTTGATTTGCCCTGATTGTATCTGAGTGATGACCAGTACGATCAAATTAACAATTGCCAAGGGTCACAACAGTTAAGGGAACAGCAATTAAGGTCACAGGAGAGATCCAGGAATCAAGGTCGCAACAGTCAGGGCCGCAACAAGATCGCAGCAATCAGGGTCGCAACAAGGCGCAACAATTAGTGTCACAACAATCAGAATTCCAAGAAAATCAGGGTCGCAGCAAGTAAGATTGCAACAGTCAGGGTCACAATGACAGTTCCAATAACCAGAGTCACTGCAGTCAGAAACCAACAATCAGGGACACAACACAGTTCTAATTAGGTGACAACAATCAGAATCCAGTAATCAGGGTTACTAGTGTCGAGACAATTAGATTAGCAAGAATATGAGCCTTAGCATTCAACAGCATTACAATCAGGATCACAACAATCAGGGTCACAACAATCAGGGTCACAACTATCAAGGTCACAATTATTGTCAATAAGGATCACAGTCATGTTCACAATCATTGCCACAACAATTAGGGTCACAATCAAGGTCAAAACAATTAGGGTCACAGCAATCAGGGATGCAACAGATATGTTCACCATCAGGGTCACATCGAGGTCACAATTAGCGTCAGTCAGGGTCACAGTAATGTTCGAACGTCAGGGTCACAATGTCACAATTAGGGTCAATCAGGGTCACAATCAGAGGTGCAACAATCATGTACATTATCAGGGTCATATCAAGGCCACAATTATGGGTCAGGGGTCACAATCATTGTCGCAATAATCAAGGTCACACCAATCAAGGTCAGAATCAGAATCACAGTCAGGGTCACAATCATATAATGAACACAATCAGGGTCGCAACAATCTGGGTCACAACAATCCTGAACAAAGCTACGCCACAAGGTCAAATATTCCCAGACTAGCAGTACTGTAGGCGGAAATTCATTCATTCACAGAGAAACGCCAACTCTCTCCCTCTTAACAATTTCCAACATTAAAATTACCCTTAAATATATTAACTTCAAATCGTGATACAAACTTTGCAGCGAGACTAACAAGTTATAATTACGCGGAACGGGATAAGCAACTGCGGGGAAAAATAACGTAGTTTGTATATACCGTAGGAATTGCAGTCGCTTTGTTGCTGTTTGTGTCAGAAAGACTTGAGAAAATTGATTCGTAACCAGACCTTCTGGTTACCAGACCGCCCTGTAACACTTGGTTATGTAACCCAGACCTGCTGTCTACCAGACCGCTCTGTAACACTTGGTTATGTAACCCAGACCTGCTGGCTACCAGACCGCCCTGTAACACTTGGTTATGTAACCCAGACCTGCTGTCTACCAGACCGCTCTGTAACACTTGGTTATGTAACCCAGACCTGCTGGCTACCAGACCGCCCTGTAACACTTGGTTATGTAACCCAGACCTGCTGGCTACCAGTCCACCCTGTAACACATGGTCATGTAGCCCAGACCTGCTGGCTACAAGACCACACTGTAACACTTGGTTATGTAACCCAGACCTGCTGGCTACCAGACCGACCTGTAACACGTGGTCATATAATCCAGACCTGCTGGCTACCAGACCGCCCTGTAACACGTGGCCATATAGCCCAGACCTGCTGGCTACCAGACCGCCCTGTAACACTTGGTTATGTAACCCAGACCTTCTGGCTACCAGACCGCCCTGTAACACGTGGTCATATAACCCAGACCTGCTGGCTACCAGACCGCCCTGTAACACGTGGTCATATAACCCAGACCTGCTGGCTACCAGACCGCCCTGTAACACTTGGTTATGTAACCCAGACCTTCTGGCTACCAGACCGCCCTGTAACACGTGGTCATATAACCCAGACCTGCTGGCTACCAGACCGCCCTGTAACACGTGGTCATATAGCCCAGACCTGCTGGCTACCAGACCGCCCTGTAACACGTGGTCATATAACCCAGACCTGCTGGCTACCAGACCGCCCTGTAACACGTGGTCATATAACCCAGACCTGCTGGCTACCAGACCGCCCTGTAACACGTGGTCATATAGCCCAGACCTGCTGGCTACCAGACCGCCCTGTAACACTTGGTTATGTAACCCAGACCTTCTGGCTACCAGACCGCCCTGTAACACGTGGTCATATAACCCAGACCTGCTGGCTACCAGACCGCCCTGTAACACGTGGTCATGTAGCACAGACCTGCTGGCTACCAGACCGCCCTGTAACACGTGGTCATATAGCCCAGACCTGCTGGCTACCAGACCGCCCTGTAACACGTGGTCATATAGCCCAGACCTGCTGGCTACCAGACCGCCCTGTAACACGTGGTCATATAGCCCAGACCTGCTGGCTACCAGACCGCCCTGTAACACGTGGTCATATAGCCCAGACCTGCTGGCTACCAGACCACACTGTAAACTTTTACAGATCACAAGGTAAACCGTGTGGGTTGCCATACCATCCCAGGTAAACAACATAGCATGACTACTGATCGGTGTTTAATAATTAATTAGGGATTTAAATACCTTTAATGCGAGTGCTTCATTATGGCTTTAATCACGCACGTAAATCCCAGAGGATTTACTCATAATAAAATTTCTAGGCAGTGTTACCGAGCCACGCACCGTCGATAGGCTTCAAACCTAACTTCGTAACATCCAGCAAAATAGTGAAAAAAAAAGACGAAAGAGCAGCATAAAAATTGAATGAAAGCAAATCGAATGAGACAAAAAAAAAAAATCACAAAACTTGAAGATTTAACGATTTTTTTTTCTTTTCTAGGACCTTCCTAGGGAAAGTTAGTTGCTTGATAAATTGGGTTTGAACACTATCGTCTGCACGAAGGTTGTTAAGGCTGCGTGTAACCTATACAACACCATGAAAAATAATTTAATCCCTAAAACAGGGATAAATGACAACTCTCAGGACATATACATACACAGACATACACATCTCGGTGTATATACACTATGAATATCGTAAAAAAAAAACACATCAGATAAGAAAAATAATTCAATGTCTAATTTAAGTAGGTTAATATTATTTCTAATTTACAAAAATCATTCAACATTTGTATTCTAAAATAACGAAATTTACAAGAACATTCAACATTTACAATATAAATTATTTTAAAATTTGCCAAAACATTCAACATTATTATTATTATTATTATTATTATTATTATTATTATTATTATTATTATTATTATTTTATTATTATTATTATTATTGTTGTAATTATTATTTAAAAAAATGGAAAATGGATGCATTTTAATTTATTTTCGTATATAATTATTTTTATTTACACTTACAAAAATTTGCCACAAGACTTCGCCCTAAATCTTAAATAGTTTATTTCAGAGTTTTGTGAATTTGTTTATATATTCAGTTTAGTAGAGTTGCCGAGGCAAGCCGGGAGGAAAACCTTGTTAAAAGTTGGATAGAAGAATTTATCATGCATGGCAACCCAGGTTCACTCTTGGCTCTTTGACCTCCAAGGTTCACCCCTGGCTGTGTGGCAGCCCAGGTTCACTCTTGGCTCTTTGTCCTCCAAGGTTCACCCCTGGCTGTGTGGCAGCCCAGGTTCACTCTTGGCTCTTTGACCTCCAAGGTTCACCCCTGGCTGTGTGGCAGCCCAGGTTCACTCTTGACTCTTTGACCTCCAAGGTTCACCCCTGGCTGTGTGGCAGCCCAGGTTTACTCTTGGCTCTTTGACCTCCAAGGTTCACCCCTGGCTGTGTGGCAGCCCAGGTTCACTCTTGGCTCTTTGACCTCCAAGGTTCACCCCTGGCTGTGTGGCAGCCCAGGTTCACTCTTGGCTCTTTGACCTCCAAGGTTCACCCCTGGCTGTGTGGCAGCCCAGGTTCACTCTTGGCTCTTTGACCTCCAAGGTTCACCCCTGGCTGTGTGGCAGCCCAGGTTCACTCTTGGCTCTTTGACCTCCAAGGTTTATCCCTGGCTGTGTGGCAGCCCAGGTTCACTCTTGGCTCTTTGACCTCCAAGGTTCACCCCTGGCTGTGTGGCAGCCCAGGTTCACTCTTGGCTCTTTGACCTCCAAGGTTCACCCCTGGCTGTGTGGCAGCCCAGGTTCACTCTTGACTCTTTGACCTCCAAGGTTTACCCCTGGCTGTGTGGCAGCCCAGGTTCACTCCTGGTTGTATGGCAGCCCAGGTTCACTCCTGGTTGTATGCAGCCCAAGTTCACTCCTGGCTGCATGGCAGCCCAGGTTCACTCCTGGCTGCATGGCAACCAAGGTTCACTCTTGGCATTTTGACTACCCAGGTTCACCTCTGGCTGTATGGCAACCCAGGTTCACCCCTGGCTGTATGGCAGCCCAGGCTAACTCCTGGCTGCATGGCAACCCAGGTTTACCCCTGGGTGTGTGGCATCCCAGGTTCACTCCTGGCTGTATAGCAACCCAGGTTCACCTCTGGTTGAAAGGCAGCCCAGGTTTATCCCTGGCTGTGTGGCAACCCAGGTTCACCTTTGGCTGTATGGCAACCCAGGTTCACCTTTGGCTGTATGGCAACCCAGGTTCACCCCTAGCTGCATGACAACTCAGGTTCACCTCTGGCTGTATGGGAACCCAGGATCACCCCTGGCTGAATGGCAACCCAGGTTCACCTCTGGATGTATGACAACCCAGGTTCACCTCTGGATGTATGACAACCCAGGTTCACCTCTGGCTGTATGACAATCCAGGTTCACCTCTGGCTGTATGGCAACCCATGTTCACCCCTGGGTTCATATAGCAACCCAGGTTGTTCCCTTGAACGAATATACCTGGACTTCCTACTCATTTCTGCAACATTACAAGCCCCTGAAGATGTATTGATTACAACACGAAGGACCATAAGCTATCATTCATCTCCCCTTCTCGTTGTTTGGCATCTAGAAATATATTTGATCTTTATATATAACTTGCGCACACAGTACAACAGTTTCCCCTTCGTGGTGTCGATGGTGTCAACAGGTCAGCTGTTGTTCCATCATCACTTATACATAACTGGGCATGAATTGCCTGGGTAAAGCGTGTGATATATACACAAGTTTACAGGAATGAAAACATGTTTACAGTTCGCCACTCTCCATTACAGTAATGTTCTTGGGACAAATGTCCTAACATCACTTGCGCAGACTGTGACAGGTATTACCAACGCGACAAACTGCGCGATATTCACACAAGTAGTGTGTGCATAAGTATGGTGACAGAACGCATCACACTAGCATCACATGTATTCTATAATGAAACTTTTGCACACCACATGCCATGGGACAACAAATGACTAGGGAAAGGAAGTAATATAGTATCAGTTAAACGGACAGAAATCTGTCTTAAAAACATTCAGCTTACCACCATCTCTTAGACAACTCTTGTCTCGGAAAATATGTTCTTATGCGTAAGCTACCCTGTCTCAGCTGTCAGCAACAACAACATTATCATCACTGACCAAGTGACGTCAAGCCCTGCCTCAGCTGTCAGCAACAACAACATTATCAACGCTGATCTCGTAAACTGACGTCAACTCCTGCGCCAACAACAATAATAGGTGATTAACAACACTGTTCATCCATATTTCAGAGTAATTATGTCGGCAGTCTCAAAATGCGTATCCGCGATATATTTCTCTTTTGTTTCTAATAGTGGCAATGTAAACTTTATTAAAAGTGGCTCTTAAATGTTAGTGTCAGCCGACTAGTAAAGAAAAATGCTAAATTGCAAGGGGAAAATGTATTACCACTTCTACGAGTCTCCCAGGATTTGCCCTTAACAAGTATACCAAAATAATGAGAATCCCAGACCCTTCTAAAGAGTGAAAATTTCCATCTCAGAGTATGTTGTTCCTCGCAGAGTGGCTGCCTGGTGCTGGGTCAGGTTTATGTTGACCTGTTACCCCTCACACTTTTTATGCAGGAACCCACCAAGCCTAGTGTTATTAATGCATTGAGCTGCAGAAAAATAAATCGACACTGGTCTCTTGTCACATAGAGATTGTGACTGCATCGTGATAGCATTGCGCTGACCGATATGTGAGATCCCGCTTCATAGTTTTCTTATTTGTGATCAAATATCCATTTTTATGTGTAGCATACCATAACCTAACCTTATCTAAGATAAAATACTGAAAAAATTCAGGTTGCTGGTAACGTTCAGAAACTGGAATCTTTTAGGGGAAAAAAAAAGTCAGGACAGGTTACATATGGTGACGTGCAGTACAAACGCAGACAGGCGATTTAATGCTTGAGTAGCCACGTAGGATGGAAATCTTCAGCTCAAGATCTTTCACACTTCTCCGTGCATTATCAAGAGCTATACAATGTTGCAAGAGTAGCAACAGGTGGAATGAGAGGAAGTTTCCTCAGAGTAAGGTAGCGTGATGACGCCAGCCAATTCTTATGAAATGGAAGCTGAAAAATCTTGAGATGAAGATTTCCATCCCCCGTGGCTTTTCTTGCATGGTGACTTGTAAAATGGTGTCGTTTACTGAATGGTGAGGGACGCGATAAGAAGCCACATTTTAGCGTTCGCCAGAGAAAGAACGCTCGTGATTTTGCAATTGTTTCTGCGCTTCCAGATGTAAGACTAGTTAATTATACGTAAATATATGTTAATGTATGTTAACGCAACTAAAGCTAACATAATCTAATCGAAAATACCAAATACTAAATTGTTTTGAAATATTTCGTGCACTCCTAAATGAACGTAGGTCATTTCGGCTAAGAATGCTAGCTAGAACACTAGATAGAACGACCATTGTTGGAACATGACTGAAGAGTTATTGGTAGACAAAGAAAAGCCTCATTTGGACCATGGCAGAACCACTGGTGAACCACTGAAGAACATCCACTATTGAACCACAGCAGAACAATTAGTGTTGGACCATGGCAGACGGCCAGTGATGGACAAACAGTGAGTACGCTCTTTGGCAATAGTTCATGTACTGAAAAAGAGACGTTAATCAGCCTGAAGCTGGTGAGAGACTGACCTCCATCCCTGAGTGCATGTATGAAGCCAAGTAACCAGTAGCTCATCCTCTTACTAGTGACTCATAAAATCATAATAACACGACTGCAAACAAATCATAGAACGAGTGGGAATCGAACCCATGACGGACGAGTCTCAAAACTAACAGCACACAGCCATGATGGTGTGGGAGTCGTCTGTAAACACCTACATTTGTAGTCACAGTGCTAACCTCCCACCTCCCAGTATTGAACAGGAATATACTCGGTTGTATGAATCCTATTACAGCCAGCTGATACAGTGGTTAGCACACTGGCTTGTGAGTTTAGGGCTTGCTTACCTTGGGTTCGATCCTAATTAATACCGAAAGAAAGTAATGTACAGGGTGCACACCACACCAGTCACATCAGTGACATGCACCAGTACCACCACCACCAGTCACAGTCTTACCAGTCAGAGACGTGCATCCATACCACCGCCAATCATAGTCTTACCAGAGACATATACCAGTACCACCATCAGTCAGTCTTACCAGACACATGTACCCATACCACCACCAGTCACAGTATTACCAGTCAAAGACATGTACCCATACCACCACCAGTCACAATATTACCAGAGACATGTATCCATACTACCACCAGTCACAGTATTACCAGTCAGCGACATGTACCCATACCACCACCAGTCACAGTATTACCAGTCAGAGACATGCACCCATACCACCATCAGTCACAGTATTACCAGTCAGAGACATGCACCCATACCACCACCAGTCACAGTATTACCAGTCAGACATGTACCCATACCACCACCACAGTATTACCAGACACATGTACCCATACCACCACCAGTCACAGTATTACCAGGCAGAGACATGCACCCATACCACCACCAGTCACAGTATTACCAGGCAGAGACATGCACCCATACCATCACCAATCACAGTATTACCAATCAGAGACATGCACCCATACCACCACCAGTCACAGTATTACCAGTCAGAGACATGCGCCCATACCACCACCAGTCACAGTATTACCAGTCAGAGACATGCACCCATACCACCACCAGTCACAGTATTACCAGTCAGAGACATGCACCCATACCACCACCAGTCACAGTATTACCAGTCAGAGACATGCACCCATACCACCACCAGTCACAGTATTACCAGTCAGAGACATGTACCAGTACCACCACCAGTCACAGTATTACCAGTAAGAAGTAAGTACTTCCACCACTGCTAGCCACAGTATTACTAATCAGTAACGACAACTGTACTAATATCACTCGCAATATTAGACCTAATATACAGCAGTAGTAATAGTAATATCAACGGCAGTAATACAGAAGTTGAATTAACAGTATTATAAGATCGCTAAAATAATATTATTAATGCTAACAGTAACAACTATAAAAGTATTAGCGGTATTACCATAAATAACAGTAAAATATATCAGTAATAATACGAAGCCTGGTCACAGACCGGACCGCGGGGGCGTTGACCCCCCGAAACCCTCTCCAGGTATACTGATGTGAATATCATGAGCAATACTGAAAATTATGGCAATAATAACATTCTGATAAGTCAAAATAGTAACATTAATAGTCGAAACAACAACAATAACAATAGACATAATATCATTATCACTATCAGTAGTAATAGCCAAGAATATTTAGGATTCTTAAAAAAAAGAATTCAAACGTTCAATAAAGAACGTTGAAAGTAGTAAACAAGTCCATTCCTCGTGTGGCTGGACATTAATGCTAAAAAAATGGATTTTCTGGGGGGGGAAAAAAAGAAAAATTTACGGACTTAATTAAAACACGTCACTCGCTCTTTTTCGTCGCTATAATATTTTTCTTGATGCTGGAACGTTTACAACCCATGTGTTGCCATCTGTGCTAATGTGTTGCCATCTGTGCTAATGTGTTGCCATCTGTGCTAATGTGTTGCCATCTGTGCTAATTAGAAAATTAACAACTCAACTGTATGTATGCATGCATATATATATATATATATATATATATATATATATATATATATATATATATATATATATATATGCAAGGAATTCGCAAGAGCAGGCGAAATATACACAAACACTGATCTCTGGCTGAAGGAGACTCGAACCTACGAACCTTGGAACATGGTACGCAGTGCTAAGCCATTCTCACCACACTGGACCAATACCTTGGAGTCCAGCTTGCGCTAGACTTTGATCCAAGGCAGCCAGCTTTCAGGGAGAAGGCTTACAGCTTTTCATCTCATCCCCTGCATGCATCAGCCTTACTAGCGCAAGCTGGACTCCAAGGTATTGGTCCAGTGTGGTGAGAATGGTATAGCACTGCGTACCTTGTTCCAAGGTTCGTAGGTTCGAGTCTCCTTCAGCCAGAGATCAGTGTTTATATATATATATATATATATATATATATATATATATATATATCGGTCCAAATAGGTCCTTTCTTTATTATAACAAGCTCATTTTAATTTAGCCTAATCCAACTAAATATATTGTAGATAAGTTTACAATTATTTAATAATAAACAAACACAATGAAATATATTTTTTTCGTTAGGGTCAGAATGATTTTTGCGAAATTATTACATCTAGAAGATGGGCAGCGGAACCAAGGTACACTTGTCAGACTAGGAGGCATTGGTGTCCGTAAGTCAACACAGATTGTGCTACCTGCTTTCCTGTCCTCATGTGTTGCATGAGGACAGGAAAGAGGTTAACATCAGCCGGATGCCCAGCAATAAGGGAGCCACCCCAACTCTGTAGATTTGATGGCAACCAAAAGCGTCCACATGGTATCACCTTTCAAGCCTGGGCAGACGGCAAGCAGGTGGTGTGAGACTACTCATGTGCTTCTATACTGGCTGATACCTGTCTCCAACATACCAGGGAGGAAGGAGGGGCAGCTGCCAGCTTCAGGGAGTCCCAAAAGTCTAGAAAATACAGAGAACTTGACCATCATTATATGTTTGTTTCCATACGCTCAGAGACCCTTGGCTCATGGGGAAAGAGTGCATCTACTTAAGGAGCTAGGCAAAAGACTCATCAGGGTAACTAGGGATCCCTGGGCAGCAAGTTTTCTATTCCAGCGATTCGGTGCTGTATCTTGGGAACGCATCCGAGCTCTGAGGAGCTGGATGAGATTTTTGCATTGTAATCTGTAACATACACGTAGCAATATGTGCTTAAATTGTATCCTTCAAACCTTATGTACTGTATATGCCATATCTCTCTCTCTCTCTCTCTCTCTCTCTCTATATATATATATATATATATATATATATATATATATATATATATATATATATATATATATATATATATATATATATATATATTATATGTAATGTGTGGTTGTGTATGTCGTACCGAATAGGTATAACTTGCGATTTTGATTTAAATAGCAACGCACTTCTTGCCGAATAAGACAAGCAAAGATTTGTGTATGCATTAATTTCGCAAAAATTGTTCTGAACCTAACGAAAAAAATATTTTTCATTGTGTTTACTATTAAAATATTGTAAACTTATCTAAAATATATTTAGTTGGTTAGGCTAAATTCTTTGGGGACAAAATTATAAATTTTTACATTAACAAATAAAAAAAAAATTATCTTTAAACGTATAAGAGAGAATTTTAGAAAGGATTTAAATGAATTCTTGTTAATTGACAAATTTTATCTATTCGGTGCGCGCGCGCGCGCGCACACACACACACACACACACACACACACACACACACACACACACACACACACACACACACACACACACACACATATATGTATATTGCTAAGTTACACAAAGACAACTTAGAATAATTCTTTGCATGTTAATAATGTATTATCTCTGAATAAAATAACTAATGCATATGAAAGTGATTCTGTTTAATACCTAATATATATCACAGAATGTTTTATTAATGGTTGCTAATATACTTTCCTGACAGCTCTGCTAGTGCTCAGTGTATATAATTGATGGATATATAAACACTAAGCAATATAATGTGATCCTTTATTTATTGACAACGTTTCGCCCACACAGTGGGCTATATCAAGTCAAATCTGTGACTTGATAAAGCCCGAAACGTTGTCAATAAAGGATCACATTATATTGCTTAAGTGTTTATATTTCCATTGTGTCGGTATTTTATACCATTTATTTCCATGGTTACGTTACTGGCTATCTAGTATGTTACATTTTGTAAAGTAAAAGGACACAAGTGCAACTAATGTGACATTTATTGTGGCAACGTTTCGCTCTCCAGGAGCTTAATCAAGCCATATTGTCGGTAATTCTACCAACTTTATTACAATGTTACATTTTATTCGAAGTTGGTCACACAACCACTGCCATGCCGTCTCGACCAGTGAACTGGTAATTCCGAGTATATCTATTCTGAGGTTTCGTTTAGTATTTATAGTTCAGTTGGGTCTACTAATCAGGTGAAAGCCCGCTTGCCCGGCTAAGATGATTTCATAAGAACATAAGAAAGGAGGGACACTGCAGGAGGCCTGTTGGCCCATACTAGGCAGGTCCTTTACAATTCATCCCACTAACAAAACATTTGCCCAACCCAATTTTCAATGCCACCCAAGAAATAAGCTCTGATGAGAGAGTCCCACTCAAATCCAACCCCTCCCACTCATGTACTTATCCAACCTAAATTTGAAACTACCCAAAGTCCCAGCCACAATAACCCAACTAGGTAGACTGTTCCACTCATCAACTACCCTATGTCCAAACCAATACTTTCCTATGTCCTTTCTAAATCTAAACTTATCTAATTTAAATCCATTACTGCGGGTTCTCTCTTGGAGAGACATCCTCAAGACCTTATTAATATCCCCTTTATTAATACCTAGCTTCCACTTATACACTTCGATCAGGTCTCCCTTCATTCTTCGTCTAACAAGTGAATGTAACTTAAGAGTCTTCAATCTTTCTTCATAAGGAAGATTTCTAATGCTATGTATTAATTTAGTCATCCTACGCTGAATGTTTTCTAACGAATTTATGTCCATTCTGTAATATGGAGACCAGAACTGAGCTGCATAATCTAGGTGAGGCCTTACTAATGATGGTTAGGTAAGACACATATGCAACAGTTAGTTATCTTTATTTCGAAACGTTTCGCCTACACAGTAGGCTTCTTCAGTCGAGTACAGAAAAGTTGATAGAAGCAGAAGATACTTGAAGACGATGTAATCAGTCCATCACCCTTAAAGTTTTGAGGTGGTCAGTCCCTCAGTCTGGAGAAGAGCATTGTTCCGTTGTCTGAAACAATATGAAGTTGAAGTGACAGGATGGAGCCTTTATATAGTGCCAGGAGGTGAGACGTAGGTTGCTTTGGGAGGGCAGGTCCCTCTCAAACCCAGCCGTTCTCACTAGTAGAGGTCGAAGTTGATGGTCTGTACCAAGATACCCTTGTGTTGCAGTGTCTGACAGAATGAACATTAAAATGGTATAAAATACCGACAGATTGTTAGGTAAGACACATATGCAACAGTTAGTTATCTTTATTTCGAAACGTTTCGCCTACACAGTAGGCTTCTTCAGTCGAGTACAGAAAAGTTGATAGAAGCAGAAGATACTTGAAGACGATGTAATCAGTCCATCACCCTTAAAGTTTTGAGGTGGTCAGTCCCTCAGTCTGGAGAAGAGCATTGTTCCGTTGTCTGAAACAATATGAAGTTGAAGTGACAGGATGGAGCCTTTATATAGTGCCAGGAGGTGAGACGTAGGTTGCTTTGGGAGGGCAGGTCCCTCTCAAACCCAGCCGTTCTCACTAGTAGAGGTCGAAGTTGATGGTCTGTACCAAGATACCCTTGTGTTGCAGTGTCTGACAGAATGAACATTAAAATGGTATAAAATACCGACAGATTGTTAGGTAAGACACATATGCAACAGTTAGTTATCTTTATTTCGAAACGTTTCGCCTACACAGTAGGCTTCTTCAGTCGAGTACAGAAAAGTTGATAGAAGCAGAAGATACTTGAAGACGATGTAATCAGTCCATCACCCTTAAAGTTTTGAGGTGGTCAGTCCCTCAGTCTGGAGAAGAGCATTGTTCCGAAGTCTGAAACAATATAAACATATTGTTCATATGAACATATTGTTTCAGACTTTGGAACAATGCTCTTCTCCAGACTGAGGGACTGACCACCTCAAATCTTTAAGGGTGATGGACTGATTACATCGTTTTCAAGTCTCTTCTGCTTCTATCAACTTTTCTGTACTCGACTGAAGAAGCCTACTGTGTAGGCGAAACGTTTCAAAATAAAGATACCTAACTGTTGCATATGTGTCTTACCTAACAAGAATAGAGTTTGTTTAAATCCTCCTAAAGTTCCATAACATCTACGTTTGAATCAATTATCCTACCTATCTTTGTGTCATCGGCGAATTTGCTCATATCAATAGTAATTCACTCATCAAGATCATTGATATATATTATAAACAACAATGGGTCTCAAAACTCCCCAAGACTGATCCCTGTGGAACGCCACTTGTTACAGATCCCCACTCGGATTTAACCCCATTTATGGACACTCTCTGCTTCCTGTCAGTGAGCCATGACTCGATCCACGAGAGCACTTTTTCCCCAATGCCATGAGCTGCCACTTTCTTTAACAGTCTATGGTGCAGAACTCTATCAAAAGCCTTACTAAAATCTATTTAAATAATATCAAATTCTTTATCGTGGTCAACAGCCTCAAAAGCTTTACTGAAGAAAGTTAATAAATTAGAAAAGACCGGCCTCTTGTGAATCCATGCTGAGTATCATTAATCAAGCTATGCTTATCGAGATGGCTTCTTATAATCTCAGCTATAACTGACTCTAGTAATTTGCCTACAATTGAGGTCATTGGGCTAATTTGACGGTAACGACTTGCTGTTTTAAAAATAGGAATTACATTAGCCATCTTCCACATATCAGACACTACACCTGTTTGAAGAGATAAATTAAAAATATTAGTTAATGGTTCACAGAGTTCCATTTTGCATTCCTTAAGAACCCTTGAAAAAACCTCATGTGACTTATTTTGCTTCAGTCTGTCTATCTGCTTCACAACCATTTCACTAGTGACTGTGATGTTACATAATTTACCTTCTTCTAGCCCACTATAAAAATTAATTACTGGAATATTGTTCGTGTCTTCCTGTGTAAAAACTGAGAGAAAATCATTATTAAAAATCGAGCACATTTCATTCTCTTTGTCAGTAAGGTGCCCATAGTTATTTTTAAGGGGACCTATCTTATCTCTAACTTTTGTTCTATAGACCTGGAAAAAACTTTTTGGGTTAGTTTTAGAATCCCTCGCAACTTTAATTTCATAGTCTCTTTTAGCTTTTCTTATCCCCTTTTTAATGTCCCTCTTAATGTCAATATACTGATTCATAAGATGGCCCTCGCCTCTTTTGATACGCCTATAAATCCCTTTCTTATGCCCTAGTAGATATTTGAGCCTATTATTCATCCATTTTGGGTCATTTCTATTTGATCTATTTTCTTTATATGGGATAAACGTTCTTTGAGCAGCATGTATAGTGTTCAGAAAACTGTCATATTGATAGCTCACTTCGTTACCCCAGTCAACAGATGATAAGTGTTCTCTAAGCCCATCGTAATCTGCTAAGCGAAAATCTGGGACTGTTACTGAGTTATCGCTACTCTCGTACTTCCATTCAATGCTAAATGTAATTGATTTGTGGTCGCTAGCACCCAGTTCCTCTGAAATTTCTAAATTATTAACAAGGGATTCATTGTTTGCCATAACTAAGTCAAGCATGTTATTTCCCCTTGTAGGTTCTGTCACAAACTGCTTCAAAAAACAATCCTGAACTACTTCTAAGAAGTCGTATGATTCTAAATTCCCAGTCAAGAAATTCCAATCAATATGACTAAAGTTAAAGTCTCCTAGAATTACTACATTATCGTGCCTTGTGGCCCTAACAATTTCCTCCCATAGTAGTCTCCCTTGGTCCCTATCTAAGTTTGGGGGACGGTATCTCACTCCTAAATTCAGTTTTTCATGCCCCTCTGAAAATTCTATCCAAACAGACTCTGTATGTGTTACTTCAGACATAATACCCGTTTTTATGCAACAGTTCAAGCGATCTCGGACATACAATGCCACCCCACCCCCCTTCCCGATACTTCTATCTACTTGGAACAATTTAAAACCCTGAATATGACATTCCGCAGGCATGTCCCGACTTTTTGAATTAAACCACTTCTCAGTTAAGGCAAATACATCAATGTTACCTGCACTAGCAACTAATCTCAGCTCGTCCATCTTATTCCTAGCACTACGGCAATTAGCATAATAAACATTGAAAGACTCTCCTTTCTCTTTACCCTTCCTGCTCATTTCTGTTTTTCTACTAAACCTATTACTGTCCTTATCACCCAAAGTCCCTGGCTTTTCAGTATCTACCTCGTTCTGCTTATTACTAGTTCCCCTAGAACTCGTAATGTTACTACCTTGGGACTTCACTGTTTTCTTGCCAAAACCCATACCACTAGCTATTCCTAGTTTAAAGTCCTAACTGCTCCCTCCACTGCAGTTGCCAGTGCTACCACCCCAGACCTAGATTGTTAACGCATTTTCCTTACAGTATTTGTCCAGCCAGCAATTGACACCAATTGCCCTGGACAACCATTCATTTCCAACTCCTCTCCATGGCAAAATACCACATATGGCAGGATTCCCACCCTTACTCCTAATTATTTCTATTGCTGACCTATACCTGCTAATCAGATCTTCACTCCTACGTCTGCCAACATCGTTGCCTCCAGCACTGAGACAGATAATAGGATTGCTCCCATTGCCTCTCATGATGTCATCCAGACGGCTAACAATATCCTCCATCCCAGCCCCAGGAAAGCAAACTCTGTCTCCTTCTCCTGTCCTTCAAGCAGAACGCCCTATCCATATACCTAAGTTGGTTATCCCCAACAACAACAACATTCTTACCTTCCTTGGTGTCGTTCGTCGTGATGTTCCCAGTAGTCGACTCACATTCGTCGGGTAGCACTGAGAATGTATTAGATGTTTCCACAACAGTTTTCACGGCAGTCTCTTTCTTCTTCATCGTTTCTACCTTTCCATTCGTCTTCTTGATCGTCAACTTCGTTCCCTGCTGTCCAGCCACTGACCAGTTTCCCTTCTTGACCTGATGGCTGGGAGACAGACACTCGCCTATTCTGGTCGAGTCCACTCGTTGCTGTCAATGGCTCATCTTTGTCTCATCATTATACTGCCAATGTAATAATTTAACTTTGTAAATATTGTAAATAGGTGATGAGGGAATACGTGGGAAGAAAATATCTAGCCCTGCTAAGTTTGCCTTGCCTTTTTCTAACCCTCTAATCACTATTTTGCTGATTTTCTTTACTACAGGCCTTGAATTACTACCTATGCACGTAATGGTAAATATTCATTACTGATGGTTGTAGTCCTCTCTAATATACATTATTAATAGTTATAGTTATCTATATTTCACTTTATATTTTATTCATGGTTATGGGTCTTTCTAATATTCATTATTAATGGTTATGGTTCTAATATATATTAATGGTTATTATAATATACATTGATGGTTATGATTCTAATATTATTACTAATATTATTATTGATACTTTTTAGCGCTTCCTTTTGATTATAAAAATAATTATTGATAGTTCTGTTATAGGTTAATATATTTTTAATGAATTTTGACATAAATGTTAATGCCAATATAACTATCTCTAAGGACACGTAAATTACCTTTAGAGACAAATTATTTGCCTTAGAGACAAGTTTACTACCTTTAGATGAACCAAGTTTGTATTAAAGAATATGTCGAAAAAATCAGTCCTATGACTGAAAAATAGTGGTGATATTTCTGCCAAAAAAAAAAAAATCGTGGTATTAAGGCAGAATTTAATATGTAAATATTTTAAATCACATACCATCAATAGTGTTTTGGGTAAAATAAAGCAATCATGGATCCATATATCGGATTTTTACAGGTAATAAAACGTGCCGCAAATGAAAGTTATGAAGCAGAGTTTAATCTCATAAAACGACAGTAGTGTATAATATGTACGAGGAAGTGCATTAGCAAAATGAAAATGTCTTCGGTTTGATGCCGACGAGTTAAAAGCTTTATGAAGCGACACGCGGGACAGACAAGTGTAGAGTTAACTGGGTATTAAACGTCCTAACATAATGAAACGACAACCGGACACCCATGTGTTGCAACGACAACCGGACACCCAAGTGTTGCAACGACAACCAGACACCCAAGTGTTGCAGTTAACTATTACACAACATAATGAAACGACAACCGGACACCCGTGTTGCAGTTAACTATTACACAACATAATGAAACGACAACCGGACACCCGTGTTGCAGTTAACTATTACACAACATAGTGAAACGACAACCGGACACCCAAGTGTTGCAGTTAACTATTACACAACATAGTGAAACGACAACCGGACACCCAAGTGTTGCAGTTAACTATTACACAACATAGTGAAACGACAACCGGACACCCAAGTGTTGCAGTTAACTATTACACAACAAACCTTTATAAAGCAACACCCCGCACACACAAGTGTTGCAGTAACTCAGTATTTCACAGTTTACAGTTATAGGCTCTAGCTCTTCCTGGTGATGGTGCGATGGCGTTTTTCTAATATTTTCAAGTGTATTTTATTATATTCCTTCAGCGTCCTAAACGTAAACTTATCTTCTGTTTACTGGCTACGGACACAGCTTTTTGGTCTCCTAGTATAGTTTAATATCCTTATGCACCCCATACCCCTCCTGTGGGCGGTAGTCACTCCATACCCCTCCTGTGGGAGGTAGTCGCCCCATACCCATCCTGTGGGAGGTAGTCGCCCCATACCCATCCTGTGGGTGGTAGTCACCCCATACCCATCCTGTGGGTGGTAGTCACCCCATACCCCTCCTGTGGGCAGTAGTCACCCCATACCCATCCTGTGGGCGGTAGTCACTCCATACCCCTCCTGTGGGAGGTAGTCACCCCATACCCCTCCTGTGGGAGGTAGTCGCCCCATACCCATCCTGTGGGTGGTAGTCACCCCATACCCATCCTGTGGGCGGTAGTCACTCCATACCCTTCCTGTGGGAGGTAGTCACCCCATACCCATCCTGTGGGTGGTAGTCACCCCATACCCCTCCTGTGGGCGGTAGTCACTCCATACCCCTCCTGTGGGAGGTAGTCACCCCATACCTCTACAGGGAGGTAGTCACCCCATACCCCTCCTGTGGGCGGTAGTCACCCCATACCCATCCTGTGGGCGGTAGTCACCCCATACCCATCCTGTGGGACGTAGTCACCCGATACCCATCCTGTGGGCGGTAGTCACTCAAACCCATCCTGTGGGAGGTAGTCACCCCATACCCATCCTGTGGGCGGTAGTCACCCCATACTCATCCTGTGGCCGGTAATCACCCCATCCTGTGGGCGGTAGTCACCCCATACCCATCCTGTGGGACGTAGTCACCCCATACCCATCCTGTGGGCGGTAGTCACCCCATAACCATCCTGTGGCCGG
This sequence comes from Cherax quadricarinatus, assembly GCF_038502225.1. Taxonomy (NCBI): domain Eukaryota; kingdom Metazoa; phylum Arthropoda; class Malacostraca; order Decapoda; family Parastacidae; genus Cherax; species Cherax quadricarinatus. The sequence continues at coordinate 15,767,975 of NC_091367.1, forward strand.
TAATCACCCCATCCTGTGGGCGGTAGTCACCCCATACCCATCCTGTGGCCGGTAATCACCCCATCCTGTGGGCGGTAGTCACCCCATACCCATCCTGTGGGACGTAGTCACCCCATACCCATCCTGTGGGACGTAGTCACCCCATACCCATCCTGTGGGAGGTAGTCACTCCTTACCCATCCTGTGGCCGGTAGTCACCCCATACCCATCCTGTGGGCGGTAGTCACCCCATCCTGTGGGCGGTAGTCAAAAGATTAGAGGTACATAATGGGTCCAAGGACTGGGCCCCAAAGTTTTGATAGCTGAACAAATTACAAAGGTAATGAACTCCAGGTAGACCTGGTTACAATCATGACCAAGTTACAAAGGTAATGAATCATCTACACGTCTATATATGGTTACAATCATGAACAATTCACACGTCCACACCCTACCACAACTGTAATAAGTTATTAATGCATATATCAATAATGACGTGTTGGTAAACAAGACATATGTGCAATATATCGGTACATGAATTGCCGAAACGTTACGGGAGCGCAGCAGACTTACTCAGTTCGTTACATTGACCGAGACACTTAAGGCACTATAAGTGGAGTTTATTTTTAAGTGATCAGTCCTCACTATATATGCCACTTTTCCACTGTATGTTGGTTATCATAAAACAGGATTACTACTTAAACTAGGTATTCAGCACCACTTGGGCTGGTAACTATATTACCACCACTACCCTCTGAGCTGGTAAATAGATTATCACCACTACCCCCTGGGCTAGTAACTAGATTACCACCACTACCCCCTGGGCTGGTAACTAGATTACCACCACTTCCAACTGGGCTGGTAACTAGATTACCACCACTACCACCTGGGCTGGTAACTAGATTACCACCACTACCCCCTGGGCTGTTAACTAGATTACGACAACTTTCACCTGGACTGGTAACTAGATTACCACCACTTCCACCTGGGCTGGTAACTAGATTACCACCGCTTTCACCTGGGCTGGTAACTAGATTACCACCGCTTTCACCTGGGCTGGTAACTAGATTACCACCACTACCACCTGGGCTGGTAACTAGATTACCACCACCACCTGGGCTGGTAACTAGATTACCACCACTTCCACCTGGGCTGGTAACTAGATTACCACCACTTCCACCTGGGCTGGTAACTAGATTACCACCACTACCACCTGGGCTGGTAACTAGATTACCACTACCACCTGGGCTGGTAATTAGATTACCACCACTACCACCTGGGCTGGTAACTAGATTACCGCCACTACCACCTGGGCTGGCAACTAGATTACCACCACTTCCACCTGGGCTGGTAACTAGATGTTACAAAAAACGCGATTCTGAAAGCTTCGAGATCTCCAGTGAATACTAGAAAGGACTGCCCTTCTAGCATCCAGCCTGTTACTGGGTTTTTGTAACAAGTAGTCAGTATCCTTGTCCAATTATCCATTAGGATTCAGTATAATTTAATAGTGCTTCAGGATTACAACTGGTAGGCTACTAACTAGAGAAATTAAAATTTAATAAATTTATTAAGTATCGTCTAGAGGTATATCATCAAAGTAAATTAAATTAATAATCAAAACAAATTAATAATAATCACTTCTCTCTTATACAGTAGTATTGTGCTGAAAGCACATATCACATTTATAATTCTTAAGTACCGTCTGGTACATTAACATTTAATAAGATATTACAAATATGTACAAGTAAGTTTGTGTATGTGTGTAAGTGCTCTAAGTAGTTCGCTATGTCTCAAGACTCGACTAGACTTAAACAAGTGACTGACAAAGTTCTCTCATAAACGAACTTCTTGACCAACTAGCAATCAGAACAGTCTGCTTGAACAATAAAACGACTGAAAAGCCGAACAACAATATAACAAGCAACTGCGACACAATCAGGAACAAGGAAATAATATAACGACACTAAGTAGGGACCATCTGCAGATCCTCCACAATTCAAATTCAAATTCAAAGTTTATTCTCTATAAGGATTACAATGCTGAGTTTACAGAAATTTGGTTATTGTGTGGTTTACATGTAGTAAAATAGCGATAACAGAGTGTACCACTAGAACGCTTAGCATGGCTAGGCATTTCGGGCAGACTTAGTTTTATTCTTAATTGTAAAATATTACAAATTATGAGGTAAGTTGGTATTATGGCTAAGTGACTAAATACTAGTTTGTGAGTTTAGCAATGTAAATGCTTTTGTTTTGGCACAGGACATAGTTTCAGTATTGGAGTATCACAGGATTCATTATTTTAAGATTGAGATTAATATTTCTGTTTATGGTCAAATGAGTCAGTGAGTGTAAGTGTGAACCACCAGGTGGTATTCGTGTAGTTAGTAGACAGGGTGTATCAGGGAGATAAGATGTTTTCTAATGGTAGTTTTGAAGGTGATGAATGTGTCTGCAGTTCTAGAGTTCTCAGGTAGGGTATTCCAGATTTTAGGGCCTTTGACATACATTGAATTTTTGTAAAGGTTTAGTCAGACACGGGGAATGTCGTAGAGATGTTTGTGGCTGGTGTTATGCCTGTGGGTTCTGTCACAACTATCAAGAAAGCGTTTTATGTCAAGGTTTATATTAGAGTTTAAGGCCCTGTAGATGTAGATTGCACAGTAGTAAGTGTGGATGTACTGAACAGGGAGTAAGTTTAGGTCTATGAAGAGTGGGGGGGGGTGTGTTGCCAGGGATGGGATTTAGTGATTATTCTTACTGCAGCTTTTTGTTGGGTTATTATTGGCTTTAGGTGTGTTGCTGCAGTTGATCCCCAAGCACAAATAGCATAGGTGAGGTATGGATAAATAAGTGAGTGGTATAGTGTGAGAAGGGCATTTTGCGGCACGTAGTATCGTATCTTGGAGAGGATCCCAACCGTTTTGGATACTTTTTTGGTTATATGCTGGATATGGGTGCTGAAATTCAGGTTGTTGTCAAGGTATAAGCCTAAGAATTTGCCCTCATTATTTCTGGTAATTAGAGTGTTGTCAATCTTAATGTTAATTTGTGCATCTCCTGCTCTGCTACCAAACATAATATAGTAGGTTTTGTCAGTGTTAAGCATAAGTTTATTGGCTGTCACAAAACTCCCATACTACTGAATCTAAGTTCAGCATAAGAAAATCCCCGACTGTGATAGTACACAGATACCAGTGCAAGTTAGGTCAGAAGCTACAGCTCAGGACCTGAGTTGTTTAGTGTGTCTATGCGACATACAACCTCAGTACAGCGTCGAAAATCACTAAGTCTATACAATGTTCTGTGAACAGGGTATCACAGAACCTACAAGAAAGCTAGAGACGGTCTTCCAACAAGGGCCTATAAGGAAGATTTAGGCACTTTGTCTGGAATACGTCCAACCACCCAGCGAGTCTAGACCAGACTGAATACTTCAGGCGAGGTGAGGACTCCCCCCCCCTCGATCACGTGATAGCTCCGTGGGTCGCTGCCCAGCAAGAAGCCGGCAGGGAAACGAGCAAAGAGCGATAATTACAGTAGTTAGACAATCAAGACTTGAACTGAGCACATAATATGTTACATCCTACCTAACAACATAACTAAGTCAAATAATAATATAAAGCAATATATTTACGATTTAGCTATTATCGCAAATATAAGCAATATAAAATTATATGAAAAGATAATTATACGTATATATACATAATAATCAGTTCAACCCATTCAGGGGTTGCAACACTAGATTACCACCACTTCCACCTGGGCTGGTAACTAGATTACCACCACTTCCACCTGGGCTGGTAACTAGATTACTACCACTTCCACCTGGGCTGGTAACTAGATTACCACCACTTCCACCTGGGCTGGTAACTAGATTACTACCACTACCACCTGGGCTGGTAACTAGATTACCACCACTTCCACATGGGCTGGTAACTACATTACCACCACTTCCACCTGGGCTGGTAACTAGATTACTACCACTACCCCCTGGGCTGGTAACTAGATTACCACCACTTCCACATGGGCTGGTAACTAGATTACCACCACTTCCACCTGGGCTGGTAACTAGATTACCACCACTTCCACCTGGGCTGGTAACTAGATTACCACCACTTCCACCTGGGCTGGTAACTAGATTACCACCACTTCCACCTGGGCTGATAACTAGATTACCACCACTTCCACCTGGGCTGGTAACTAGATTACCACCACTACCACCTGGGCTGGTAACTAGATTACCACCACTACCACCTGGGCTGGTAACTAGATTACCACCACTTCCACCTGGGCTGGTAACTAGATTACCACCACTACCACCTGGGCTGGTAACTAGATTACCACCACTTCCAACTGGGCTGGTAACTAGATTACCACCACTTCCACCTGGGCTGGTAACTAGATTACTACCACTACCACCTGGGCTGGTAACTAGATTACCACCACTTCCACCTGGGCTGGTAACTAGATTACCACCACTTCCACCTAGGTGGTAACCTCCACGGTTACCTCCACGACCACCTGGGCTCGTAATTAGGTTACCTCCACGACCACCTGGCTGGTAATTAGGTTACCTCTACGACCACCTGGGCTGTGTTACGACTTTCATGTCGTAACTTAAATAAAATATTCCTGACTCCTAAAGGCTGCTCACACTGCTGTCTATAAGTTGTAAAATTACTGAAAAACACAGCAAACCTTGGGCCAGCATGTACTCATATATTAAGCAATATTAATTATTATTAGGAAGGAAGAACAAAAACTCACCTATTTAAAAATGTATCTTTATTAATAGTAACTTATATACAACTTATAACTACTACAAAAAACCACCACATACCAGATCACATTAACTCACTAGCACACTACTACTAATGAGTTAAAACAAGTCAGGGAGGCACCATGACATACACACTCTCCTCTTCACTTCTGCCTGGTAGACTAATTACAAGCAGGCAAAACACCATACAGTACTCTCGCATAAACAGGCCTCTGCATACTAGGGCTTTACAAATAAACATGAGAGCACTTAAACACAAACACCTATAGTATACAATAAAAAACTTACCAAATTACCTACTGAAACTACCTCCAAACATGATGACTTGACCTCCGTCACCACCCGACTCGTACTGAACTAAACACGCCTGTCATCTGTCCCTGTTCCGCCCACTGCCTGACTGACAGGAATAAAATGCATTCGATTTAGGGGAATAATACACGTCCACTTTCAGTATACTACACGGAAAATGACATATATGGAGCGTTATTTTACATAAATATTTTTTTACGCATGTTACAACGTAACAGGCTGCTAACTAGATTACCACCACTACCACCTAGGCTGGTAACTAGATTACCTCCACTACCACCTAGACTGGTAACTAGATTACCACCACTACCACCTAGGTTGGTAACTAGATTACCACTACACTAGTGCTGGTAACTACCTCACCACCACCCCCACTACCCCCAGTGCTGGTAACCATCTCACCACCAGTATCACCAGTGCTGGTAACCAGCTCGCCACCACTACCTCCAGTGCTGGTAACCGTCTCACCACCACTACCTCCAGGCTAGTAACCAGCTCACCACCACTACCAATAGTGCTGGTAACCATCTCACCACTACCACCAGTGCTGGTAACCAGCTCATTACCACCACCACTACCACCAGTGCTGGCAACCTGCTCACCACCACTACCACTAGTGCTGGCAACCTGCTCACCACCACTACCACTAGTGCTGGTAACCAGCTCGCCACCACTATCACCAGTGCTGGACTAACCAGCTCACCACCACTACCAACATTGCTGGTAACCAACTCTCCACCACTATCACCAATGCTGGCAACCAGCTCACCACCACTACCACCAGTGCTGGTAACTAGCTTGCCACCACTACCACTAGTACTGGTAAACTGCTCACCACCACCACTAGTCCTGGTAACCATCTCACCACCACTACCACCAGTGTTTGTAACCATCTCACCACCACTACCACCAGTGCTGGTAACCATCTCACCACCACCACCACTAGTCCTGGTAACCATCTCATCACCACTACCACCAGTGCTGGTAACCATCTCACCACCACTACCACCAGTGCTGGTAACCATCTCACCACCACTACCACCAGTGCTGGTAACCATCTCACCACCACTACCACCAGTGTTTGTAACCATCTCACCACCACTACCACCAGTGCTGGTAACCATCTCACCACCACCACTACCACCAGTGCTGGTAACCATCTCACCATCACCACTACCACCAGTGCTGGTAATCATTTCACCACCACTACCACCAGTGCTGGTAACCATCTCACCACCATCACTACCACCAGTGCTGGTAACCATCTCACCATCACCATTACCACCAGTGCTGGTAACCATCTCACCACCACTACCACCAGTGCTGGCAACCATCTCACCACCACTACCATATGTTGCATAAGTGTCTCAATCTTCAACTTGTCGGTTTTTCAAACCATTCATCACAACTGTCAGACACTGCAGCATCATGGGATCTTGTTACAAAGAATTCTTCAACACTTGTTCAACCTTTGGACGAAGACCTACTTCGACTAGTTGATGATACCACTATGACTCCACCTCCGCCTGCTTCGCCTCACCTCACTACAGTATATAAGCCACGTCTACGACCCTATGCTGTATATTCTACAAGATTGATGGACTGTTCACATCGACTCCAGGCTGAGGGACTGATTACCTCAAACTCCTCCTCTCCTTACACCTTTCTACTCTGTATTGGACTGATGAAGCCACTGTGGCGCGAAACGTTTCCTGTATAAAGATTCCCATATGTTGCGTAAGTGTCTCAATCTTCAACTTGTCGGTTTTTCAAACCATTCATCACAACTAGACACTTATTCTCTCAATGTTTTCTATCCTGTTATTTAAAATTATGCTCAATAAACGTCAGTAGGTATAATTACCATTGAGAATAAACCTACTTTTATTAATTAGTCATCTGGACAAACACTGAACATTAAATGGCATAAAAAGCCGAGAAAGATAGAAAGTTTGAAAAACTGAAAATTCAAGGTGTAATAGCGAAATGTTTTACAAAACTTACTGGTTCAAATGATATATACAGTTTTTCCTGAACCCCTTTTTATCTAGAGACAAAAAGAGTTGTCATTTAGGGACGAGTAAGAATAGCCAGATGTATCCGTTAGTGTGCTATTGGTATGCTAACGTAGTATATACAGCATGATTTTATTTTACACGACATTTCGCCCAAAACTGAGTTGCATCGATTGTCGCAGATTGAGTTGTGCTTAATTTAATTCTGAGCCAGATGTTTAAAACAAAAGCTTGGTGTTCAGTGCGTGTAATATCCAGTCACCAGGATGCTCATGGGGTTATAAATAATATCAAAAATCTAGCCTAGATGTATATTAGGGCGAAATTACATCACGTGACTCGTAGATTACAGACTATAAATCTTTAGTTAATTATAATAAAAATATATATATTTTCGATGTGGATGAGAATGAAGTAACAGATCCTGATAACTGAATAAAGCACTTATCTCATGACTTAATGGTGGAAAAGTGAAAAATATTGTGACAACGAAAGTGTTTTGGAATTTTCATTTCCAGAGGGAATTTCATTTGATGCAGCTCTGGAATATATGAGAGCTTGGCCAGTGTTTGAGCAGCTCTGGAATATATGAAAGCTTGTTCAGTGTTTGAGCAGGTCTGGAATATATGAGAGCTTGGTCAGTGTTTGAGCAGGTCTGGAATATATGAGAGCTTGGTCAGTGTTTGAGCAGGTCTGGAATATATGAGAGCTTGGTCAGTGTTTGAGCAGGTCTGGAATATATGAGAGCTTGGTCAGTGTTTGAGCAGGTCTGGAATATATGAGAGCTTGGTCAGTATTTGAGCAGGTCTGGAATATATGAGAGCTTGGTCAGTGTTTGAGCAGGTCTGGAATATATGAGAGCTTGGTCAGTGTTTGAGCAGGTCTGGAATATATGAGAGCTTGGTCAGTGTTTGAGCAGGTCTGGAATATATGAATGCTTGGTCAGTGTTTGAGCAGGTCTGGAATTTATGAGAGCTCGGCCAGTGTTTGAGCAGGTCTGGAATATACGAGAGCTTGGACAGTGTTTGAGCAGGTCTGGAATATACGAGAGCTTGTTCAGTGTTTGAGCAGGTCTGGAATATACGAGAGCTTGGCCAGTGTTTGAGCAGGGATATGCGCACTCTAAGATGAATGTCTCTCAGTGTGGATATGCTGAGGATTTATTTTAGTCCCTGTTCTTGGAATTAAAGTATTCTTGACAGGTGGTGAATAGGCGACATGTAGCCTTGATTACCGAAGTGTAATAGATAGGCTTTAAGCCCACTGAACCAACCAACCTGTTTAAGCAGCCGCTTCTGGTTATTATTAATTAAAAACTGCTTACAAACCGATGGTGTGGTTAGGTAACCACTTGCACACCGGTTCTGGGAATCACTGATTAGGCAACCGATGGCATACCGATGCTATGCACCTGTGTTTAAGTAAATGCCGGTGGATCAGTGCTGAACACTAACGTTCCACTGCTAGATACATGTTACTTAGCCACTAAGTATTGGATATCAGTGATTAATACACTGGTAACGTACTGGGGCTGGGTTTCCGCGATTAAGCAGCTACTGGCGTACCAGTGAAGTATATCAGTGAATTGGCAAGTAATTTCATTCCGGTACTGGGTAGAAGAGAACGCAGTCGCTGTCATAACGATGCTTGGTAACGGAGATTAAACAACCACGATTTTTATCGCTTTAGATGAGAAATGATAACGACTGGGTGTTCGGAGATGAACCACAATAAAAATATTGAGACTGTATACCTAGAGTTTATCTGAGACAATTTCGGCCCGGTCTGTTACCAGGCTTCATGGTGGATCAGGGCCTGATCAACCAGGCTGTTACTGTTGGTCGAACGCAACCCGACGTACGAACCACAGCCCGGCTGGTCAGGTACTGACTTTAGGTACCTGTCCAGTGCCTTCTTGAAGACAGCCAGGGGTCTATTGGTAATCCCCCTTATTTTACCTGGAGTTTACCTGGAGAGAGTTCCGGGGGTCAACGCCCCCGCGGCCCGGTCTGTGACCAGGCCTCCTTAGGTCAGTGTCCCAGGATGCGACCCACACCAGTCGACTAACACCCAGGTACCCATTTTACTGATGGGGAACATAGACAACAGGTGGAAAGAAACACGTCCAATGTTTCTACTCTGGCTGGGAATCGAACCCAGGCCCTCACCGTGTGAAGCGAGAGCGTTAACCACCAGGCCACCAGGCCATTCTGGAAAAAGTGATGTTATTCAGTTTTGCAACTCGTAAAACGAAACGAGTTAATGCAAAAGTGGAAACCTTATCCGAAGCAAGACAGAAGAAACACAGACAGGTCTCGTCTGAGGCACACTCGGACTGACGCACAAGTGAGGTTTGAAAGTAATGGATGTCAGTATTATCTACAATATCGCCCCTTCGTCACTTGGGTAGGAGAGATAAAGGACGTCTACTTACAGCTAAAAATTGAAGCTCCGATTTTGTTATCTTGTAAACAAAAAGCAGACAGTCCCCGAGGTAAGATCAGAACCCGTAGATCATCTGAGTTGGAATGAAGGCCTTGATTATTCCACTGTAAGATACGGTACAAAGTCAGTGTATTCGTCCATTTTTCTTGAGTCGTCTAGCAAAGTTATACGCCTAGTAGTACGCTTGTAAATTAGTACGTCGGTAAGTTAGTACATGGATAAGTTGGTACGTTTGCCCTTCACCGCCTGACGTGTAAAGAAAGGCAGCCCTTTCCGTGAGTCTTTCTTTTATATTATTCTTTCTCGAGTCTTTAGATGCAAAACTGATTCTTGAGGAACAAGAGTCAATATTACCACATCGACCCCTCTGTTGATCGCTTCTGTAAAAGGCGATAGACCTCCTCTCCTCTTAGACAGCTTCTGTAAAAGGCCATAGACCTCCTCTTAGACAGCTTCTGTAAAAGGCCATAGACCTCCGCTCCTCTTAAAGAACACTTACATTGTGCTCTTGAGGGTGTTCCTGCAACACCTGCCTAAAGCGTGTTCTCCTTTCACATGTCGAGGGAGCACCAGAAGAGCTCCCATTAGGCTCACAACTTCCACTACTCGCGAAGCACACAGTGAAGAGCACACAGTAAAGAGGAGGCCTGGTCACAGACCGGGCCGCGGGGGCGTTGACCTCCGGAACTCTCTCCAGGTAAACTCCAGGTAAAGAGCCTGTTTACCCAAGGAGTCCAGCAGTGCGGTCCCCTGGTTGGATACCACCAGTGCAGGAGAGCCGTTCATCACTGTCACATTCACTACCAATACCAGAAATACCATCACTCCTAGTACCACTACTAGCATCATCACTTTATTACCACCACTCCTGGCACCACCACTACCACCATCACCCCCAGTACCACCACTACCACCATCACCCCCAGTACCACCACTACCACCATCACCCCCAGTACCACCACTACCACCATCACCCCCAGTACCACCACTACCATCATAACCCCCACTACCACCATCACTCCCAGTTCCACCACTACCTTCATCATTGGTATTACCACCACTACCAACATCACTGATATTACCACCACTCTTGGCACCACCACTACCACCAACACTCCCAGTACAACTACTGCCACCACCCCCAGTACCACCACTACCACCACCAATCCCAGTACCTCCAATACCATCATCACTCCCAGTACCATCACTACCATCATCACTGATATTGCCACCACTCCTGGCACCACCACTACCACCATCACTCCCAGTACCACCATCACTCCCAATACCACCACTCCCAGCACCAGAACTACCACCACCACCACTCCCAGTGCCACCACTACCACCATCATTCCCAATACCACCGCTCCCAGCACCACCACTACCCGAACTATCACCATCACTGTTATTACCAAAACTTCCAGCACCACCACCATCATTACTACCACCATTACTATTTTTATCACCACTACTAGCACCAACAAAACCAGAACTACCACAGTCACTGTTATTACCACCACTACCAGCACCACCACCAGAGCTACAACCATGACTTATTACCACCAATACCAGCACCACCACTACCAGAACTACCACCATCACTGTTATTACCACCACTACCAGCACCACTACCACCAGAACTGCAACCATCACCACCCCGTCAATATTCACAAAAATATGATTAAACTCTGTGGACATCATACACAGCATTTTATCACCGGTGGAATTTCCCTTTCATGAGTTTTCTATAAATCATTTATTGCCGTTATTCATCGTGACGGATGAGATACCGTGGAAAATTTTACTCGAATTACGTATATATATATATATATATATATATATATATATATATATATATATATATATATATATAGGGAGGTACCACCTCTAGAACTGTTATAGGGACCCTCATCCTCAGAGAAAAGAATAAACTTGCTTCAGGGAAAACTCAAGGTTCTCCCTGAAGCTGTTTGAAAATTTTCTCCTACCACCCCCTATATTTTATGTATATATATATATATATATATATATATATATATATATATATATATATATATATATATTATTTTTTTTTTTTATTATCACACCGGCCGATTCCCACCAAGGCAGGGTGGCCCGAAAAAGAAAAACTTTCACCATCATTCACTCCATCACTGTCTTGCCAGAAGGGTGCTTTACACTACAGTTTTTAAACTGCAACATTATCACCCCTCCTTCAGAGTGCAGGCACTGTACTTCCCATCTCCAGGACTCAAGTCCGGCCTGCCGGTTTCCCTGAATCCCTTCATAAATGTTACTTTGCTCACACTCCAACAGCACGTCAAGTATTAAAAACCATTTGTCTCCATTCACTCCTATCAAACACGCTCACGCATGCCTGCTGGAAGTCCAAGTCCCTCGCACACAAAACCTCCTTTACCCCCTCCCTCCAACCCTTCCTAGGCCGACCCCTACCCCGCCTTCCTTCCACTACAGACTGATACACTCTTGAAGTCATTCTGTTTCGCTCCATTCTCTCTACATGTCCGAACCACCTCAACAACCCTTCCTCAGCCCTCTGGACAACAGTTTTGGTAATCCCGCACCTCCTCCTAACTTCCAAACTACGAATTCTCTGCATTATATTCACACCATATATATATATATATATATATATATATATATATATATATATATATATATATATATATATATATATATATATATATATATATTTGTGTCTTATGCCCAAAAAGTAGATATACACCATTTCCTTGGAAAATTAAATAACTTAGCCCATTCTATAAACTTTACTGTTGAGTTTGAAGAAAATAACTCATTGCCTTTTCTAGATATTTTAATTATTAAGGGTAATAATGAATTCAAATTTAAAATTTACAGAAAACCTACAAATAACTGTTCCTATGTCCACTATTATTCTTCACATCAAGATAGAGTCAAACTGTCTGTTTTCTCATCAATGTTTCTGAGAGCTTTACGAATTTGTAGTCCTGAGTTCATAGATGAGGAAATATCCAAAATTTATGAAATAGGTAACGATTTAAAATACCCAAGAAATGTAATTGATAAATCTTTTAAAGTTGCTAGAAATACTTTTTACAATCCAAAAAGGGACAACCAGCCTCATTCATATAAAAATATGTTGGTTCTCCCTTACCATGAAAACTTGGTTGATATGCCTTCTCTTCTTAAGACTTTTAATATTAAAGTTGTATTCAAAATTTTTGATACAGTAAAAAAACTTTTGATAAAGAATTCCCCCCAAAATGCTGATGGATGTGTCTATAAGATTCCTTGTAAAATTTGCGATAAAGTTTATTACGGTCAAACTGGTAAAAATCTGGAACTAAGATTAAAACAACATAAATATAGCATTAGAACTGGACAAGATTCCAATGCTCTATTTATTCATGTAAGAAATTTTAACCATCCAATTGATTTTCAAAAAGTAGTATCAAGCAAGTCCATGGTCGACAGGAATATAATTGAATCATGTTTCATAAAAAGCAGTTTTGACAATAATATATTTCCTTTGGTTTATATAAATTAGATCCATTTATAATTAATAGAATATGGGAAGAATTTAATAATACACTGGACAAATAATAATTTTAAAAATTTTCTTGGGTAGAATAGTTTGTTGGTGGGTTGTGCAAAGGACCTGTCCAGTTGGGCCGGCGCGCGTCAGGTGTTTAACCGTTGTGGCATCTGATAGTGAGGTGTTGGCCAGACCCCTTATATACCTTCCTTGAATGCTTTACTTTCATAGTTTCTTGATAATGTGAGTAGTCACGAAAGCGCTTGGAATTTCTCTATTCTTTCAGAGTGGTTGTTTTGCATATTCTGAAATCACCTGTTTACTGTGATCTTATTGCATATAATTATATATATATATATATATATATATATATATATATATATATATATATATATATATATATATATATATATAATATCGTACCGAATAGGTAAAACTTGCAATTTTGGCTTAAATAGCAACGCTCTTCTTGCTGAATAAGGCTAGCGAAAATTTGTGTATGCAATAATTTCGCAAAAATCATTCTGGATGTAACGAAAAAAAAATAATTGTGTATTATTAAATTTTGGTAAACTTATCTAAAATATATTTTGTTGAATTAGGCTAAATTAAATTGCGTTTGTTATAATAAGGTTAGATAAGTTTTCTAATGTTCTTTTGGTTCAAAATCATTTATTTATATTTTATCATAAATGAAAAAAATATATATCTTCAAATGTATAAGAGAAAATTTTAGAAAGGACTTAAATTTAGATGCGCCCTTGCTAATTTGCCAGTTTTACCTATTTGGCACGACATACAAAATTTATATAAAAAAATATAGGGAGGTACCACCTCTAGACCTTTACTAGGGACTCTCAGGACCAAAGCCGCCACAGACATCTTTAATAGATGTCTAGTTCCGTTGTGGTACATTGTTAGCTCTTCAAGGAACTTCCAGATCAGGATAGCGAGCCTGAAGGTCTCCCACACAACTGGTCTTTCTTTAACTCGCCCATCTCTGAAATTCTTGATCATTGTAACTCTTCGTTAATATATACGGAACTAGAAGCCAGAGATTTATAACTAAGAAAATATATTTAACTTTTATGTGTTAATAATTTCCCATAGTTTACCACTGAAAAAATGTATAGAAAACCTGATAAGTATAATATTTTTAGCTATAGTACCCCTCAAGGAAGGTTCCTTGATGTTGGTGAGGGGCTCTTGATTTAAGGAATTGGATCTGTGCTCCAGTTCCCCGAATTAAGCCTGAATGCCTTCCACATCCCCCCCCAGGCGCTGTATAATCCTCCGGGTTTAGCGTTTCCCCCTTGATTATAATAATAATAATTTAGCTATAGTAATATTAATATAGTAATATTTATATAGTAATACTAATATTGTAATATTAATATAGTAATATTTATATAGTAATTTTAATATAGGAATATTAATATAGGAATATTAATATACTCTTTGGAATTATTCAATTTGGTTCTGAAATTTCTAGTATAAACTAATTTAAAATATGTTGTTTGAATACAAAGACGTTTTAATTAAACTCTGATGTAAATCATATTGGTTGAATTAGTTTAGCTGCGTTACTCAACTAATGTAGACAAAAATTTGTTTTTTTTTCTAATCGTATCGTGCCTTACTTTCATTGTATTATAAATTTTAGATTCTGATGAAGAATGAAGAAACATCGGATACGTTAAAAAAGGAAGTGAATATCCATGAAATATATATATATATATATATATATATATATATATATATATATATATATATATATATATATATATATATATATAACGTTAATGCATCCATGGAAGTAAGTTGCTTTAAAGCAATGAATATACGTACTTTGACTTGCTGGGATATGAACTGGAGACGTCTAGACAGCCTGGGAAGCTCACTAAACTCTCGACGCCACCATGCCATTGTATGGTGACGTAGTGGACTAGACGACTTGGCTTCAAATCCTGTCTAGATGTAGTTTGCTCTTTCATATGTGTGAGTGTATATAATATATATATATATATATATATATATATATATATATATATATATATATATATATATTACATTATATTATATATATATATATATATATATATATATATATATATATATATATATATATATATATATATATATATATATATATACATTATATATATATATATATATATATATATATATATATATATATATATATATATATATATATATATATATATATATATATATATATATGTCGTGCCGAATATGTAAAACTGGTCAATTAGCAAGAACTCATTTAAAATTAAGTCCTTTGTAAAATTTTCTCTTATACGCTTAAAGATATATTTTTTCATTAATGTTGATGTAAAAATTTGATAAAGCTTGATAAAGCTCCTGGAGAGCGAAACGTTGCCACAATAAAAAGTCACATTAGTTGTATTAGTGTCCTTTTACTTTACATAAAAATTTATAATTTTGCGCCAAAAGGAACTTAGAAAACTTACCTAACCTTATTATAACAAGCGCAATTTATTTTAGCCTAACCCAGCTAAATATATTTTAGATTTGTTTACAATAATTTAATACTAAACAAACACAGTGAAATGTATTTTTTTCGTTAGGTTCAGAATGATTTTGGCGAAATTATTGCATGCACAAATTTTCGCTTGTCCTATATGACAAGATGAGCGTTGCTATTTAAGCCAAGATCGCAAGTTCTGCCTATTCGGCACGACATATATATATATATAGTTCCTTGATAATGTGAGTAGTCACGAAAGCGCTTGGAATTTCTCTATTCTTTCAGAGTGGTTGTTTTGCATATATATATATATATATATATATATATATATATATATATATATATATATATATATATATATATTCTTTGAAAAATACAGTATTTCAACTTAGAATTTTATGGGTCATTCCACGGCAATGGATGTAAAAAATACATACCCATATACCTTTTTTACATTAAAAACTCTTTGATCTCTCAAATGTCCTGACGCCACGATCATTCACACGTCAAATAATGGGCCATTTCTCATTGAGACAAAGAATAATAATCTTATCGTGTTATTATTTTAAATCATTTAGTCAATATTATCCGAATTAAATTAGGGTATTTAATAATTTACATAGCGCAGGTCTGTGTTTATCCGGCTCTTCACTGGTTAAATATATCTTTAATCCTGTTAGGGAGACAAAGTAATTTACTCACCGGGCTCATTTACCTCACCAGTGTGTCAACAACATTTTTGCGTTATTTGGTTAATATTTGCTTTTAGGAGTTTATTATAACACTGCACCACACGGATCACTTTTATTGAATGCTACATATGTATGGTAAGGCAGGTTAAGTATTGCTTTCTATGTCCTTTAACCTTGAAATGTCAATTTCAATTACATTTAATGGGAAAAAGTATGCCAAATCATATTATTTTATTTCTAGCAGGAAATGTTTATTGTTTTACAGGCAGAGGCTTGAGTTGAGCTGCCTTCCAGGTACACACCATGAGAGGGAAGTACAGTGCAGGGAAGCGACGTCCCTGCACTGTACTTCCCTCTCATGGTGTGTACCTGGAGGGCAGCTTAATCTAAGCCTCTTCCTGTAAAACAATTAACATTTACTGCTTGAAATAATGTGTGATTTGGCATACTTTTTCCCATTAAATGTAACTGTAGCAGCAGTTCCTATTTTAAGTGTTATAATACACTTAGCCTCCAGTCCCCCCCAAAATTGACATTTTAAGGTTAATGGACATAGAAAGCAATACTTAACCTGCCTTACCATACAGAAAATGCTTACCATTGCCCTGTTCTATATTATACATTCTCAGACACCTCATCTCTAGCATTTTTCAATCTTTCATCACACTAATATACACTAATTCAAAGGAAAAATATATGAATTATTTCCTATACAATGTTGGTCCAGGCTGAGGAATGTTGTCAGTCATATAGATCTGAAAATATAATAAAAGGGCTATATAATTGAGAACCGTTCCTATAATATTGACACTGTGGCTTTCAATTTGGTGAAATATGGGTTACGAATATTTACGTGACATATTTTCCTTTAGCCACAAAATTTTCCGATATTTAAAAACGAAGACACTTAACCGGAAACAATGCTGGGAAAAATGTTGTAAAATATTGCAACGTTTAAAATTATTAATGGTTAAAATAGATTAAATTATGGTTGATATCCATATTTCCTCCACTTGCTTAATTATTTTTGCTGATTTATTGATTGATTGATTGTAATGTGTGCAGACGAAAATCTAGAAGATATAATTAATGTGTGTGGGTTACCATTTGTCAAAGGTACTTGCCGCTAGACACTTTTTTGTGCGTGTGTGTGTGTGTGTGTGTGTGTTTGTGCGCGAGTATTTACCGAGTTGTTTTTTGTGGGAATCGAGTTTCAGTTCCTGGCCCCTTCTCATAACCCTTCTCTTAACCATAATATTGGTTCCTGGCTTCGTGGGGCGTATCATACATACTCTTGATACCGTGTATTGTCTGCCTCTACCATTTCATAGGAACATAAGAAAGAAGGAACACTGCAACAGGCCTACTGACCCATGCGAAGCAGGTCTATGCCACCCCGGGGTCTTGAACAATGACCACCTAGTCAGGTCACTTCCACTTAAGGAAGGAGCACGACACTAGACCTGGTAGCCCAAGCTAGCCAGGTCCAACTCACACCCACCCACACCAACTCATGTGTTTATCCAACCTATTTTTAAAACTACACAAGGTCTTAGCTTCTATGACGGCACTCGGGAGTTTGTTCCACTCATCCACAACTCTGTTACCAAATCAGTGCTTTCCTATATCCTTCCTGAATCTGAACTTTTCCAACTTGAAACCATTGCTGCGAGTCCTGTCTTGGCTGGATATTTTCAGCACGTTATTTACATCCCCTTTATTTATTCCTGTTTTCATTTATACACCTCAGTCATATCCTCCCTAATTCTACGCCTTTTTAGAGAGTGCAGATTCAGAGCCCTCAGTCTATCCTTACATGGAAGATTTCAGATACATGGGATCAACTTTGTCATCCTCCTCTGTACGTTTTCCAGAGCATTTATATCCATTCTGTAATACGGTGACCAGAACTGTGCAGCATAATCTAAATGAGGCCTAACCAAGGATATATAGAGTTGAAAAACAACCTGAGGACTTCTATTATTTATACTTCTTGATATGAAGCCAAGGATTCTGTTAGCTTTATTGCGAACACTTATGCACTGTTGTCTTGGTTTCAGATTACTGCTAACCAGAACTCCTAAATCCTTTGCGCAATCAGTATTAAGATCTACACTATTCATTTTATAAGTGGCATGGTTATTGTCCTGTCCAACATCCAGCCCATTCCATTTATTAGCGAACCATGGACTGAAAAAGTATTTTCTAACGTCCCTAACTTCACCTGTCTTCAGTTTCCATCTATGACCTTTCGTCTTCATGCCTCTAATTTCAAAGAAATCTGTCTCCTGTCTTCTCTGTCCGAAGTACCTGAGTATCTTGTACGTCGTAATCATGTCTCCCCTAATCCTTTTTCAGGTTCAGTTCATTCTTCAAAACTCAATCCTCTCAGCTCTGGAACTAATGATCTTAGAAACCTTTGGACCTTTCCTAGTCTACATATATGCTTGATCAGATGAGGGTTTCATGCTGGTGCTGTGCACTCCATGATGGGCCTAATATATATCGTGTAGAAATTTCTGACAGCAATTCTGAGATTAGCTGTTCTCGCATATGCTACAGGTGCTAATCAATTTATGTACACCTTTTCTCGATGCGTTGAGTTCGATGTTCATTCCAAGAACATCGCCTTTCATGCTGTACTCCGTCTCTGGTCACCTCTTTCCACCCCTAATCTTGTTAAATTATTGAGGAAACGTTCCGCCACACAGTGGCTTCATCAGTCCATACAAAGGATAAACGTGGCGGTTCTTTGAACCATTCATCTACAATCCCTAATCTTCATAACCTCTACTTTCTAGGGCTGAACTCCAGTAACCACTTGTTTGACTATTCTTGAAGTCTGTCCAGGTCAACCCGTAGCCAAGCTACGGGTTGACCTTCAATTTGTATTCTTAATAGTTTGGCGTCATCAACCAGACGTGTGAGTCATTATAAGAATGTATTTACATAAGCCATTATACGTCTATATTTTCCATCTTTCTTCATCGGAAATTGCAGACTCAAGGCACACGCTGTCCTCAACATGGAACAGCCCCTTAAGCAGTTCATAGTGCTCCCATGTGGTGATGTTGCCACGAATAAACACATCATCTATCAAAGACCTCACTACGAAACGCAGCCCCACACCTCTAACTTCCACAGCAGGCGTATATACCATCCCCTGTGGATTTTGTCTAAAGAAATATGTAGGAGAAACGGGCAGAGATCTTGCGGTCCGTCTGAACGAGCATCGAAGTGCCTGTAACAGAGACGATTTAAGGTACGCCTGTGTCCTCCACAAAGACTCCACGGGGCATTTGATGAACTAGGATGAGGCACAACTCGTTTTCACCGAACAAAGTCTTAGACGCCGACGGTGTCTAGAAGCCTCGCTAATCCCCGTCACCGACACAATAGAACGTAACACTGGAAACCACATAATTTCTAAAAATTGGCATTCATGATACTCAGGCAGGCAAAGCACCACCTATCCAGCAACACAGGAGTCACAAGATCTCATCGTGTACCCGTCCTCATCCCAATATGGCATTCTTCAGGTCACCATGTGTCACTCACACCTCACTCTCCGCCTATATATACTGTCTTTCAACCTCTGTATATTAGAAGTGATCAAGGTCCCGGGACCGAAATGTTTTCTATTAAATATGTCATAGTGTTTGCCTACGTGTGTTTCTAAACCAACTCGTCTGTATTTTTTACCAAGGTTTATACCACAGTGGCATTACCCGGTGCACAGTGGCATTACCACGTGCACAGTGGCATTACCACGTGCACAGTGGCATTACCACGTGCACAGTGGCATTAGACTTTGTCTAGACAAGTTGCCTGGCTAAGTTCATTACCTTAACGTTGTTTTGTAATGAATCCATCCGAAGAGACTCGTCTCCCAAGCATTCACTTTACAGAACGCCATTGTCACAGTTCTCTGATGTCTTATCATTATATGAGTTCTTGTTTACTGTAAAACCTTCAAGTACATACTCATTGGTGGTGGGACGAAGATTATTCGTCCCACCACCACTACTATGAGCTACCATTGTGTCTGACTTGACGCTTTGAGTAATCTGACACTGTTGCTCGGATTCTGGTAACAGCGCAACCCACTACAGCAAGCTTGCAACTAAATGTGTTCGTGTGTGAGAAACTAAAGCGTCACTGTGTTCCAGGAGAATGTATTTTGTTTCCCTGAAATATAACACAGACCTGTTCGACAAGACCACACCAGGTGACCAGCAGTAAACTTGAGACCTGTATAATATAAATTATCTGATCGTCCACTCGTTAAAGTAATAAAAGCAAATGATTTCCTTTGTTTTATTTTGCAGTCCTCTTCACTACATACTCCACCACTGAAGCAAGACTACGAACTGCTGAAAGAGACAACGATCTACAGGAATGACATTGAATAATCAATGTGAAACTCTGAAAATCAGAAGCGAGAGACTGAACTGATTGAACGAGACTTCGAACAGTAGGAAAGACACGAGGAAAAGATGTAAAAAATTGAAAAAAAAGATGAAATCCATTTTTGGGATTAAAGTTTTCTTCAGTGGTTGCGAGAAGGTTACCGTGTAGTCTTAATTACCCCTAGTGTAATCGATAGGCGTTAAACCCCATCGATCTGCCGGGTAAAAGGTTTAACCAACTAGCCCAACAGTCGGTGCAAGTGTTCCCCTGGGATGTGTGCTTGGTCCATTGTTATTGAATATCTACTTTAACAGATGATTGTACTCAAACATTTACTTATGGAAGAGATGAAATGCCAGCTACTCTGATTTACATCAATCACCAGCTTACACCTATATTAACCTGGGGAAAACGATGGCAGGTTATATTATCTCCTGAGACAACACAAATGATGATGGTCTTCTTCCCCTACCAGGTGGCAAATCCACTATTCCTGGGGAGGACGGTATCACATCTGCCCTTGAACGAAACTAAAAAAAAAAACCGGAGTGAAACATAGTGAACTGCTGCAATTAATTTTTTGGAGTGCGCTTGCAATTCAAGAGAGAGAGCTACCAACAGGCTCTTAATACAGCTTTTCGTACTATTATACTCATTCTGCAACCCGGCTTCTCATTCAGTTTGCGTAGGTTACAGTACCATTTTCATTTCCCTTTCTATCCACCCCACATCACTCCCCAGGTGTCCTTCTAACAATCAGAATTTTAGTCGTTCGCCGAGTAGTGGAAAACTCATGCAATTATGTAAATGAGCTCCGTGCAATATATATATACATATATATATATATATATATATATATATATATATATATATATATATATATATATATATATATGGAAGGAAGGCGGGGTAGGGGTCGGCCTAGGAAAGGTTGGAGGGAGGGGGTAAAGGAGGTTTTGTGTGCGAGGGGCTTGGACTTCCAGCAGGCATGCGTGAGCGTGTTTGATAGGAGTGAATGGAGACAAATGGTTTTTTAATACTTGACGTGCTGTTGGAGTGTGAGCAAAGTAACATTTATGAAGGGATTCAGGGAAACCGGCAGGCCGGACTTGAGTCCTGGAGATGGGAAGTACAGTGCCTGCACTCTGAAGGAGGGGTGTTAATGTTGCAGTTTAAAAACTGTAGTGTAAAGCACCCTTCTGGCAAGACAGTGATGGAGTGAATGATGGTGAAAGTTTTTCTTTTTCGGGCCACCCTGCCTTGGTGGGAATCGGCCAGTGTGATAAAAAATATATAAATATATATATATATATATATATATATATATATATATATATATATATATATATATAGATATATATATATATATATATATATATATATATATATATATAGATGGGGTCCACCTCTGGTGTAAATTGTGGGACCCATAGCCTCGGAGAAGTGGATAAAAAGGCTTCAAGGAAGAATATTTGGATTTCTTCCTGAAGATATATTTTTTTCCATTTATGTTAATGTAAAAATTAATAATTTTTTACCAGAAGAATCTTAGAAAACTTACCTAACCTTATTATAACAAGCACAATTTATTTTAGCCTAATCCAACTAAATATATTTTAGATTTGTTTACAATAATTTAATACTAAACAAACTCAGTGAAATATATTTTATATATATATATATATATATATATATATATATATATATATATATATATATATATATATATATATATATATATATATATATATATATATCGTGCCGAATAGGCAGAACTTACGATCTTAACTTAAATAGCAACGTTCATCTTGCCATATAGACAAGTGAAAATTTGTGTATGCAATAATGTCGCCAAAATCATTCTGAACCTAACGAAAAAAATATATTTCACTGAGTTTGTTTAGTATTAAATTATTGTAAACAAATCTAAAATATATTGAGTTGGATTAGGCTAAAATAAATAGCGCTTGTTATAATAAGGTTAGGTAAGTTTTCTAAGATTCTTCTCGTAAAAAATTATTAATTTTTACAGTAACATAAATGGAAAAAAATATATCTTTAAACGTATGAGAGAAAATTTCAGAAAGTACTTAATTTTAAATGAGTTCTTTCTAATTGACCAGTTTTACATATTCGGCACGACATATATATATATATATATAATATATATATATCTATATATATATATATATATATCTGTATATATATATATATATATATATATATATATATATATTAGTGTCGTACCTATTAAATCGAACTTGCCTAATAAACAGAACTCCATTACCAAGGTATAAAACTTATAAATTAGGGTTTTTTATATTTGTTCTATTTTGAAAGATTAATGGATACTTTTGGATGTAAAGAATAATAAATCTTCCACCCTTAGCACACATTGTTCTTTTATTGCTTCCAAAGAATTAATGGAATCAGAATTAATTGAATTAAGAAAATTATTTCTGTGCGCATCTCCGAAATCAGAGGATTTTTTCCACCTTTTTTTTTTCTAACGAGGCTAATTAATGACCACTGAATTTTATTTGTTTTAAATTTAATTACTGAGCTAATAATAAAAGACTTTGAAGAGATTTGTAAGAGTATTTATGTTTACACAGTTGTGTATAGCTCTTGGGCCCCGCCTTTGCGCAACTGGTATTGCTACTCTCTGCTCATTTCATTTTTTTTTTTTTTTGATCAAATAAGTCCCAGGGACTTATTTGATTCCTCCTATCTAATAAAATCTGTACCTTTCAACTTTGTCTTTGAGTTTAATAAAAACTGTGATGAATAAACAGACAGGTGGACGGGGGTTAGAACGGTGGTCCAGAGATTAACAGGTTCGGTGGCCCCGAGATTAACTAGTCCGGTGGTCCCGAGATTAACTAGTCCGGTGGTCCCGAGATTAACTAGTCCGGTGGTCCCGAGATTAACTAGTCCGGTGGTCCCGAGATTAACTAGTCCGGTGGTCCCGAGATTAACTAGTCCGGTGGTCCCGAGATTAACTAGTCCGGTGGTCCCGAGATTAACTAGTCCGGTGGTCCCGAGATTAACTAGTCCGGTGGTCCCGAGATTAACTAGTCCGGTGGTCCCGAGATTAACTAGTCCGGTGGTCCCGAGATTAACTAGTCCGGTGGCCCCGAGATTAACTAGTCCGGTGGCCGCGAGATTAACTAGTCCGGTGGTCCCGAGATTAACTAGTCCGGTGGCCCCGAGATTAACTAGTCCGGTGGCCGCGAGATTAACAGGTCCGGTGGCCCCGAGATTAACTGGTTCCGTGGCCCCGAGATTAACTGGTTCCGTGGCCCCGAGATTAACTGGTTCCGTAGCCCCGAGATTAACTGGTTCCGTAGCCCCGAGATTAACAGATCCAGCGCTTGACCGCTGAGCTACGGGGCTTAATTCATCCACAGTCGTTCATTACGACTTGAATTGAGTTCATAATCTTTTATTTTTTTATTCGCCTGTATTCTCCCGGTCCGGGTCTTTTCCAAGTAGTGGTGACCCGACCTTGGCTCCCTATCTGGGGAGTGTCTCGAGACCTAAGTCTCCCATGGGAGGAGGTACAAGTACCCTCTCATCTTTGGAACCAACTGTCCCCAGGCCTAGTCACAGTCCCCGCCCTCACGGGGCTCGTAGGGAGAAGCTAGGCCTCTGGTCTGCCATCTGCCCCACCCCAAAGAGGCTCGTGGGGATGGCAGTCTTGTTCATAATCTATGATGCTAAAAATCAGCTTCAGTGTTTTATACAAACGTCAAAGAGCCTTCACAGACAGACATGATAGCGTGTTCTAACAAGGATAATTATTTTCATGGTAGATAAGACACATAGGCAACATTGAGGCAACTTTATTCCGAAACGTTTCGCCTACACAGTAGGCTTCTTCAGTCGAGTACAGAAAGTAGGCAGGAGCAGCAGAGATAGTCATAATTATTTTTATATTTTACTGCATTGGTTGGCCATCAAATATTTAAATATTTTATGAAAATGAGTGCAGTAGTGAGTTGACTACTTGTGGTTTGATATGTTGGGTACAGTAGCTGGTTGCAGTAGTGAGTTGACTACTTGTGGTTTGATATGTTGGGTACAGTAGCTGGTTGCAGTAGTGAGGTGACTTGTTAATAGGCTGGATACAGTAGCGAGGTGACTGTTCTGTGGTTTAACATGCTGGGTATATTAGCGAGGTGACTATCCTATGGTTTAACATGCTGGGTATACTAGCAAGGTGATTATCCTGTGGTTTAACATGCTGGGTATACTAGCGAGGTGACTATCCTATGGTTTAACATGCTGGGTATACTAGCAAGGTGATTATCCTGTGGTTTAACAATGATATACTGGTGACTATCCTATGGTTTAACATGCTGGGTATACTAGCAAGGTGATTATCCTGTGGTTTAACATGCTGGGTATACTAGCGAGGTGACTATCCTGTGGTTTAACATGCTGGGTATACTAGCGAGGTGACTATCCTGTGGTTTAACATGCTGGGTATACTAGCAAGGTGATTATCCTGTGGTTTAACATGCTGGGTATACTAGCGAGGTGACTATCCTGTGGTTTAACGTGATGGATATACTAGCGAGGTGACTATCCTGTGGTTTAACATGCTGGGTATACTAGCGAGGTGACTATCCTGTAGTTTAACATGCTGGGTATACTAGCGAGGTGACTATCCTGTGGTTTAACATGGTAGATATACTAGTATACTAGAGGTGATTATCCTGTAGTTACTAGCGAACTATGCTGGGTATACTAGCGAGGTGACTATCCTGTGGTTTAACATGCTGGGTATACTAGCGAGGTGAATATCCTGTGGTTTAACATGCTGGATATACTAGCGAGGTGACTATCCTGTAGTTTAATACTGGGTACAGTAGTCGAGCACTTTTGTACTATAGTAGAAATTCCATTAGGGGGAATGTTAATTTTTTTTTCTGAGTTATTGGATTAGAAAATAAACAGAAACTCATTCTCGTTAGAGCGACTTTTACAGGACTTTGTGCATGGAAGGGATAAATCATGCATACTGCTCTAGCTGCAGAAGGATTCAATCTCGCGTGATTCATGCATGTATGATGGGGCACCTCTGTCGCTCCATAAATACCCATGTTCTTGCATGTATTCCGGGAACAGTGCCATCCATACCCTGCTGGCCAATCACCATTGAAAAAACAAAAATACCAACCATGAAATATACTGTGCATACGAAATTCAGCCTAATGTAACATATGAACATAAACAGATATAACATAGTGGATGTAAATTGACTGACTTATGGATCCAAATGATACAAGAAATATGAAAGAGAAAAGGAGGATTTCTTATCATCGGCTGGGAGAACACGAAGCCACAGGTGTAAACTCAGTAAAATAACGATAATAAACATATCAGAAAATATTTCCTAGCTAAATCTATTTTGAAAGCCAAACCGAAGAGGCATGATAGAAAAATCATTACGTTATTGTAATTATGTTATGGTCAATGAATTTCTTGTTAACGATATTTTTTTCTTATACGTAGACCTACGGTAGTGCAATGGGAAATCCACTACCTCAGTCCTGGCCATTTTTTTTAATTGAATACTTTGAAACTCTGTGAAGGGTGTCTTTTCTCTTAGTCCAGAATGACATTTTCAGACCTATGGTAAACTAAATAACATTTAACCTTCCAACTAATTCGAAAGCAAAGGAAAATATAAGGTAATCGTTCTTAAGTTTGTTATAATTACTACTACTTACATCAAGACCAACAAGTGAAATATTTGTGGTATTGTCTGTTTCTCTAGAGCTTAGTGTGTTAAGTAAAAGGACACAAGTGCAACTAATATGACATTTTATTGTGGCAACGTTTCGCTCTCCAGGAGCTTTAAAAAGCCGTTACAAACAATACATGGACATAGAGGAAATATATATAGGCTTAGGGTGAGGTGTAAAACTAGTGGCAGTAGTAGTAGTAATATTATTTGTAGTAGCAGTAGTAAAACTGCTATTGCAACTTATATTACAACTACTACTGCCACTAACTTATTTTTATGGGTAGCATAAAAATAGGTCAGACAAATATTGGCGGTTGGATTTGAGAAGGTCTGTTTCAGTGTTTCTCCTCTGTAATGAGCTTGTGTAGTATAAGCAGCAGAGACTGTGTGATGGCAGGGTTTACAGTTTTCAGGAGGATTCTCGCTGGGACCTCAGAGATGATGAAGCTAGCTTTGTTTTGTTTGTGTTAGAAACGGCGAATAATGCTGATTCAGGGCACTTGCGTCTGCGGAAATTAGGTTCTTTTATCACTAATCGGGCGTCCCTGAATTTCATAAGATGATTGGCGGAATTTCGGTGTAGTACACAGGCGTTGTCAGCAGAGCCGGTGACAGGGAATTTTAATTGTAATTTCAAGGTCTCCCATAGTTCGGTTGGTAGCGCACACAGCATCACACACTGAGGTCCGTACCCCCGTACGGGTAGACACATTAGAGAGAATTTCCTTAAGACACCTGATGCCCCTCTTCACCTACGAGTAGATAGTCTGGGTATTAGCCGACTGATGTGGGTCGCATCCTGGGAGCAAAATTGACCTAATTTGCTTGAAATGCTCTGCAGAAATAGGTGTTTTCTAAATAGTATGTCACTGATATCAGCTAGGTGTGTATACGTTGTACATATATTTATAGAAATATAGATTATTACTAGTATTAGCATTATTATATAAGACATTATTATATAAGAAATAGGACATACAATGGGACCCATACAATGGGAATGCAGAGCTTATAAGTCAGTATGCAAAAATACGGTAGAAGGCGGATAAAGAACTGTTGAGGCTCAACCTTAAGATACACAACCCAAAAATCAGCGCTCATACCCTCCTCCACAAGCTTGAACAACAACCCAATACTGATCCAACCAGCATAAAAATACGGCTACAGACAACATACAACCCGTCTAGTCGCCTCGCAGGAACTTTTCTCACGAGTATTGCCTAGCTAAACACAACAAAACTAGAGAGTAAAACTTTTGAACACTGGTAATTAGAGAGATAAAGAACAGCCGCTTCTTTCACACACACTACAAAACACAATACCGTTAATTACCTGCAGGAAGATAGCTTCCTAAATCTGTAAGACAGAGAGCGTCCGGTCTTGACGCAAGATACAAGATACTAAGGTGGGGAAGGGGAGCGAGAGAGAGAGAGAGAGAGAGAGAGAGAGAGAGAGAGAGAGAGGATACACACATAACCCGCACACAGAAGAGAGGAGCTTACGACGAGGTTTAGGTATAAGTCGGACCGAAACGTCGTCGTAAGCTCCTCTCTTCTATGTGCGGGTTGACTCACGAAATCGTAATGACACGATTGCAAACTAACCATACCCCGAGCGGGATTTGAACCCGCGGTCAGAGAGTCTCAAAACTTCAGACCGTGGCTAACGCGACGGTCTGGAGTTTTGAGACTCAATGACCGCGGGTTCAAATCCCGCCCGTGGTATGGTTTATGTGCGGGTTATTTGTGCATCGTTCCAGTCATGGTATTGTGCCTTTTTTTGTTATTTAGAGAGGAGGAGAAGAAGTGGAAGACCGGGAGGAGATGAATAAATACAATAACCATAGAGCGATGAATAAATATGAAGATAATGGAGGCAGAGATCTTGACAAGAGTGAACTGCTCTAACAAGACCTTGACAAGAGTGAACTGCTCTAACAAGACCTTGACAAGAGTGAACTGCTCTAACAAGACCTTGACAAGAGTGAACTGCTCTAACAAGACCTTGACAAGAGTGAACTGCTCTAACAAGACCTTGACAAGAGTGAACCGCTCTGACCTTGACAAGAGTGAACCGCTCTAATAAGACCTTGACAAGAGTGAACCGCTCTAACAAGACCTTGACAAGAGTGAACTGCTCTAACAAGACCTTGACAAGAGTGAACTGCTCTAACCAGACCTTGACAAGAGTGAACTGCTCTAACAAGACCTTGACAAGAGTGAAAGGCTCTAACAAGACCTTGACAAGAGTGAACTGCTCTAACAAGACCTTGACAAGAGTGAACCGCTCTAACAAGACCTTGACAAGAGTGAACCGCTCTAACAAGACCTTGACAAGAGTGAACTGCTCTAACAAGACCTTGACAAGAGTGAACCGCTCTAACAAGACCTTGACAAGAGTGAACTGCTCTAACAAGACCTTGACAAGAGTGAACTGCTCTAACAAGACCTTGACAAGAGTGAACTGCTCTAACAAGACCTTGACAAGAGTGAAATGCTCTAATAAGATCTATACAAGAGTGAACTGCTCTAACAAGACCTTGACAAGAGTGAAATGCTCTAACAAGACCTTGACAAGAGTGAACCGCTCTAATAAGACCTTGACAAGAGTGAACCGCTCTAACAAGACCTTGACAAGACTGAACTGCTCTAACAAGACCTTGACAAGAGTGAACTGCTCTAACAAGACCTTGACAAGAGTGAACTGCTCTAACAAGACCTATACAAGAGTGAACTGCTCTAACAAGACCTTGACAAGAGTGAAATGCTCTAACAAGACCATGACAAGAGTGAAATGCTCTAACAAGACCTTGACAAGAGTGAAATGCTCTAACAAGACCATGACAAGAGTGAACTGCTCTAACAAGACCTTGACAAGAGTGAACTGCTCTAACAAGACCTTGACAAGAGTGAAATGCTCTAACAAGACCTTGACAAGAGTGAAATGCTCTAACAACAGAGTGGAAAACCAACATTCGATATCCAGATAACACAAAGAACATCCTAATATAATTCTTAGAGCAGACAAATAAAAATATAAAAGAGAAACGAGAAAGTACTGATATGGAACTAATTAAAATACTTCTCTTTATGTCTTTCGACTTTAAGATTCCAGAGGATTAGAGATCCGAGATCCCACATGTTATATTTCAAAGCTTTCATCTCGTTGCCTAGTCCTACAGGGGCTAGGCTGAATTTTTTTTTTCCGTTTATTAGGCTTATATCCAAAAAGGGGAACATTGAAATGGTTGCCAGAATTTTTTTATCATTTCCTTCTTCTCTTCTAACTTTGTTTTATTTCTCTCATAACACGAGAAGGCAACATCTTCTCGGTTTCATATTTTCAACGTTGGTGTACAATAACTAGGTAAAAATTCTAGAAACACTTGGCATGTGCGAGTGCCTTATGACCAAAGTTTTAGGAGCCTTTTCCAGCATCCTGGAATGGATCCGATCACTGGCCAACAATTTTTGAAAAGTTTTATACTTAAATGAGATTAGTTAGTTCTTATGTATTTTCACGTACTGAATCTAAAAATCACCTTGAAAAATGTTTATTGGCTGAAGATATAAGACATGTAATATTTGATTATTTTATTATAACGTACAATATGTGTCACTGTGTTTTAAACTCTAATTCGTACCTACTCTCTTTTGCTTGACGCTTATAGTGGGCTGAAGAATCTTCTATTGCCAATGTCCAGCAATAGTCTGCAAGCATTCTTGTGCCCCATTTGTTCTGGTATCATTTTTCCATGATTGAAATATCTTGGTGAAACCTTTCACCATGTTCGTCACTAACTGCCCCACAGTTCGCTTGAGAAAGTCTAAATGCGAGTCCAAAAAAAGGGATTTTAAGCGACATGTTACATCTCATGTTCTTGTAAGCCTTGATGAAGTTTTCCACCAATTCTTTACCGTTGCCTTCCTTTCTAATTCCGAGAAATCCCTTCGCCACTAACTTGAATGCTTCCCAAGCAGCTTTCTCCTTCCCATGAACGTTTAATTCAAGCTCACTGTCTTTAAGAAGCTCTTGAATCTGAGGACCATCGAAGACTCCCTCTCTTAGCGTCGCTCAGTGAGGGTAGTATTGATGTTAAATACTTGAATCCCTGACTGGATTTGTCCATAGCTTTTACAAAGTTTTTCACGAGCCTCAGTTTTATGTGTAGTGGTGGTAGCAAATTTTTGTTTGGTTCAATGAGAGGTGGATGTTGAACATTTTTCATCCCAGCCTCCAGTGATTGACGAGGTGGTCAGTCTCTCCTGATGTAGTGGGAACCTCTTGCGCGGCTGTCCCAGTCACATAGAAAGCAGCAGTACTTGGTGTATCCGCCCAGCAAGACCATCACAAGAATATCTGGCTAAAAAAAAATCACCTACCTTTCACCTCAAAATATAAACTTGCACAGCACAACCACCTTCTATGACTGCTGGAACAATAAAGAAGGTCAGTGAACCTGAGTTGTTAAAAACACTGCCACAAGCCTGTTGGAACCTATTGTGACACAGGTGTATATTGAGAAGTAGAGCTAATAAATCATTTTAATCATGATATGCATTATCAGTGACCTAAAATTAGTTGGAAATTGTTTACTCTGGTCTCGGAAGCATTTTGGTTGTTGACCAGTGTAACGTCCCAAAGATTCAGTGACATATGTCGAACCGTTTCAAACACGGTGTCTCGAAGTTCTAAGTGTCTAGATGCAAATCTGCCGATTTTTTTTTTTAAGAAAAATAGTGTGAAAATTATATTCCCGTTCAATCATGTTAAATGAATTTCAGTCTATCGCTTCTCGGGAGAGTAGTAATCTACCGCTTCTCAAGAGAGTACTAGTCTACCGCTTCTCAAGAGAGTACTAATCTACCGCTTCTCAAGAGAGTACTAGTCTACCGCTTCTCAAGAGAGTACTAATCTACCGCTTCTCAAGAGAGTACTAGTCTACCGCTTCTCAAGAGAGTACTAATCTACCGCTTCTCAAGAGAGTACTAGTCTACCGCTTCTCAAGAGAGTACTAGTCTACCGCTTCTCAAGAGAGTACTAGTCTACCGCTTCTCAAGAGAGTACTAGTCTACCGCTTCTCAAGAGAGTACTAATCTACCGCTTCTCAAGAGAGTACTAGTCTACCGCTTCTCAGGATAGTCCCAAATTAAGTTTAATTTGAGTGCAGCAAATTTGTCAATGCATTACTTCATTTTTACAAAATATGGAATCGTTGGAATCCATGATAACTAGAAAATGTCTCTTCTGCTCGGCATTAAATTTCAGCATTTTCAGAGAGCAAGGTTCGCATTGTTATCGGGCTCCATGAGTTCCAAGTTTCCAGGTTCTTTAAAACTTCTTAAACCTTTAAGTTCTCGTAATTTGAAATTCATAAAAATGAAAATACGAGCAGAGGTAAATACGTTTACGTAAATACGTAAACTCATCGACATGTCAATGTCGATGAGTCAAAAAAAATAATAAACAGCTGTAAGCATCTCAAAGGCTGGGTCGAGCTCTGATGGTTTACTCTGAGAATTGGACCTTATGGTCCAATAGAAAAAAACTTAAAACCAGGTTTATCGACACACTGGAGAGGTTAGCCTGGGCCACCACTGCGACTGTGCAGACATGAGAGAGAGCTCGAGGCAGTGAAAATCTCATGTCTGAGCGCATTTGTCGGTGAAAATATTCATTTTTACTGACAATAACATTTGCACCTGGTATTATAGATTACATTATTTTATTTCTGCCAACAAACTGACTGCACCAAAATGTACATGAGTCAAGAATTGCTTGGCTGTCATGCAGTGTAACTCCACATTATTATTACATTTGTGGGAATAAAGAGAATCTCACCGGTATAACAGCACCTTTATAGACTCCTTGTTAGCGAAATACAATCAGTTTTAAGAAAGTGGCGGTGGTTGAAGTACCAACGGTCGTATGTTACTATTATAGACCACAGAACCACCAACTCTCTGTTTGGGGAGAAGATGCAGCAAGAGGCCACGACCAGTACGTAGGGAGGACAGACAACACAATGCCGCAACCACGGCCTTGGGGAGGAGACGCAGCACGAGGCCACAGCCACGGCCGCGTTGAAGAGAGACAGCACCAGGCCACAGCCATGGTCGTGGTAAGGAGACGCAGCACCACGTCACAACCTCAGCCGTGGTGAGAAGACGCAGCACCAGGTCACAACCTCAGCCGTGGGGAGGAGACGCAGCACCAGGTCACAACCTCAGCCGTGGCGAGAAGAGGCAGCACCAGGTCACAACCTCGGCCGTAGTGAGGAGACGTAGTACCAGGCCACCTCGGCCGTGAGGACCAAGACCCTGCAGGAGTAAGTCTTGTCAGTGGTTGTGCCGCTGCTGCTGTGATACAGAGACAAGAGGGAAGTGGGCGAAGGGAGACGTGTCACCAGCAGGTAGACACGCTGCTGGTGACACGTAGGGTCATCGTGGAAGTCACCACGAAGACCCTGTTGGTCACACTTGCGCAGTGAAAAACATCCCTATAGCGACGAACAATACGTACACACAACAGAGAATGAGGCACACAGTGCCACTGGTCACGATAACAATGATGCGCCCTTGTCGACGACTCCTTTCACCGCTGTGTGTTCTCTTCCTCACAACAGTCATTAGTAAACTTTTGTTTGGTATAAAAAGAAAAACGTATAAACTTACTTTCTAGTGAGACTCAGTGTCTGATGATGAGATGTCGATGACA
Source organism: Cherax quadricarinatus (assembly GCF_038502225.1). Classification (NCBI taxonomy): domain Eukaryota; kingdom Metazoa; phylum Arthropoda; class Malacostraca; order Decapoda; family Parastacidae; genus Cherax; species Cherax quadricarinatus. Next base: position 15,801,132 of record NC_091367.1, read on the forward strand.
CAACTGAGATCATTACTCCAAACTTGATGAAACATGGAGTTTAGCTGGAGGGTGTTCCAGGGGTCAGCTGGAGGGTGTTCCAGGGGTCAGCTGGAGGGTGTTCCAGGGGTCAGCTGGAGGGTGTTCCAGGGGTCAGCTGGAGGGTGTTCCAGGGGTCAGCTGGAGGGTGTTCCAGGGGTCAGCTGGGGAGGGTGTTCCAGGGGTCAGCGCCTCTGCGGCCCCGGTCCATAACCAGTCCTCTAGTTCCTCAATAACACTGCATGAACAACACAAACATCACAGAAGCAACACAAGAGTGACACCATACTAAAGTTCGTGTGTTTATTGAGAGGTTATACATTAACTTCACCTATCCAGAATGGTAACATCTTTTCGTCAAAAAATGTGTTATTCGAACTCGAGGTGAAGCATATGTTAACCTTTGCTTTGACCACTAAACTTTTAAAGGTACAAAAAAAGAAGAGCAGAAACATTAAGCAAGTCGGAAATTTAGCTCTTTAGGTTCGAACCTATGAACTCCGAAAAGGAAGACTTAAGTGTATGTAAGTACCCGACAATACTGTCAGAGCAGTCAGTGTAGATTCCAATACTATAATGGAACTTTCCCTACAGTGTAATGCCTCTCGTGAGGCATTAATATTTCGAATAGCTGTTCTCACTATTCGAAATAACCCGCAACATGACTCACGAAATCGTAATGACACGATTGCAAACAAACCATACCACGAGTGGGGTTAGAACCCGCGGTCAGAGAGTCACAAAAGTCCAGACCGACGCGTTAGCCACTAGAGTAGTTCGCTACAATAAGATTCATCCAACTAGGTATATGTATATACCTAGTTGTGACCCTCTGATCGCGGGTTCTAACCCCACCCGTGGTATGGTTTAACCCACAACGTGTTTAACTCACCATATGAATACGTCAAACGTAATTTCCGCACGGTGACCAACACCTCAGAAACATAACAAAATTATCGATGGTTTTCAAAAAAAAAAAAACTATAAAAAGACAAAGTGTCTTTGTTTTTTATCAAAATAAGACTTTATCAGTCTGGAACCAAAAATTAAGCAGTGGCGAAGATGATGTAATATATGTGGACGGTGTTTTAAATTATCCAGGATACAGCAACGCGGTGTCTCCTGGCACATGTCTTCTCTAGGGTGGCTTGACGGCGCTCAGACCAGTGACAAGTTATTATTGACTATTGTTGTTTTCTCTTACTAGTGTTGTCTTCTCTTACTAGTGTACTAAATGGGCTGCAAAACACTGCTGATCAAATTATTATTATTATAATCAAGGGGGAAGCGCTAAATCCGGAGGATTATATAGCGCCTGGGGGAGGGGATGTGGAAGGCATTCAGGCTTAATTCGGGGAACTGGAGCACAGATCCAATTCCCTAAATCAAGAGCCCCTCACCAACATCAAGGAACACTGCTGATCAAAGCAATTTGGGTTGACTCAATACATGCACTAAAGGTCATTAAATTTAAATATATGTATTCAGTGCAGTACATCTGATGAGCACCCATTATTAAATGTATAAAATACAGTATACAGCAAAAGGTACATGAAAACACAACTGTAATTAGGCGGAGTGTAGGTCTCTATTATTGTAAAAAAAAAGAATGTCAGAGCGAGATAATTAGGTGTTCTCGAGGGGGAGCTTCAAGGGATTGCTTCAGTTTTTCCTACTTTCCGATTTTATTTCGCTTGCAACTCGAGAATCTAACAAGGGCGAGGTTTCAGGAACAACTGGCAAGTGCAAGTGCTCTATGGCGAAAGTTACTGAACTTTTTTCCAGTATTTTTGAACTGCTGGGATAACTTCCCAAACCCTCAGTGGCGGGGCTTAAAAAGTTCGAAAACATCTGCCTCCTCATTCGACGGTGGGGACGGGTTGCCGCACATTTTTATTATTTTATGTACAGTAGTGTGCAAATTAATTGCGACAGCAGTAAATATTGTGATTATCTCATAATATATCTGTCTCCGACTTAATGTAGTTTTGGTACTTCCCAGAAGACTTTGCTACCGACTTCAGGCAACCATCCAGCTGTGGTGTTGCCCTGCGGCTCTTATCAGTGCTACAACAGCTGTAGCTCTGTAAGGCTATTCCTGCAAGCGTGCTCTGTGAGTGACTGTAGTTTCGCCAGATTCTTCCCTTCAATTCATGGTTTCTGCTGAAATTCATGATGGATATTACACCTAGGAAGTGTGCAAGTAATGTAGCTCTTAGAAAACATGTTGATTTGGATATCAAACAGATCGCCGAAATTTGAGCCTAGCAAAGCCAATTGTTGGTCGGATTCTGAAGAGAGCTGACATCAAGGAAGATGTGGAAGGAAACGCACGATGACAAGGTTATCATAAGAAATGGTATGAAGGATCCCAAGAAAAACAGCTTCTTGAAGTTGGCAGAACTGCCAGACAGCCGGTAAAGTAGCAATTACTGACTGCTGCTATGAAGAATAAACGGCTGTGGTGGGCACTCGATCACAAGGGATGGACGACAGATGAATGGAGAAAAGTTATATTTTCAGAGGAGGCACATTGCTCTCCCTCTGTGGGCACCTAGCTTCCTTGCAGTGCTCCCCTTTTTTTTATATTTGACTGGCTCCTCCTCCTTAGTTCCCCACTACTACCACTACTACTACTACTACCTCTTCCTGCCTATATATAGCCGTCCTGCTCCACTTCTGGTTAGTGTGACTTTGTAAATGGTCCAAGTCGGACCGAAACTTCGTCGTAAGCTCCTCTCTTCTATGTGCGGGTTATTTGTGTATCGTTCCAGTCATGGTATTTTGCCTTTTTTCGTTATCATTTTGAAGTACATGATTACAGTTCAGTCGTAAAATGCTTGGGGTAGTTTTATTGCTACAGGCCCAGGACAGCATGCAATTGTTGAAGGAACGATGAACAGTGACAAATACAAGGCAATCCGAGCAACTCATTTGCTTCTCATTGTAGACAGAGACTTTCCTGATGGATAAGGCATTTTCCAGCAGGATCTTGCTCCATGCCTCACTTTTAAAAAAATACCGAAATTCTTTGAAGAGATGGGGCTAAGCGTTTTAAATTAGCCAGGAATCTCTACTGACCTCATCCCAATCGATAATTTATGGGCAATAACCAAACACAGGATAGCGAAACAGGATTGTTCAACTGTGGATAAGCTAGTTGCTGCTGTTATTAGGACCTGGCACCACATATGATCAAATATGTTCAACATTGGTCGACTCAGTGCCAAAGTGTGTAGCAATGCTCTTAAAAGCAAAGGGTAATCATATCTCTTAATAAATCAATTATCTCTCGTATCATTGCCTTGTATTTTTCAAATAAACAGTAATTTTCCAAATAAATGCCTTATTTAATCACTGTACCAATTAATACACACATTAGTGCATAAAATGGTTTAATCATTGCGAAATAATTTAAAATAAGAAAATCATTGAAAATAAGTTTGTCTCTTCTAAATGGCTTCAATATTTAATTGCTGTTCCATCTTATGGCCAAGATTGATTACAGTTTTTGCCGTAAGATGCAACAGCATCTTTGTATGTTCTGTTTTAAAGAACAATTTTTTTTTGCAGGAATGTAGACAATTTTAAACCTAATACAAATGCAAAAATAATAGGAAAACTGTTGAAACTAGCATTTTTAAATTTCTTGAGTTGAGTGAAGCCTTAAATATTGCACGGCTTGATACCGGAGCCGTCCATCAGTTACTTAAAGTTTCCTCATACAATCTAAGGCTTTCGTTTGTAACTTAAAAAATTTTATCTAAGCAGCTTCAAATTTTCAACACTGACTAACTAATTACTAGGTGAAGGTTCATAGATAACTGACATATGCAGGTGGTCTATGGACAATTTGATGTAGAATATTCCAAAAATTAATATCGACGAGATTGCTTTAACGATCCTCTTTTGATCGGCTTCACAATGTCACGTATAACCGATTGATTGACTTATATTGTTTTTGGTTACAGAGTCACACACATACGAACATAAAAAAGAAGGAACACTGCAACAGGCCTACTATCCTATGCGAGGCAGCTCCAATTCTCGTACCGGCTTAAGCCAATGCCTTGACCTAGTGAGGTCAGACACGTCACTTAAGGGAGGAGCATTGCGTCCGACCTAGTAGCACAAGCTAGTCAAGTCCAACTCACACCCACCCACACCCACTCATGTATTTATCCAACCTATTTTTAAAGCTACGCAACGTCTTAGCGTCTATGACGGCACTCGGGAGTTTGTTCCACTCATCCACAGCTCTATTACACAGACACATGATGGTGCTACTGGTGGTGATTATGTTGAGATTAGTGTATGGATGAATGATAAGATGCAAAAAGTGGATTATACTAAGTGTTTATGCACTTGGGAAGAGAGGGGTGTGGAGGAGAGAGAAGGATTATTGATTTTTGAGTGAGTGTTAAGGGAGCTTTGAACCAAATGAGAAAGTAATTGCTGTGGGGGACCTAAATGTGGGAGAAACTGTGGTAGAGGGGCGTAGTTGTATATGTGAGTACAACTAGGTCAGTACACACACACACACACACACACACACACACACACACACACACATGCACATTTAACAGGGAGAAGAAGAGAAGGGCAGAGACAGTGAGAGATAGAGACGATTACCGTGACAGAGCAAACAGTTTAGCCGAGGAAAGTTGGACATCTCTCCCCACACTGCCTCTTTACCCTCTTTCTTCATTTCTACTCTCTCACTTACTCCCTTCCCCTCTCTCTTTATATCCTCTTCTTTCCCATTCATAATTATCCCCCTGTCTTTGCACCCTCTTCCTTCCCCTATACAATAATCCACCTCTTTCTCTACTCCCCCTTCCTTCCCCTCTACAATTATCTCCCACTCTCTTTACACCTCAAGAATCGCCAACTTAGAATAAATTGGGTGAAAGCTGAAATTTCACACATAAGAGAAAACAACCACAAGAGGAAAATAGTTGGAACAACACTGAGACAAAAGTCAGTTTCACCACATGGAAAGAGAAATATATTCCATATACGATTCAGTAAGTTTATTTAGACACGGGTACACATAATTACAATTACTATATAGTGTAAATTAAATAGAATAACCCAAAAAGGTCAAAATTATTTATTTCCATAGCGAAATTTACTATGAAGAAATGCATCTCTCCTCCGGACATACTATTTCTACGAGTGATACACCAACACAACCGCAGGAAGGAAGGAGCACTTTCCCGTGCCTGCTGGTCCTTGTTTAGCAGGCTGAAATTGAATAGTATCTGTCTGCCATAGGTTATTGGCTTCATTGAAGCTAATTTTTCAGTGAGCTATCATTCACTAATATGCGAGTGATAGGGTTGAATTTGAGAACTTATGTATGGATTATTTGACCCGTTATGTATGGTTTATTAGTCCCGTCAATTATGGTTAATTAGACCCGTCAAGTATGGTTAATTAGTCCCGTCAAGTATGGTTAATTAGTCCCGTCAAGTATGGTTAATTAGACCCGTCAAGTATGATTAATTAGACCCGTCAAGTATGGTTAATTAGTCCCGTCAAGTATGGTTAATTAGTCCCGTCAAGTATGGTTAATTAGTCCCGTCAAGTATGGTTAATTAGGCCCGTCAAGTATGGTTAATTAGTCCCGTCAAGTATGGTTAATTAGTCCCGTCAAATATGGTTAATTAGGCCCGTCAAGTATGGTTAAGTAGACTCGTCAAGTATAGTTAATTAATCCCGTAAAGTATGGTTAATTAGTCCCCCGTCAAATATGGTTAATTAGGCCTGTCAACTATGGTTAATTATTCCCGTCAAGTATGGTTTATTAGTCCCGTCAACTATGGTTAATTAGCCCCGTCAAGTATGGTTAAGTAGACCCGTCAAGTATAGTTAATTAATCCCGTAAAGTATGGTTAATTAGTCCCCCGTCAAATATGGTTAATTAGACCCGTCAAATATGGTTAATTAGACCCATCAAGTATGGTTAATTAGGCCTGTCAACTATGGTTAATTAGTCCCGTCAAGTATGGTTTATTAAACCTTCCGTCTCTCTACGTGATTTTCAACTCATCGACCGGTGTGTGTACTCACCTATATGTGGTTGCAGGGGTCGATTCATGGCTCCTGGCCCCGCCTCTTCACTGGTCAATACTAATTCACTCTCTCCCTGCTCCATGATATTTGTCATACCTCTTCTTAAAGCTATTTATGGACTTGCTTCCACTACTTCACTCTCCAGATTATTCCAGTTTCTGACAACTCTAAGACTAAAGAAATACTTCCTAACATCCCTATGGCTCATCTGGGTTTTCAGTTTCCAATTGTGTCCCCTTGTTTCTGTATCCCATCTCTGAAACATTCGATCCTTGTCCACCTTGTCAATGCCTCTTAGTATTTTATACGTTGTTATCATGTCCCCTCTATCCCTCCTATCCTCTAGTGTCATCAGGTTGAGTTCCCTTAGCCTCTCCTCATAAGACATACCCCTCAGTTCCGGGACTAATCGTTGTTAGGTAAGACACATATGCAACAGTTAGGTATCTTTATTTCGAAACGTTTCGCCTACACAGTAGGCTTCTTCAGTCGAGTACAGAAAAGTTGATAGAAGCAGAAGATACTTGAAGACGATGTAATCAGTCCATCACCCTTGAAGTTTTGAGGTGGTCAGTCCCTCAGTCTGGAGAAGAGCATTGTTCCATAGTCTGAAACAATATGGAGTTGAAGTGACAGGATGGTGCCTTATATACCGCCAGGAGGTGAGATGTAGGCCACTAGTAGAGGTAAGAATGTGGTCCTTGGGAGGTCAGGTCCCTCTCAAATCTAGCCATTCTCAATAGCAGAAGTTATCCAAGTTGATTTCAGGCCTGTTCCAAGATACCCTTGTGTTGCAGTGTCCGACAGAGTGAACATTAAAATGGTATAAAATACCGACAGGTTGTTAGGTAAGACACATATGCAACAGTTAGGTATCTTTATTTCGAAACGTTTCGCCTACACAGTAGGCTTCTTCAGTCGAGTACAGAAAAGTTGATAGAAGCAGAAGATACTTGAAGACGATGTAATCAGTCCATCACCCTTGAAGTTTTGAGGTGGTCAGTCCCTCAGTCTGGAGAAGAGCATTGTTCCATAGTTTGAAAGAATACGGAGTTGAAGTATGTATGTATAATGTTCGCCAGGACCAGGGTCCTGGCACGGGTCTTAATCTTGAGATGACCCGTCTCTGGCTCCTGAAGGAGAATTGATTCTTCACTGTTGCAGCATATGCTGCTCAAGCACTGTTCCGGACAGTTCAGCTAGTGTGCCTCATAAGCGACTGAAGTTACTCCATCTCAGCTGTTTCCTGAGCTGGGGACTGGGCTCTGTCCTCTCTGATAATCTGCGGATTCATGGCATCCACTGCTTCCTGCTCTGTCAGTAAGCACACCCTCAGGAGTGTGCTGACCATCTGCCGGAACATGCTCTGTTGTTCCGTGGAGGTGATTGTGTTGCAGATAATATCCGTGAATGCCTTGATGAGTGTTAAGAGATCCTCTCTGTTGAGGGCCTGCGTTGTCGGTGGGTTCGAAGCAGTGGACATTATCTGGGCTGTCGTAATCTGTGGGGACTGCTGAGGGTTGTATTTCTTCACTGTGCACACCGTGGGCTATTGCTGTATGCCCGGTTGTGTACCCGGCATCTGCTGGTGAGGTGCAGCCACAGCCTGCATAGTGGTTGTGCCTGGCAAGGAGGCCGGTGGGGGCTCGTGTAGTGCCGTCTGCTGATTGCGTTGCCCAGATGTTTCCTGTTGGCGCCGCTTGTTCCTCATGTTTTTGTTTCTTCGTTGTGGTAGTGGGGGAGGATGCTCCTGTTCATGACGCCTGGTTGAGTTTTCAAGGGTCGAAAATTCCTTGGCATTGAGTTGGGTTGACTGATGAGAGTTCTGCAGTATCGCAGGATTCTCTGCACCCATCGTCTGCTGAGGGTGATGCTCTGCCATAGCCTGCTGTCTCGTCGTTGGTGTTTTCCAGGCCTCACGAATTCTAGTGAGCCTCTCAGGGCATCGAGGGTTCCAGGCATGGTGTTTCTGCCTGCAATTCGGGCATCGTGGAGTGGGTGGCGATGCATTCTTCAGCTTGGTGATGCATTCCTCGGTAGGGTGGGGCTGGCTGCAGACACCGCAGATTACTCTGTTCGGACAGAGTGCACCCAGGTGTCCGTAACGCTGGCACTTGAAACAGCAAACTGGTTCTGCCGTGAAGGTCCTGACATCGTACCTGCCCCAAGAACCAAGGTCCAGCTGGGATGGCAGCGGTCCTACATGCTGAATGAGGACCTGCCGGGTTGATGCATTGCCTGCCGATTTTTGCCCTGAGACGCTGAGCTGACACGACACTGGGGTGATCTGCTACTGCCTCGATGGGCATCATCAGCGGGTATCGCATCACTACAACCTTGGTGACCTTCTGCCGAGAATCCAGTTCCTCCAGGGTGAAGGAGCGGTCTGTCTCCATGACTTTCTTCAAGGTGATATGCATTTCCCTGTTGATAGGAGTCAGTATTGGTTCTCCCCTCAGGTTGAACCATATCTTGAACCTCAGTTTGTGCCGTGTTTCCAGGTGTGTAACCACGCCATAGTGGGTTTTGTGTTCCCCATAAGCCTTTACCTTGAATCTGGAAGGTGATTTGAGCTGGTTTACCTGCTCCTTGGAGGGACGGCGTGTCTTACTGTTCACATTGATCCATCCTTCCGTATTCTCTGGCTGCATGGTTAGGCTTGTCAGAACTGGAGACTTTTCCTCTGATGACACGGAGTGGTCTCGCAACTTCTTCGCTAGGATTGCGCCCCACATTTCTAAATCCAAGTAGTCCATTTCTAAATCCGAGTCATCCGTCGTGTCCCTGGAACATCGTGACCTCTTCCTTTCGGCAGAAGCCATGTGTCTGTCCACGTGGTGCTGGACTGTGATGCTGCTAATGTAATCTATGCGTCTGCTGCCTTGGCACTGTACTGACACTGTCCATCAATCTTGAATAGAATGTGGAGAGAGGCTGTAATGTTCGTCGTGGAGTTGAAGTGACAGGATGGTGCCTTATATACCGCCAGGAGGTGAGATGTAGGCCACTAGTAGAGGTAAGAATGTGGTCCTTGGGAGGTCAGGTCCCTCTCAAATCTAGCCATTCTCACTAGCAGAAGTTATCCAAGTTGATTTCAGGTCTGTACCAAGATACCCTTGTGTTGCAGTGTCTGACAGATTGAACATTAAAATGGTATAAAATACCGACAGGTTGTTAGGTAAGACACATATGCAACAGTTAGGTATCTTTATTTCGAAACGTTTCGCCTACACAGTAGGCTTCTTCAGTCGAGCACAGAAAAGTTGATAGAAGCAGAAGAGATTTGAAGACGATGTAATCAGTCCATCACCCTTGTAGGCCACTAGTAGAGGTAAGAATGTGGTCCTTGGGAGGTCAGGTCCCTCTCAAATCTAGCCATTCTCACTAGCAGAAGTTATCCAAGTTGATTTCAGGTCTGTACCAAGATACTATTTTAATGTTCACTCTGTCGGACACTGCAACACAAGGGTATCTTGGTACAGACCTGAAATCAACTTGGATAACTTCTGCTAGTGAGAATGACTAGATTTGAGAGGGACCTGACCTCCCAAGGACCACATTCTTACCTCTACTAGTGGTCTACATCTCACCTCCTGGCGGTATATAAGGCACCATCCTGTCACTTCAACTCCATATTGTTTCAGACTATGGAACAATGCTCTTCTCCAGACTGGGGGACTGACCACCTCAAAACTTTAAGGGTGATGGACTGATTACATCGTCTTCAAGTATCTTCTGCTTCTATCAACTTTTCTGTACTCGACTGAAGAAGCCTACTGTGTAGGCGAAACGTTTCGAAATAAAGATATCTAGCTGTTGCATATGTGTCTTACCTAACAACCTGTCGGTATTTTATACCGTGTACAATGTCGTGAATGACTCCTTACTCATATGTCTAAACACCAATCTCAGGTTTGCAAATCTTCCATATGATGCAGCAGTTATTTGATTGATGTGTGCCTCAGGGGACATGTTCGTTGTAATGCTTACCCCAAGATCCTTTTCTTTAATTGACGTTTGCAGCAGTTGGTTTCCTAACCTGTACTCCGTCTGCGGTCTTCTACGTCCTTCCCCAATCTTCATGACCTTACACTTACTGGGGTTAAACTCCAGGAGCCATTTGTCGGACAATACTTGTAGTTTGTCCAGATTCCCTTATAATCTTTACTGATCCTCGCCCACTTGTATTCTCCTCATCAGTTTCATTTCATCAGCGAACAGTGACACTTCTGAATCTATTCCTTCCACCATGTCATTCACGTATACAAGAAACAGGACTGGGCCTAGGACTGAACCTTGTGGAACCCCACTCGACACATGCGCCCACTCCGACACTTCAGCACGTACCAACACTCGTTGTTTCCTACCTGTCAGGTATTCCCTGATCCATTACAGTACTTTCCCCGTTATTCCTGCCTGATCCTCTAATTTTTGCACTAGTCTCTTGTGTGGTACTGTGTCAAAAGCCTTCTTGCAGTCTAAAAAGATACAATCTACTCATGCTTCTCTCTCCTGATTTACTTCTGTTACCTTATCGTAGAACTCAAGTAGATTTGTGACACAGGATTTCCCATCTCTGAAGCCGTGCTGACTGTCATGTATGAGCCCAATCTTTTCAATGTGTTCCACCACTCTTCTCCTGATAATCTTTTCCATGACTTAACATACTGTACAAGTCAGTGACACTGATCTGTAGTTAAACGCTGCCTGTCTGTCCCCTTTCTTAAAAACTGGAACTATATGTGCTGTCTTCCACGCCTCAGGCAACTGCCCATTTTCGACAGATTTACTGAAGATTACTGCTAGCGGCACACACAGTTCCTCTGCTCTCTCTCTCAGTATCCATGGAGATATGTTATCTGGGCCCACCGCCTTTAAGGTATCGAGTTCCTCTAACAGTTTCTTCACCTCTACCTTGGTTATGTGTATTGTGTCCAGCACCTTCTGGTGCACCTTACCTCCACAGTTTGCTGGAAGCATTCCTGACTCTATTGTGAATACTTCTCTAAATCTTTTGTTTAGTTCATCACATACTTCTTGGTCACTCTTTGTGAGCTCCCCTCCTTCTTTCCTCAGCCTGATTACCTGGTCCTTGACTGTTGTTTTTCTCGTAATGTGACTGGTTCAGATTTGGCTTTTGATATTATGTCGTTCTCGTATTGCCTCTGGGCCTCTCTCCTTATCCTTGCATATTCGTTTCTGGTTCTTCTGCTCAGCTCTTGTTTGCCTTCTATACCTTAGCCATGCTCTAGCACACTTTGCTTTGGCCTCTTTACACTTCCAGTTAAACCATGGGCTCACTCTGGTCTTACCATTTTTTTCTGTTACCCTTTGGTATGAACCTTTCCTCTGCCTCCCTGCCCTTATTGGTCACTATTTCCATCATTTCATTTACTCTCTTTCCATCTAGTTCTCTTTCCCACTGAAATTCATGCAGAAAACTTCTCATTCCTATGTAGTCCCCTTTTTTAAAGTTCGGTTTCTCTCTTTGTTCTCGTGCTGATGCGTTCTCCACTGTTAAATCTACAAGATATTCAAAACTCGGGACATCATGATCACTAGCGCCAAGGGGTCTTTCGTGGGTGATATCCCCTGTGTCTGAACTATTCAAGGTAAATATGAGATCCAGCCTTGCTGCAACATCCTCTCCTCTCTCTCTGGTTGTATCCCTAACATGTTGGTGCATGAATTTCTCCAATACAGTCTCCAACATCTTAGTCCTCCATGATTGAAATCCCCCATTATTAGCAATTTTGTCCTACCCATATGAGCCCTCCTGGCCACTTCAGCTAGTGTATCCACCATTGCCATATTGCGCACATCATACTGTAAAGTGGTGGGTTATACATCACTGCTATCATCACCTTTGGACCCCCAGTCTGAAGTGTTCCTACAATGAAGTCATCTGTTTCCCTTCTTTCCATTTCTCCCATTCCTCAGAACTCCACTGGTTTTTTATGAGCAGTGCTGCTCCTCCCCCTCCTCTGTTCTCTTTGTCTTTCCTCATAATCTGATATCCAGGTGGAAAAATTGTATCTGTTATCATCCCTGTAAGTTTTGTCTCTGTTAGTGCTATGATATCAGGTGATGCATCAATGATGTGTTCTTGCCACTCTATTTTGGGAGATGGAAGAGGAAGGTGCAGGCTGGGAGGGTGGGAGGCAGGGCACAATATTATGGGAGGCTGCTGTGATTGTGGAATTAGTGCTTAGGGGGTGGTGGCTATGGAGTGAGGTTCATTTCTGTTTACTGTGTTTGGTGGATATGTGGTGACAGGGGTTGAGAGGTTTCTGTAAGCACTTGTGTTTGATGTTCCCCCAAAGACTGAGTTTTCCTGTCTGTCGTTGCCTGTCCTGTCTCTCTTTCCTTCCACTGGTTTTGTCTTTCTCTCACTTTCAGTTGTTCCCTTTCCTTTCGTGTTCTGTCTCGAGTGAGGAACACTTTTTGATAATCTGGAGAGTCCTTTAACAGTGGTTTCTGTTGTAGTATCCTGTTCCATACCACACCTGCTTTGAATGTCAATCTGATTGTGATTCCCACTTCTTGCTCTCTGCAGATATTTGCTCTAACATGTTATTGCAAAGCTCGTTTAACCTTTTCTCCCATTGTTGCTCCATTTTGTTCTTGAGCCTTTCTACCCATTGTTCCTTTTCCGACCAGCCATCATCAGTTCCCTTGCCTATACGTCCTCCCTTTTGAGAGCCCATTTTGTTTTTATCCTGTTGGGATGTTCTAG
>NC_091367.1:15814063-15836563 GCF_038502225.1 Cherax quadricarinatus
TTTACAGCATCTCCTGTGGTACCTGGAGGTTATTCCGGGGATCAACGCCCCGTGGCCCGGTCCATGAACAGGCCTCCCGGTGGATCAGGGCCTGATCAACCAGGCTGTTACTGCTGGCCGCACGCAGTCCAACGTACGAGCCACAGCCCGGCTGATCCGGCACTGACTAGGTATCTGTCCAGCTTTCTCTTGAATGCAGCCAGGGGTTTATTGGTAATTCCCCTAATGTTTGATGGGAGGCTGTTGAACAGTTTTGGGCCCCGGACACTTGTGGTGTTTTCTCTTAGTGTACCAATGGCGCCCCTACTTTTAATTGGGGGTATTTTGCATCGCCTGCCCAGTCTTTTACTTTCGTAGGGAGTGATTTCTGTGTGCAGATTCGGGACCATTCCTTCCAAAATTTTCCAAGTGTAGATTATGATATATCTCTCTCCTGCGTTCCAACGAGTACAAGTCAAGTACTTCCAAGCGTTCCCAGTAGTTAAGGTGCTTGACAGAACTTATACGTGCAGTAAAGGATCTCTGTACACTCTCTAGATCTGCAATTTCACCTGCTTTGAATGGAGATGTTAATGTACAGCAGTATTCCAGCCTAGAAATAACAAGTGATTTGAAAAGGATCATCACTGGCTTGGCATCTCTCGTTTCGAACGTTCCCATTATCCATCCTATCATTTTCTTTGCACTTGCGATCGTGGCACTGTTGTGATCCTTGAAAGTGAGATCCTCAGACATTAATACTCCCATGTCCCTAACATTATTTTTCCGCTCTATTGTATGGCCAGAGTTTGTAGTATACTCTGTTCTAGTTATTATCTCCTCCAGTTTTCCATAACGGAGTAGTTGGAATTTGTCCTCATTGAACATCATATTGTTTACCGTTGCCCACTGGAAAACTTTGTTTATATCTTCTTGGATGTTAACCGCGTCCTCAGCAGATGACAGCCTCATGCAGATCCTAGTATCATCCGCAAAGGATGATACGGTGCTGTGGTGCATATCTCTGTCTATGTCTGATATGAGGATGAGGAATAAGATGGGGGCGAGTACTGTGCCTTGTGGAACAGAGCTCTTCATTATGGCAGCCTCCGATTTAACTCTGTTGACCACTACTCTTTGTGTTCGATTTGTTAGGAAGTTGAAGATCTATCTCCCCACTTTCCCAGTTATTCCTTTAGCACGTATTTTGTGCGCTATTACGCCATGATCGCATTTGTCAAATGCTTTTGCAAAGTCTGTGTATATTACATCTGCATTCTGATTTTCTTCCAGTGCATCCAAGGCCATGTCATAGTGATCCAGTAGTTGTGAGAGGCAGGAGCGACCTGCCCTGAACCCATGTTGCCATGGATTGTGCAGATTTTGGGAATCTATGTGATTTGCAATCCTGCTTCTTGGCACTCTTTCAAAGATTTTTATGATGTGGGACGTCAGAGCTATTGGTCTATAGTTCTTAGCTAATGCTTTGCTGCCACCTTTATGAAGTGGGGCTATATCCGTTGTTTTAAATGACTGTGGAATTTCACCCATTTCCAAGCTCCTCCTCCAGAGTGTACTTAGGGCACGTGAGAGGGGTTTCTTGCAGTTCTTAATGAACACAGTTTCACGAGTCTAGGCCCGGGGCTGAGTGCATGGCCATGTTGTCAATGGCTTTTTCGAAGTCTATCGGAGTTAGGGTAATGTCGGAAATCTGGCATACATTAAGAGAAACTGTCGGGAGTCCTTCCATATGCCTGCAAAAACACAGATATACCTGTAAAATAAAGACCTTGAGCAGTCCATGTGTACACTAAAACACAAATGACCACACCACGGCATGGGACAGCGCCAGGCAACAGGAAAACAAAATTAAACTGAGGTGTTTATCAAACCAACACCATAAAACAAAATTGTGGTTTGTTCATACTGTCGCGTCGCATAGCACACATCATCTTGGAATAACGGAAATCTGTCAAACAACTTAAAATAGCTGATAAATACCACTAACAGGCTATTGGTTGGTTAACGCTGTTAACCAACCAATAGCGTTTGCTGTCGGCCCGAAGTAATGTGACAGCGATGACGTAGTGGACCCCAGTGAAAACAAAGGTTCAAATCTGCTCGCTGGATATGAAAAATATTTTAAAATATTTATCTTGTCTCCGCGAGGCTCAATTTGCCAGCCTGAAGCTGAGAACAGAGGACGGAGACCACCAAGATAATTCCAAGGGAAACTTTATTATTTTTGCACATATAGTTGAGTCAAACTTTTTTTATGTGGCATTATTTTATAGTTCTTTAGTTACGTCTGCATTGAAATTGCCTAAATATAAGTGTAATATATTTCTAGGAAAAGACTATAGCATTTTCAGAGCATCGGATTAACAAAATAAGATCATTTAATACTTTCTCCAAAAAAATTGTAAATTGATATTTAAGAAAAAATTCTAAATAAAAGCTGTTGTTTATATAAGAGAAAAGTATGATATATAACAGGAAAATATGTTAGGTAAAAGGACACAAGTGCAACTAATATGACATTAATACCAAAAAAATGTATATTTGATTTAGGCTTCATGCAGGTATCCTTATATATTAATTTCGTTTGTAAACCATACCACGGGCGGGATTTGAACCCGCGGTCAGAGAGTCTCAAAACTCCAGACCGTCGCGTTAGCCACGCGACGGTCTGGAGTTTTGAGACTCTCTGACCGCGAGTTCACATCCCACCCGTGGTATGGTTTGTTTGCAATCGTGTCATTACGATTTCGTGAGTCAAGTTTCGTTTGTAATTACTGAACAGTTGAGCGGAAATGAGGCAGAGTTTAAATATTTCGTGCTCGGTATAATACTCACCTCAAGATCCTTTTTCATGAGTGAGGTTTGCAGTCTTTGGCCACCTAGCCTATACTCTGTCTGCGGTCTTCTTTGCCCTTCCCTGATCTTCAGTACTTTGCATTTGGCGGGGTTAAATTCGAGGAGCCAGCTGCTGGACCAATCTTTCAGTCTGTCCAAGTCTCTTTGTAGTCCTGCCTGATCCTCATCTGATTTAATTCTCCTCATTAATTAACTTCACATAATCTGCAAACTGTGTGTGTGTGTGTGTGTGTGCGCGTGTGTGCGTGTGTGCGTGTGTGTGTGTGTGTGTGTGTGTGTGTGCGTGTGTGCGTGTGTGTGTGTGTGTGTGTGTGTGTGTGCGTGTGTGCGCGCGTGTGTGTGTGTGTGTGTGTGTGTGTGTGTGTGTGTGTTAGTTACCATTTTGTCATAGGCACATGTCGATTAGACACTAGGCCTGTTGTAGTGTGTGTGTGTGTGTACTCACCTAGTTGAGGTTGCAGGGGTAGAGTCCTAGCTCCTGGCCCTGTGTGTGTGTGTGTGTGTGTGTGTGTGTGTGTGTGTGTGTGTGTGTATTTGTGTGTGCGCGCGTGCGTGCTTGACTGCAATAAGATCATAGGAAACAGGTGAATTCGTAACATAAAATATAACCGCTGTAAAAAGGACTAACATTCCGAGTGGTTTCATGATTCCACTCTCTACTCTCTTCATAAAGTGTATTTTATTAAAAGCAAGTTTCAGTTTGCTTTTGGCTTTGTCTCAATCTGTAAATTGTATTAAACTGAAATATTGATTTCCATACTCTATCTTGAAAATACTACTTCCGGTCGGCATGAAACCAGCAGCTCTGGGGTAATATACTTATGGAAGAGTCTGGCTTCAATCTTTTTAAATGTTATTTTGTTAAATTTATTAAACATACTAGGATTTTACTTTTTAATCAGTAACTAAAGGATGCCTCTTCTAAGCGCCTTGAAATTTACAACGTTGATGCATCAACGTCAAGAACAATGTTCACTGCAGTATCAGTCTGTGTTAGTGCAAATTTTCCATTTTCAGACACATTTAAAAACTACAGAGTTAGCTTCTGTGCAATAAATACGAGTTAGAAATCTGTGCAATAAGTACAGGGAGTTAGAATTCTGTGCAATAACTACAGGGAGTTAGAATTCTGTGCAATAAGTACAGGGAGTTAGAATTCTGTGCAATAAGTACAGGGAGTTAGAATTCTGTGCAATAAGTACAGGGAGTTAGAATTCTGTGCAATAAGTACAGGGAGTTAGAATTCTGTGCAATAAGTACAGGGAGTTAGAATTCTGTGCAATAAGTACAGGGAGTTAGAATTCTGTGCAATAAGTACAGGGAGTTAGAATTCTGTGCAATAAGTACAGGGAGTTAGAATTCTGTGCAATAAGTACAGGGAGTTAGAATTCTGTGCAATAAGTACAGGGAGTTAGAATTCTGTGCAATAAGTACAGGGAGTTAGAATTCTGTGCAATAAGTACAGGGAGTTAGAATTCTGTGCAATAAGTACAGGGAGTTAGAATTCTGTGCAATAAGTACATGGAGTTAGCTTCTGTGCAATAAATACGAGTTAGAATTCTGTGCAATAAGTACAGGGAGTTAGCTTCTGTGCAATAAATACGAGTTAGAATTCTGTGCAATAAGTACATGGAGCTAGAATTCTGTGCAATAAGTACATGGAGCTAGAATTCTGTGCAATAAGTACATGGAGTTAGAATTCTGTGCAATAAGTACATGGAGTTAGAATTCCATGCAATAAGTACATGGAGTTAGAATTCTGTGCAATAAGTACATGGAGTTAGAATTCTGTGCAATAAGTACATGGAGTTAGAATTCTATGCAATAAGTACATGGAGTTAGAATTCTGTGCAATAAGTACATGGAGTTAGAATTCTATGCAATAAGTACATGGAGTTAGAATTCTATGCAATAAGTACATGGAGTTAGAATTCTGTGCAATAAGTACATGGAGTTAGAATTCTGTGCAATAAGTGCATGTAGTTAGAATTCTGTGCAATAAGTACAAGGAGTTAGAATTCTGTGCAATAAGTACATGGAGTTAGAATTCTGTGCAATAAGTACAAGGAGTTAGAATTCTGTGCAATAAGTACAAGGAGTTAGAATTCTGTGCAATAAGTACATGGAGTTAGAATTCTGTGCAATAAGTACATGGAGTTAGAATTCTGTGCAATAAGTACAAGGAGTTAGAATTCTGTGCACTAAGTACATGGAGTTAGAATTCTGTGCAATAAGTACAAGGAGTTAGAATTCTGTGCAATAAGTACATGGAGTTAGAATTCTGAGCAATAAGTACATGGAGTTAGAATTCTGAGCAATAAGTACATGGAGTTAGAATTCTGTGCAATAAGTACATGGAGTTAGAATTCTGAGCAATAAGTACATGGAGTTAGAATTCTGAGCAATAAGTACATGGAGTTAGAATTCTGTGCAATAAGTACATGGAGTTAGAATTCTGAGCAATAAGTACATGGAGTTAGAATTCTGAGCAATAAGTACATGGAGTTAGAATTCTGTGCAATAAGTACATGGAGTTAGAATTCTGAGCAATAAGTACATGGAGTTAGAATTCTGTGCAATAAGTACATGGAGTTAGAATTCCATGCAATAAGTACATGGAGTTAGAATTCTGTGCAATAAGTACATGGAGTTAGAATTCCATGCAATAAGTACATGGAGTTAGAATTCCATGCAATAAGTACATGGAGTTAGAATTCTGTGCAATAAGTACATGGAGTTAGAATTCTGTGCAATAAGTACATGGAGTTAGAATTCTGTGCACTAAGTACATGGAGTTATCTTCTGTGCAATATTTTGAAAATGTTTCTTTTAATTAAAGATAAACTCTGTGCCAGTATATTTTGCACAAAATTCGAAGCTGATAAGAAAATAAATTCTCATACTCGAAATTTATTGCGCAAAAATTTATTTTCCAATTTATTTAATAAAACTGGCAAATTATTACTTACACAGCTCATTAACAATGTTAAGTGAAAGTAATAATTTGCCAATTTTATTAAATTGGAAAATCGATTTCTGTACAACAAGCTCGAGTTTGGGAATAAATGTTCTTATCAGCTTCGAATTTCCAACATTAGTCTTAATTAGTTTGAAATTTATCCATACTATCCGCTGTGTGACACTGCCAAACATTTCGAACATCCGTTCAATAACATTAGAATGCCTCAAGAAATCGTAATGACACGATTGCAAATAAACCATACCCCCGGCCGGGATTGAACCCGCGGTCATAGAGTCTCAAAACTCCAGCAGGTCTAGTGGCTAACGCGACGGGCTGGAGTTTTGAGACTCTATGACCGCGGGTTCAATCCCGGCCGGGGGTATGGTTGATTAGAATGCCTCTTCACATTGTCTTCAAACTTTCACTGGATGTGTACCTCACCTAAAAATTATATTTCAGATTTTTATTTGACTTCGTAGATGTTATTTTTGTTTAAATTTGAGAGGCAGCAAACCAACCCTTCTGGCTTACTAAATCATGTACCAGTTTTATACAAGTTCCTTCAACAGTTTTTTTTTTTTCTTAATTTCCACAATAATTTTGTAAAGTTGAGCTAATTCAAACTTTTATTTACGTTTCGTAAAGATCAGTCTATTAGTTTTTGCGACAAGCCCGCTAGGTTACCCCCGTCATATCAATTATATACTGACTCCAAGTCTTGCATTGTGTAGTAGATGATGGTCAATAGATAGACCCAGTATCAAGCCTTGAGGCTACACCATGTAACCTATATGAGACAGCGAGCCTTGAGGCTACACCCTGAAACCTATATGAGACAGCAAGCCTTGAGGCTACACTCTGTAACCTATATGAGGCAGCAAGCCTTGAGGCTACACCCTGTAACCTATATGAGACAGCAAGCCTCGAGGCTACACCCACCTATATGAGGCAGCAAGCCTTGAGGCTACACCCTGTAACCTTTATAAGGCAGCAAGCCTTGAGGCTACACCCTGTAACCTATATGAGGCAGAAGCCTTGAGGGTACACCCTGTAACCTATATGAGACAGCGAGCCTTGAGGCTACACCCTGTAACCTATATGAGACAGCAAGCCTTGAGGGTACACCCTGTAACCTATATGAGGCAGCAAGCCTTGAGGGTACACCCTGTAACCTATATGAGACAGCAAGCCTTGAGGCTACACCCTGTAACCTATATGAGACAGCGAGCCTTGAGGCTACACCCTGTAACCTATATGAGGCAGCGAGCCTTGAGGGTACACCCTGTAACCTATATGAGGCAGCAAGCCTTGAGGCTACACCCTGTAACCTATATGAGGCAGCGAGCCTTGAGGGTACACCCTGTAACCTATATGAGACAGCGAGCCTTGAGGCTACACCCTGTAACCTATATGAGGCAGCAAGCCTTGAGGCTACACCCTGAAATCTATATGAGACAGCAAGCCTTGAGGGTACACCCTGTAACCTATATGAGACAGCAAGCCTTGAGGGTACACCCTGTAACCTATATGAGGCAGCAAGTCTTGAGGCTACACCCTGTAACCTATATGAGACAGCAAGCCTTGAGGGTACACCCTGTAACCTATATGAGACAGCGAGCCTTGAGGCTACACCCTGTAACCTATATGAGACAGCAAGCCTTGACGCTACACCCTGTAACCTACATGAGACAGCAAGCTTTGAGGCTACACCCTGTAACCTATATGAGACAGCAAGCCTTGAGGCTACACCCTGTAACCTATATGAGACAGCGAGCCTTGAGGCTACACCCTGTAACCTATATGAGACAGCAAGCCTTGAGGCTACACCCTGTAACCTATATGAGACAGCGAGCCTTGAGGCTACACCCTGTAACCTATATGAGACAGCGAGCCTTGAGGCTACACCCTGTAACCTATATGAGACAGCAAGCCTTGAGGGTACACCCTGTAACCTATATGAGACAGCGAGCCTTGAGGCTACACCCTGTAACCTATATGAGACAGCAAGTCTTGAGGCTACACCCTGTAACCTATATGAGACAGCGAGCCTTGACGCTACACCCTGCAACCTACATGAGACAGCAAGCCTTGACGCTACACCCTGTAACCTACATGAGAAATCTCTGACACTAAAGCCTGTAACCTATATGAAAGAGAAATGTACGACACTAAAGGCTGTAACTTATATGAGAAATACTAATGATACATTCTGTAATATTCTGTGGGTTTAACCCTTATACTGTCCAAGCAGATCTACGTTCATATGCGTAGTGCTCCAAAAGTAGATCTACGTTTCTTTTTTTTTTATATATTTTCAAATACAAAAAAAAAAAGTAGATCAAAGATTTTTACAAGTTTTCAAATGTAAAAAAAATCTACTTTTTTTTACATAGTTTCAAATGTTGAAAAAACGTAGATCTACGTTTGGACAGTTTAAGGGTTTAAAGTACTTCGCGCCGGTGTGGCATCATAAGTGTAGTGAAAATCATGTTATTTGTGTGTGGAACCCACTGCTTCTGTTCTTCTTTTAATAACATTTTTTAAGAACACGGAAAGCTACTAAGACCACAGGGGAAAGGTACGAAAATCACAGGGGAAAATTACAGAGACAACAGCGAAAGTTACGAAACTATCTGCAAAAAAAAAAAAATAACACGAAAGACTGTTTTTGGAATTATTATTATTATTATTATTATTATTATTATTATTATTATGAATTATTCTAAAAGTGCCTCCACAGACACGTTAATTACTATATCAGTTAAGAGCACCGTTTCAGTGCCATGACAAAATACTTGTATAATATAACCCATAAAGAGAGAAATAACATTAGATATAGTACGGAAAGATGTTATCTTCATGGTGTACAACGCATCCTGGAAAACGAACAAAGGACATTAGTTTCATGAAATGGCTTGTTGCTTTGAGTGCCATTTTGACCTTTGGCTTTACGTTGATGCTCCTTGTTGATGCTCCTTTGTGGCTCCTGGTCCTTCTACTGAGTCTGGATGAGAAATCGCCACTTATGGCAAGAGTTATTGTTCCAGCCTAATACTTATCACCGACACCTGAGTTGATACACAAAGGCGTGAAACAAACTAACTCAGCTACACACACAAAATAAATAAAATACAAAGGACGCACGCACAATCGCTCGCTCGCACACACACACACACACACACACACACACACACACACACACACACACACACACACAGGGATGTTAGGAAGTATTTCTTCAGTCACAGAGTAGTCAGGAAGTGGAATAATTTGGGAAGCGATGTAGTGGAGGCAGGAACCATACATAACTTTAAGAAGAGATATGATAAAGCTTATGGAGCAGGAAGAGTGACCCAGTAACGGCCAGTGAAGAGGCTGTGAATCTACCCCTGAAACCACAACAAGGTTAGTACACACACACACTCACACACGCCAGGAGCTCGGACTCGACCCCCGCAACCTCAACTAGGTGAGTACACACATTACAGACAATGGGACTCGACAAGATGTCACCATGAATTTTTCGAGATGGAGCAGGAGGTCTGTACCGGCTCACTTGGTACCTGAAAGCTCACACTGAGGGGATCGAGGGTCGATCCTATGATGAGCCAAAACATTGGGTATGTTTCCCTACAACTGCCCTGTTTACCCAACAGTAAGTGCCTGAGTATTAGGCGATTATGTGGGTCACACCATGTGAGAGAGAGTATTGAGGACCTCACTGGAGATAACCCAGGCAGCTGCGGACATCGTCTTTACTGGGTTACCATCTGCTACTAACCCATCGGTTTAACAGAGCTCTGTGAGACAGCAAATAATTGTCTCAATATTTGAAAACAGAGTTACATAAGAGGTGTTGAACTTGACCCACAGACCAGTATGAGCAACTAAAATTTCACTTGGCTAACAATAAAGATAAGTGTAATAATGAATATGGAAACGGTGAACAGTAACGAGGGAAAACACGTTGGCTGTAACGAATGGAAAGTGTTTTCGAAAAGAGGGAGAAAGATGAAATTAGGAAGGTTGAAGTTAACTCAGAGAAGAGAAATCACTTTGTTTTTCCTGAGGACGAATGTTCATTTGTTTCTGTAGATTCGTAAAATAGATATATGGATAGTTTTTTGTAAGATGGATAACAAGGCAACGCAGAACGTGAGTGTTTCCCTGGATGACGTAAACAGCTGTTTGGATAACAT
The DNA here is from genome assembly GCF_038502225.1 of Cherax quadricarinatus. Taxonomy (NCBI): domain Eukaryota; kingdom Metazoa; phylum Arthropoda; class Malacostraca; order Decapoda; family Parastacidae; genus Cherax; species Cherax quadricarinatus. Next base: position 15,824,081 of record NC_091367.1, read on the forward strand.
GTAAATAATGCTGGATTACTTGAAAATAACTAGTTGGATAACAATATAAATAACCGGTTGGATAACATGTGAATAACTGGTTGAAGAGCAATGTAAATAGTAGGTTGAATAGCAATGTAAATAAATGATTGGACAATAGCATGTTGGTTAACTAGAAGGTAGAGTTGCTGCTGAGGTAGGAGAGAGTTGCTGCTGAGGTAGGAGAGAGTTGCTGCTGAGGTAGGAGAGAGTTGCTGCTGAGGTAGGAGAGAGTTGCTGCTGAGGTAGGAGAGAGTTACTGCTGTGGTAGGAGAGAGTTACTGCAGAGAGTTGCTGCTGAGGTAGGAGAGTGTTGCTGGTGAGGTAGGAGTGTGTTGCTGCTGAGGTAAGAGTGTGTTGCTGCTGAGGTAGAAGAGTGTTGCTGGTGAGGTAGGAGAGAGTTGCTGCTGAGGTAGGAGAGTGTTGCTGGTGAGGTAGGAGTGTGTTGCTGCTGAGGTAAGAGTGTGTTGCTGCTGAGGTAGAAGAGTGTTGCTGGTGAGGTAGGAGAGAGTTGCTGCTGAGGTAGGAGAGAGTTGTTGTGAGGTAGGAGAGAGTTGCTGCTGAGTTAGGAGAGAGTTACTGCTGAGGTAGGAGAGAGTTGCTGGTGAGGTAGGAGAGTGTTGCTGGTGAGGTAGGAGAGTGTTGCTGGTGAGGTAGGAGAGTGTTGCTGCTGAGGTAGGAGAGCGCTGTTAATTCAATGAGGCCAAATGAAAAGATCCCTATCACTTACAAAATTTGCCTAGAAGGAGAGGGCGAAAAATGAATATATATGGCAGCTGGTGTAAACTGCCAGCTGGATAAGGCAGTTAATTTCCTTTCATTGGCAAATGGGATAATTTCTAAGGCAAATATAGGCTATCCATACAAAAAAAAATAAAAGCAAAAAAAAAAGTCTCAGTGAAACAGAAAAAATAGCGTAAACAAAATAGCGTGGGATAATTTCTATGGCAAACATGGATAATAGACTAAAACAAAAGTGCAAGAAAAAAGAAAGTTGAAATGATAAAGATAAAATAACGCAAGAAAAAGTGTATGAATCAAGAGGACGGATTTATAATGTTTAAAGCAAAGCACAAAGATTTTTGTCCCGGGAAAAGGTTAAATCCTGAGGGAATCTGGTGAAGACATCAGACGGCACCTGCTTCCAGACGTCACCCATAACCTGCTTATAAGCACAAGCTGTGTGTGTGTACTCACCTATTTGTGGTCGTAGGGGTCGAGTCTTAGCTCCTGGCCCCGCCTCTTCACTGGTTACTACTGGGTCCTCTCTCTCCCTGCTCCATGAGCTTTATCAAACCTTGTCTTAAAACTATTTATGGTTCCCGCCTCCACTACGTCACTTTCTAGGCTATTCCAGTGTGTGTGTGTGTGTGTGTGTGTGTGTGTGTGTGTGTGTGTGTGTGTGTTAGTTACCATTTGGTCCTAGGCACATGTCGATTAGACACTAGGCCTGTTGTATGTGCATGCATGTGTGTGTGTGTGTGTGTGTGTGTGTGTGTGTGTGTGTGTGTGTGTGTGTGTGTGTGTGTGTGTGTGTGTGTGTGTGTGTGTATGTCTGTGTATGTGACTTTCGATGCTATGTTGTTCTCGTACTGTCGCTGGGTTTCTCTCCCTCCTTATCTGTGCATACTCGTTTCTGGCTCTTCTACTAATCGCCTTATTTTCCTGGGTCCTTTGCCTCGTGTACCTTTGTGTGCGTGTGCGTGTGTGTGTGTGTGTGTGTGTGTGTGTGTGTGTGTGCGTGCAGCCAGGCAAGCCCTGACCCTTGACCAGTCCTGCTTGTTCTATGTGTGCAGCAAAATGCTAGCCGCTAAGTACAGTTTGTAAACACGTAAGGATTGTTAGGTAAGACACATATGCAACAGTTAGGTATCTTTATTTCGAAACGTTTCGCCTACACAGTAGGCTTCTTCAGTCGAGTACAGAAAAGTTGATAGAAGCAGAAGAAACTTGAAGACGATGTAATCAGTCCATCACCCTTAAAGTTTTGAGGTGGTCAGTCCCTCAGTCTGGAGAAGAGCATTGTTCCGTTGTCTGAAACAATATGAAGTTGAAGTGACAGGATGGAGCCTTTATATAGTGCCAGGAGGTGAGACGTAGGTTGCTTTGGGAGGGCAGGTCCCTCTCAAACCCAGCCGTTCTCACTAGTAGAGGTCGAAGTTGATGGTCTGTACCAAGAAACCCTTGTGTTGCAGTGTCTGACAGAATGAACATTAAAATGGTATAAAATACCGACAGATTGTTAGGTAAGACCTCTACTAGTGAGAACGGCTGGGTTTGAGAGGGACCTGCCCTCCCAAAGCAACCTACGTCTCACCTCCTGGCACTATATAAAGGCTCCATCCTGTCACTTCAACTTCATATTGTTTCAGACAACGGAACAATGCTCTTCTCCAGACTGAGGGACTGACCACCTCAAAACTTTAAGGGTGATGGACTGATTACATCGTCTTCAAGTTTCTTCTGCTTCTATCAACTTTTCTGTACTCGACTGAAGAAGCCTACTGTGTAGGCGAAACGTTTCGAAATAAAGATACCTAACTGTTGCATATGTGTCTTACCTAACAATCTGTCGGTATTTTATACCATTTTAATGTTCAAACACGTAAGGAGTTGGTACCGCTCTACTGTGTAAAACAGTGCCACGTTTTATTCCGGTTTATCCCGTGGATAACTGGTTGGATAACATGGGCAAATAGTATTTTTGAAATGCTTTTTCCTTCTTTCCTATGTTCTTATCTTACGACCCGAATAATACCCATTGCGTCTGGAGAATGATTCATCTGATCGGCTTCAAATCTTCATCCCTGTTTTGTTTTCAAGAAACATGGTAATTAAGGTTATTGGTATCCTTAAGTCCCAAACTGCCTTTTGTATTCAACACTGACAATGATTTCTATTCAATAACTAAAGGATGCTGCTTCCTATCGGCTTCAAATTTTTAATTTTGAAGTATTCTAAGGATAGGATGATATTGTATGAGTTTAGATTTTGTGACTAAGTTTGAAACTATAATGAAAATTATTGAAAACTTGGAATTGTTAACTTCAGAGGAATTACTGGAGAATGCCTCTTCTGATAAGCTTCAAACTTTCAGTGTTGCTAAGTTGTATTACAAGGAATCTTTCGTTTCACTTCGGTTAAACGTAGAGAATGACTCGTCTGGTAGGTTTTAAACACTTAAACGTTGGCGTAAACGTTGGTATATCTTAATTATAAGTATTTTTTATTTAAAATTGACTTTGCATTTACCAATTTTTCAATTTTCTAAAATGATCAAATTCGATTTTCTTCAAGAAACACAAAATCAAATATTTTATTTCAGATTTTAAAGAATTTTAAATAGATTGGAACTACGAAATGGTTATTGAGTTAAAGATTTAATACCTGAACAGGTGCATTGTATCTGGCTTACACCTGGTGAGGGTTTCGGGGTTCAACGCTCTCCTTGGCCCGGTCTGTGACCAGGCTTCATTGTTAGGCTTTAACCTACAACTTCAGAATCCCGTAACTGATAAGCTTCAGCTTGTTAAGCAGAATCAACTATTATTAAGCACAGATTCAAGGAACACTTAACAACTACTGGAATCCTCTGATCATTTTTTTACAGATCATTCCTGAAATTGGTTTCCATGGGAACTTCAGCAATCTGGTATCCTACTTTGAAAAAGGTTGGTATTGTTAGTTAATGGAGTGTGTAAGATACCATTTTAACACTTTTAATATCGAAATTGTAAAGTAATATTTCACATTACTCTAATATTTTGCATTAATGATGAGTAGCTATTGTTCCAAGGATTTGGATTTATTTTTTCCTTCTCGGATCGGAATGGTACCATAGACTTTTACTGGCAAAGGGATTGTTTACCTCAAACCCCCTCATCTTTCACCATTCTTCATTGTACCGGACTGAGGAAGCCATTTATTGGCGAAACGTTTCCACAATGAAGATTCCTAAATGTTGCAAAAGTGTATAATGCCTCTTCTGGTCGGGTTGAAACTTACAACTATGATGTATTTTCCTCAAAGGAACAAGCCTCTGAATTTTAGGTTGTATTTTATTGTGCGAATTTTTTTTCAGTGGATTGAAATAATTGGAAAATGTTTCTTCTGATCAGAAAAAATCAATCTTTGATTTTATTGGGCTGGTCTAAGTTAAATCTGTTGATGTTATGTACACATAAAATCTGTCTACGCAAGATCATGTTTTGAAGTGAATGTTTAAGTGTTACTTAACTGCTTTCAAAGTTACTTATTTACTTGTATTAATGTTGGTAAAATTACCACTGGCTCCTCCTCCTTAGTTCCCCACTACCACTATTACTACTAATACTACTACTACTAATACTACTACTACTACCACTACCACTACTACTACTACTATACTACTACTACTACTACTATACTACTACTACCACTATTACTACTATTACTACTATTATTACTACCACAACTACCTCTTCCTGCCTATATATAGCCGTCCTGCTCCACTTCTGGTTAGTGTGACTTTGTAAATGGTCCAAGTTGGACCGAAACGTCGTCGTAAGCTTCTCTCTTTTATGTGCGGGTTATTTGTGTATGAGTATGCAAAGTAAAAGAACACAAGTGCAACTAATATGACATTTTATTGTGGCAACGTTTCGCTCTCCAGGAGCTTTATCAAGCTTGATAAAGCTCCTAGAGATAGAAACGTTGCTACAATGTTATATTATTTACACTTGTGTCCTTTTACCTTATTCATTTAATTAAAGGTTAAATGTTTGCCATTATCTCTGATTATTATTATTATAATCAAGGGGGAAGCGCTAAACCCGGAGGATTATACAGCGCCTGGGGGGGGGATGTGGAAGGCATTCAGGCTTAATTCGGGGAACTGGAGCACAGATCTAATTCCCTAAATCAAGAGCCCCTCACCAACATCAAGGAACCTTCCTTGAGGGGCCATTATCTCTGAGAGAAAGGTCTGCACATCCTTGTTTCCTTTTTGTTCGGAAGAAGCTTGGTGAATTAAAATACTGACTTTCCTGGAATATATTCTGAGCGCCACATCCGGATGATGTTAACATTCAATGCTAATACCTGGAGTTTACCTGGAGAGGGTTACGGGGGTCAACGCCCCCGCTGCCTGGTCTGTGACCAGGCCTTATGGTGGATCAGGGCCTGATCAACCAGGTTGTTATTGTTGGCGGCTCGCAAACTGAAGTACGACCCGCAGCCCAGCTGGTCAGATACTGACTTTAGGTGCCTGTCCAATGCCTTCTTGAAGACAGCCAGGGGTCTATTAGTAATCCCCCTTATGTATGCTGAGAGGCAGTTGAACAATCTTGGACCTCTGATACTTATTGTGTTGTCTCTTATCGTGCTAGTGGCACCCCTGCTTTTCATTGGGGGGATGTTGCATCGTCTGCCGAGTCTTTTGCTTTCATAGGGAGTGATTTCGTGTGCAAATTTGGTATTAATCCCTCTAGGATTTTCCAGGTACCTCTCTCGCCTGCGTTCTAGGGAGTACAGGTTGAGGAACTTCAAGCGTATCCATTAATTGAGGTGTTTTATCGCACTTACATGTGTGTGCTGTGAAGGTTCACTGTACACTCTCCAGGTTAGCAATTTCACCTGCCTTAAAATGTGCTGTTAGTGTGCAGCAATACTCCAGCCTAGATAGAACAAGCGACCTGAAGAGTGTCATCATGGGCTTGGCATCCCTAGTTTTAAAGGTTCTCATTACCAATCCTGTCATTTTTCCCAGCAGATGCGGTTGATACAATGTTGTGGTCTTAAAATGCAGATTCTGAGCTGATTAAAACTTATTGAGTTTGGGAGTGAGTGTGAGAAGTATTTAGCTGGTAAGGAGGAAATGGTCACCAGCAGTGATAGTGGCAGCCACTTTAAGTTACAAGTGGTTCACAGTTCAGGAAGAAGGAAGAGGAGAGTTAACAGAGATGTGAAGGTAGGAAATCGATTCTCTGTTCTCCAAGACGAGTGTACTTCAGTGGTTAGTGAGATTGAAGGTACTACTGATTTTTCTGCTAATCAAGGTAGGAATATTTTAATAGGCGATTCTCAGGTAAGATATATGGACCGTGCATTTTGTAACAGAGACAGAAAGGTCAGACAGAGAGTGTGCCTTCCTGGAGCTGGTGTTGGTGACATAGTCAGCAGGTTGGATAATATTATGGCAGGTAATGGAAACAAGCCCATTATCTGTCTTAGTGCTGGGGGTAATGACATTGGGAAAGGCAGGAGAGAGGAGCTGCTGGATAAGTACAGGTCAGCCATAGAAGTAGTTAGGTCTAAGGGAGGGAGCCCAGTCATATTTAGCATCTTGCCTAGAAAGGGAGTGGAAAATGAATGGATGTCTAGGGCAGTTGGTATAAATTGCTGGCTAGACAGGTACTGGGACCTATTCTTTGGCAAGCGTGTTATGTATGCAAGGGATGGGGTTCATCTCTCTGGGAATGGAGTGGTTGCATTAGCCAATTCAATTGAGAGGGTAATTGATGACTTGTCTAGGAATTTAAACTGATAGATTATAGAGGTATGGGTGTTTGTGGGAAACAATCAGGCTGCAGCATTAGGGTTAAAAACAGCAGTTATTACCGGGATACCTCTGAGAGATGTTTAAAAGACAATATTCAAAATAAAGTTGCTAGTAATGGCAAATCAATTGATCAACAAACAAAGAAAGATAGTAGAGGGCAACGAGTGACTAGCTCCCTTAAGGTTTACTATACAAATAGCAGGAGTCTAAGAAATAAGATAGATGAGCTAAGATTACTTGCAAGTGCAGGTAATATAGATATTATTGGTATAACAGAGACCTGGTTCACCCTGAAAGATAGAGAAATGCCTTCTGAATGCAACATACAGGGTTATAAACTATTCCACACTGATAGGGTCAACAGGAAGGGTGGTGGAGTGGCGATGTATGTCATAGAAAATTTAAATTGTTGTCTTAGACATGTTATAAGATTAGAAACATCGAACACAGAATCTGTTTGGCTATAGTTTCTCGAGGGACGTGACAAATTAATTTTGGGTGTAATTTATAGGCCCCCAAACCTTGATAGGGAGGGCAGTAAGATGTTATGGGATGAAATTCATAAGGCATCTAGATATGAAAATGTTGTGATAATGGGAGATTTTAATTTTGGACAAATTGATTGGAACAATATGACAGGAAATCTTGAGTCTAGTGACTTTCTTGATACAGTTCAGGATTGCTTTTTAGAACAGGTTGTGACAGAACCAACTACAAACTGGCATAGTGCCTGATAAGTGGAAAATGGCAAATTTAATACCTATTTACAAGGCAGGTGACAGGTCCTTGGCTTCGATCTATAGGCCAATAAGCCTTACCTCCATAGTGGGAAAATATATGGAATCAATAACTGCCGAAGCAATTCGTAGCCATCTTGATAGGCACAGATTGATTAATGAATCTCGACACGGTTTTACAAAGGGGCGTTCCTGTCTTACGAATTTACTAACTTTTTTCACTAAGGTGTTTGAGGAGGTAGATCATGGTAATGAATATAATATTTTTTATATGGACTTCAGTAAGGCTTTCGATAGAGTTCCACATCAGAGGCTATTGAGGAAACTTAAGGCACACGGAATAGGAGGAGAAATTTTTTCCTGGGTAGAGGCATGGCTGACAAATAGGCAGCAGAAAGATTGCATAAATGGGGAGAAATCAGAATGGGGGTACGCGGTGTTCCTCAGGGGTCAGTGTTGGGCCCGTTGTTGTTCACAATTTTTTGTAAACGACATAGATGAGGGAAAAAATAGCGACATAGCAAATTTGCTGATGACACCAAAATAGGCCGTCCAATTAATTCTAATGAGGACACTAGAGCACTCCAGTATGATTTGAATAGACTGGTGCAATGGTTGGAGAAGCGTCAGATGCAGTTTAATATTGATAAATGCAAAGTTCTAAATGTTGAACAGGTAAATAACCATGCCACATATAAACTAAATAATGTAGATCTTAGTACTACTGATTGCGAAAAGATTTAGGAGTTCTGGTTAGCAGTAATCTAAAACCAAGACAACAGTGCATTAGTGTTCGCAATAAAGCTAACAGAATTCTTGGCTTCATATCTAGAAGTATAAATAATAGAAGTCCTCAGGTTGTTCTTCAACTCTATATATCCTTGGTTAGGCCTCATTTAGACTATGCTGCTCAGTTCTGGTCACCGTATTACAGAATGGATATAAATGCTCTGGAAAACGTACAGAGGAGGATGACAAAGATGATCCCATGTATCAGAAATCTTCCCTATGAGGATAGACTGAGGGCCCTGAATCTGCACTCTCTCGAAAGGCGTAGAATTAGGGGGGATATGATCGAGGTGTATAAATGGAAAACAGGAATAAATAAAGGGGATGTAAATAGCATGCTGAAAATTTCCAGCCATGACAGGACTCGCAGCAATGGTTTCAAGTTGGAAAAATTCAGATTCAGGAAGGATATAGGAAAGCACTGGTTTGGTAATAGAGTTGTGGATGAGTGGAACAAACTCCCGAGTACAGTTATAGAGGCTAAAACGTTGTGTAGTTTTAAAAATAGGTTAGATAAATACATGAGTGGGAGTGGGTGGGACCTGACTAGCTTGTGCTGCTGGGTCTGGTGCCGTGCTCCTTCCTTGAGTGGAGGTGACCAGACTGGGTGGGTCATTGGGCTAATCCGGGGGAAGGGGTCATTGGGCTTATCAGGGGGAGGGGGACATGGACCTGCTCTGCATGGGTCAGTAGGCCTGTTGCAGTGTTTCTTCTTTCTTATGTTCTTATGTGATAACTTGTGGAAACCTATTTTGATTCGTTTCAAATCTTAAACACTAATATTTAACTGCGTTAAAAAATTATACCACACTCTGCACTATTCCTTTCAGATGCATTGACGTATAGGGGCTGACGTTATGCTGACGTTACCTTTCTTGGATCGCGCACTGATAGAAATGTTTCTTGTTGCTTGTTTTGTTGGGAATAGCACAAGCAACAAGATCTGTTGAGGTCAGAATCTTACACAAATAACCCGCACATAGTAGAGAGGAGCTTACGACGACGTTTCGGTCTGACTTGGACCATTTACAAAGTCGGACCGAAACGTCGTCGTAAGCTCCTCTCTTCTATGTGCGGGTTATTTGTGTATCGTTCCATTCACTGTATTGTGCCTTTTTTTGTTATTTATTGTCAGAATCTTCTCTGGCATTATGTAGCAGCTTATCTGCTATTCTCTTGTAGTCAGTGATGAATTATTTTGAATAGCAAAGTTTAGAAGTTTTTAATAATATAGTCTCATTCTTCTAGAAATGTGGGTGATGAACAATCCTGTCAGCCCCTTAGATGAAACTAGTAACAGGCCCACGCTTTCTGTTGTGATGAGACAGGTAGTGCAGTACATCAATTTTATTCTGTGGTAAAAATCAAATTTATTTTAATTCTTACAGATCATTACATCCAGAAAAGGCATTTCCCACCTTTTTCTTCTTAAAAATTTTGAGGGTGTTGAAGATTCATGGAGCAATGGCCATGATTTTATCGACCTATCTCAACCATATCATCTCTGGGAATATGGAATTCTCAGCTCTCCTCCTGCAAGTGCTCCACGTACTGTACAGGTTGGCTATGACTGCACTCAGTGATCAGCTCATGACCACGCCAAATGATCGCTTATACACAGAGCCCTTGAAAAAGAAATTATTAAATCTAACATATAGCTTGAGCACTGTCCTGGCTAGCCCGTTCAGGGAACACCTGGAGGAGGAGAGAATAGAATTCCACATTCCAGGGAGGTAACATGGCTAATCTACGTCGTTAAAATTTCCTTGTTATTGTTCGCAGATGCTTCAACACCCTCAAACCTCCGAACAAAACAAAAATGTAAAACCTTAATCAAATTTACCCTTGAAGACGAAAAAGATAGAGGCCTTTTTTCGATGTCATCTGAAAAATTAAAGATAAACTTGACTATGGTATACTGTATACTACAGTATGTATATAATACTCAGGGGCTACTTTATACGTTTTATAAATTTTAAAACGACAGTTTGTAAACATGTAAGGATATTTAAACTATATAAATACTGAGTTATTTTTTTAATGAGCGTCACACGCACTGCCACCCCATCATGCAGACGGTTTTTTTCCTCTCACAGATGATTTTTTGTCATATTCCATCACACAGGATGATTTTTCCTCTCAGATCATTTTTTCTGTCATATTTCACAGGATGATTTTCCTGTCAAACACCGTCACATAAAATGGCTTTTCTGTTATACTCCATCAGACAACATGGCTTTCCTGTCATACTCCATCAGACAACATGGCTTTCCTGTCATACTCCATCACATAGGATGGTTTTCCTTTTACAGCATTGCTCCATCATACATGTACCTATCATACTCCACACAGGATTATTCTTATCATACTTCAGCATACATGATAGTTTACCTTTCCTATTCTACCACAGGGTGACTTACCTGTCATGTTCTGTCACACATACTTCATCTCATACCATGGCTTTCCTGTCGTATTGTATCATACAATAGTTTTCCTATTATGCTCCATCTTACAGCATGATTTCTTATCATAGTGTATAACAATGATTTTCCTGTTATACTCTATCTCACAGCTGTGTTGTCTTGTTCTGTTTCAAAACAATTATTTTTCCTGTCTTAGTGGATCACATAAGATGCTTTTCCTGTTATACTCCGTCACACGGTATTGATTTTATGCATGAAGTGAGAAATTAAAACAGATGTTAGCTTCCAAAGCTCACACACCGAGGAACAGGGATCGATTCCAGGCACGGATGAAACGTTGGCCTTGTTCCTTACACCTGCTGCCCCTGTTCACCTAGTAGTAAGTAGGTACCTGAGTGTTAGTATTCTTAAACCTGCTGTTCCTGTTCACCTAACAGTAAGTAGGTACCTGAGTGTTAGTATCCTTGCACCTGCTGCCCTTGCTCACCTAGCAGTAAGTAGGTACCTGAGTGTTAGTTTCCTTACACCTTCTGTCCCTGTTCACATAACAGTAAACAGATATCTGGGTGTTAGCCGACTGTTGTTGGTCGCATCCTGAGGGAGAAGATAAAAGGATCCCAATGACAATAAGACAAAGTCCCCTATGACTCTGTGATTTTATTCCTGAAACAAGATCTTGAGACAAAAAGAATTAAGATATCATGTATACCTGGATAGGAGAGCATAAATGGAGAGGGAACAGCTGAAGAACATATAAAAAAAACTGCCTATCACCGGCATGACAACCAGGAAGGACGAAAAGAGAAAACATCCAGCCTCCAGAAATCTCTAATCTCGCACCTCTCAAGGAAGGTTCCTTTATGCTGGTGAGGGGCTCTTGATCTACGGAATTGGATCTGTTTTCCGGTTCCTTGAATTGAGCCTAAATACCATCCATCCTCCCCCCTCTACGTGCGTTGTATAATCCTACGGGTTTAACGCTCCCCATGATTATAATCTAAATTCTCACCCAATGCCCATCTCGACAAACCCATGTTTTGACCCAGTCGACATGCAATGCGAAAGGAAAATGAATGGAAAGTCGGCGAATGAAATAAAGGAGAACCGACTTAGAAATTTGGGTTAGCTGAAACAGAGGTAATATTAAGAAAAAGAGCCCATGATTTAACCCAAGATGTAGAGGGAAAAACAAATAATACGTATATATTTAACAAAAGCTAAATATATACATACACATACCTTCTTACTCCCTATAACATATGACTACCTCTCTACTATATGATCATCTCTACTAGTAAGTGCTGTATGACCTTTCTAGATTTAGCACCTCATTTTCCATTATAATCTCTACTAGTAAAGCTCACACTTACCTCAATAACTATTATATGATCATCTCTCAATTAGGTTATTGTTTATCCCATCTATTATTGGTATCCCATATATCAACTATACTATTGGTCATCCCGTGTATTAAGTATATTATTGGTAGCCCATATATCAACTATACTATTGGTCATCCCGTGTATTAAGTATATTATTGGTAGCCCATATATCAACTATATTATTGATATCCCGTATATTAACTATATTATTGGTCATCCCGTATACTATTAAGTATATTATTGGTATCCTGTAACTTAACTATATTACTGGTCGTACCATCTACAAATTTAAGGTACGCGCTACTTTTTCGTGGTACCTTAAGCGCATTTTTCTAGAAGAAAGAAAATATTTTGTCGACAACAAAAGTAAAAGGACTTGAAGAAGATCTGCATCACTTCGCTATGGTTGCCAATGGACAAAAGTATCTTGTGGACTCAAGAGACCTCGCTCCACAACCCCTCCCCCTCTCTCAATCTATCTTCCTAAAATCCAAAATCGGATGTGAATATCCTCCAGATGAGTACCGAACTTTGGAAGAATTGCTGCCACCCAGACAGTGAAGCAACAACAGGCGGCGGCACCTCTAGCTATCCCC
>NC_091367.1:15846563-15898353 GCF_038502225.1 Cherax quadricarinatus
GAGTGGTTGGTACTTTTGTTTAATAAATGTATGAAAGAGGGGAAGGTACCTAGGGATTGGCAGAGAGCATGTATAGTCCCTTTATATAAAGGGAAAGGGGACAAAAGAGACTGTAAAAATTATAGAGGAATAAGCTTACTGAGTATACCAGGAAAAGTGTACGGTAGGGTTATAATTGAAAGAATTAGAGGTAAGACAGAATGTAGGATTGCGGATGAGCAAGGAGGTTTTAGAGTGGGTAGGGGATGTGTAGATCAGGTGTTTACATTGAAGCATATATGTGAACAGTATTTAGATAAAGATAGGGAAGTTTTTATTGCATTTATGGATTTAGAAAAGGCATATGATAGTGGATAGAGGAGCAATGTGGCAGATGTTGCAAGTATATGGAATAGGTGGTAAGTTATTAAATGCTGTAAAGAGTTTTTATGAGGATAGTGAGGCTCAGGTTAGGGTGTGTAGAAGAGAGGGAGACTACTTCCCGGTAAAAGTAGGTCTTAGACAGGGATGTGTAATGTCACCATGGTTGTTTAATATATTTATAGATGGGGTTGTAAAGGAAGTAAATGCTAGGGTGTTTGGGAGAGGGGTGGGATTAAATTATGGGGAATCAAATTCAAAATGGTAATTGACACAGTTACTTTTTGCTGATGATACTGTGCTTATGGGAGATTCTAAAGAAAAATTGCAAAGGTTAGTGGATGAGTTTGGGAATGTGTGTAAAGGTAGAAAGTTGAAAGTGAACATAGAAAAGAGTAAGGTGATGAGGGTGTCAAATGATTTGGATAAAGAAAAATTGGATATCAAATTGGGGAGGAGGAGTATGGATGAAGTGAATGTTTTCAGATACTTGGGAGTTGACGTGTCGGCGGATGGATTTATGAAGGATGAGGTTAATCATAGAAATGATGAGGGAAAAAAGGTGAGTGGTGCGTTGAGGTATATGTGGAGTCAAAAAACGTTATCTATGGAGGCAAAGAAGGGTATGTATGAAAGTATAGTAGTACGAACACTCTTATATGGGTGTGAAGCTTGGGTGGTAAATGCAGCAGCGAGGAGACGGTTGGAGGCAGTGGAGATGTCCTGTTTAAGGGCAATGTGTGGTGTAAATATTATGCAGAAAATTCGGAGTGTGGAAATTAGGAGAAGGTGTGGAGTTAATAAAAGTATTAGTCAGAGGGCAGAGGAGGGGTTGTTGAGGTGGTTTGGTCATTTAGAGAGAATGGATCAAAGTAGAATGACATGGAAAGCATATAAATCTATAGGGGAAGGAAGGCGGGGTAGGGGTCGTCCTCGAAAGGGTTGGAGAGAGGGGGTAAAGGAGGTTTTGTGGGTAAGGGGCTTGGACTTCCAGCAAGCGTGCATGAGCGTGTTAGATAGGAGTGAATGGAGACGAATGGTACTTGGGACCTGACGATCTGTTGGAGTGTGAGCAGGGTAATATTTAGTGAAGGGATTCAGGGAAACCGGTTATTTTCATATAGTCGGACTTGAGTCCTGGAAATGGGAAGTACAATGCCTGCACTTTAAAGGAGGGGTTTGGGATATTGGCAGTTTGGAGGGATATGTTGTGTATCTTTATATGTGTATGCTTCTAGACTGTTGTATTCTGAGCACCTCTGCAAAAACAGTGATAATGTGCGAGTGTGGTGAAAGTGTTGAATGATGATGAAAGTATTTTCTTTTTGGGGATTTTCTTTCTTTTTTGGGTCACCCTGCCTCGGTGGGAGACGGCCGACTTGTTGAATATATATATATATATATATATATATATATATATATATATATGAGTTTACTGAAGATGGTAGTAACAAGTATGGAGAGGATATTAAATGAAGACTAGTGGGTATGGTGAGGTGTATGGCAGTGTTACATGGTGACGTGTATGGTGGTGGTGTATGGTGACGTGTATGGTAGTGTTTTATGGTGACGTGTATCGTAGTGTTTTATGGTGACGTGTATGGTAGTGCTTTGTATGGTGACGTGTATGGCAGTGTTGTGTTGTTTGGTGACGTATATGGCAGTGTTGTATGTTGACATGTATGGTAGTGTAGTAGTGACTTGTAGTGATGTGTAGTGATTATTAGTGATGTGTAGTGATGTGTAGGGATTGAGTAATCATTAGTGATGTGTAGTGATTAATAATTAGTGATGTGTAGTGATGAGTAATTATTAGTGATGTGTAGTGATGTGTAGTGATCATTAGTGATGTGTAGGGATCATTTGTGATGCAGTCATTAGTGATATGTACTGACGTGTAGAGATCATTAGTGATATGTAGTGATCATTATTGATGTGTAGTGTTGTGATATATATTGAATAGTGTTGTGATGCATATTATGTAGTTTTGTGATGTATATTGTTTGGTGATATTGTATAGTGTTGTGATGTATATCGTGTTTTGTATAATTAGTGTTGCAGTATATATTGTATAGTGTTGTGATATATATTGTATAGTGTTGTAATATATATTGTATAATGTGATGTATATTGTGCAGTGTTGTGATGTATATTGCAGTGGTAAGCAGAGTTTCGCTAATTTGCAGAACTATTTGTTTGGCTGATTAGCAGCGGACCAATTAGCTTCCGCTAAATAAAGTTCCGCTAACTTTGAGTCCACTACAAAAAATTCATATGTTGGTAGTTGGAAAACAATGCCTTTTCAATGGTGCACGTGTTTGTTCCTGTTGTTGTGGGTGTTTCTGCAACAGTCAGTCAGGCATGCTATTGGCTGACGACGTGTAAACATGATTTGTCAACGCAGCATCAGCATCTGAGCAGCATTGTTATAGTCCTCCATACCCCTCCCCCTCAATAAGACAATACCATCTTAGGAGATATATCTCCTATGTTGAAAGTTCTCATTATGTAAGCTGTCATTACTCTGCCGTTAGCTGTATTTGTTTTATTGTGATTTCTGATATTTTTCCTAATTTTGTACTTGTCTCTTATATTCTAGTGAGTTTATTCAGGTATACACAAATACAGTTACGTAGATTATCATACATAGCAGCATATGTTTAGAGAACCTGGGATAACCCAAAAAAGTCAGTGATTTATTTCCATTGTGGTCCTTTATTTATGTTGACATGTGTGTTAGCTTAAAAAATAAAAAATAATTCTCATCCCTTTCTGTCGCTACATTCAATAAGTACCTATTGGCTCTCTTCTTGAACTGGTTCATGGTATGACTGGCTTCGACATGTGCAGGCAGTCTGTTCCATTCCTTTATTGTTGCACAATTAAAGGTGTTTGAAGCCTGGCCACTACAAAGTTGTGCTCTCTCCCCCTATTACTATGATTGGTTCCCAGCCAGGCAGTCTGTTCCGTTCCTTTATTGTTGCACAATAAAAGGTGTTTGAAGCCTGGCCACTACAAAGTTGTGCTCTCTCTCCCTATTACTATGATTGGTTCCCAGCCTTGGCAAAATTGACAGCAAGATATTCTGGACACTGTGAGCAATTTTATAAACTTGATTTAACTTCAGTTGTTTTACTCTGTCTTCAACATTCAGCATATCCAATTGTTGTATTAATTCATCCTGGCCTACATGTTCTCTTTGACCCAGGCCTACATGTTCTCTTGGACCCAGGCTGACATGCTCTCTGTGACCCAGGCCTACATACTCTCTTGGACCTAGGCCCAGGATGAATCTTACTCTTTTGCTCTGGGTGACTTGTAGTCTATCAGTTTTTTGTCAAGGCAGAGTACCATGAAGAGCAAGAGTAGTCCATAAGACATTGTATAAGGACTAGACATAGGGTCCTGCGAGCCTCAGTAGGTAGACACTGTGCCTCGTTAGGTAGACACTGTGCCCCAGGTAGACACTGTGCCTCAGTAGGTAGACACTGTACTTCAGCAGGTGGACACTGTGCTTGCCCGCAGAGGAACTTCAGTCTGGCATTCGCTTTGTTTACTAAGCTCTTCCCTATCAATTCTTCTAACATGCGGGTCAAAGGGGATTCCCAGATATTTTACTGAGGAAACTGAAGTAATTGGTTCACCATTACACCGGACATTAAAATTGTTTACCCTTCTCAGTTTATGTTTGATGCCAAAGAGTATGGCTTCCGTTTTCCCGAGGTGTAACGATAGTTTGTTGTCTACTAACCATTTGCTGCAGGACTCCAGTTCCAGTGTTACTACATAAGCTATATCCTGTGGGTCTTTACCTCACACTAACAAAGCACTGTTATCCACATACAGTAGAAGTTTGCCACTGACACTGAGAGTCACGTCGTTTAAGCATTTAGCGTTACCTTCTGCTAATTCTTTCAGCCATTTAGCAGTTTAACGTTAGCGGAACTAATTTTCTAGTTTGCAGATTAGTGGTTAGCGAAGATAACTTTTCAGTTAGCTGTTCCCACCCACTAGCAACACTGATACACTGCTCCACTATAATATATTGCGAGACAAAACAAAGCGTGGGATTATTATTGGCTTCTTCCCAAGGGATCACAGAATTTGTCCATTACCCATATTACTAGAAGAATGAAGGGACTACCTTAATAAAGCCTTTAAACTTTGCTGTCCACAACCCTTCGCAAGAGATTACAGAAGAGCAGAGAAGATTCTTCAGAATGCCAGAGATGATCCATCCTTAGCCGATACATAGTTCTTCCTATCAACAAACAATAATCTTCACATTTCCTTAAACAAAGCCAGCATCAGGGTCGTCATCCAACACAGAGAACTTTATTAAAAATAAAACCGCATCCATACACATTATTGTCGGTATCTATACGAATCCTGAGGTTACGATGTTTATCCTACGTGAAGATTCTAGAGATCTTCAACACGAGACTCAGCAAGCACAGGAGTGCCTGCAGAGAGATGACACAAGCAACTCTGATACTATTCATCACAAGAGACAGCCATCTAATGAGCTTACCCAGAGAAAAAATAGTTATCAAAGAAGCATACAGACGGACCCGACTAATGATCAGAATCTGCCCTGATTGCCACGACTATCATCTTAATCACAAAAAATCAGGTTCATTCCAAATTTCTGAAAAAAAAAAACTGGCAGAACTTATTCTCACGGGATATGGTATTGCTGTTATATAAATCTATATAAAAGTGCTGAAGCCTACAGAACATCTCCATAATTTCGAATGCATATTTTGCACTAGGCTGCGTAACATTACTTCAGGTGACATGACTAGGCCATTTCTTCCCCTCGCATCTCTCCACTCGCCTTTTACGCATTTCCGCGATATTTAATAACGTTCCTGGTGGGCGAAACGTCTCTAGTATCATAAGCCTTATATTGTTTTGTTAACATACATTTCTTCTATTCCACAATCATTTTATTTTTGTTTCACACTCGTTAATCTCTCCTACATTCATTTTCTTTTCACTTCTTTCATACTCATTTCTCTTCACTTTTCCACACATTTTCTGAGCTCCCTTTCTCTCTCTTTCCTGCTTAATGGTGATTTCAAATCCAGGGAGCGTCCACTGTTGTTCCCTGAGCAACAGTTTCAAGCAGACCTGTCTCAGAGCTTACCTTAATGTCTTCTCCTCCATTCCTTTCCCCCCATTCCTTCCGCCCACACCTCCCTTACTCGCCCACACCTCCCTCACCCACCCACACCTCCCTCACTCGCCCACACCTCCTTCACCCACCCACACCTCCCTTGCTACCAGCACCTCACTGCAGCTACAAGTCTTTCCACCGAAAATCCATAAGACTCGTCGTTTATTCTGGATGTCTATTTTGACTTCTTAGTTTCATGTTCTTTGTTTTTCTCGTTTTCTTGGATGGTCCGCCTCGATATTTCAGTTTTCACGTTCCCCTGAAGGTGACACATGTGTCGTAGAACAAGTTTTTGCTGGTATAATATTAACCTCTGTACAAAAGGTAACGTTATCCTCTGTGCAAACAGAGTTCCCTAAGGTGGTCATCTCTACTATCTCAGGAAGGATATACATACGTGTATTATTCCTGTTCACCTCCCGTACTGAGTGTAGTCCCTCACCTCAACCTGTTGGCGAGTCAGTACATTCTTAACACCCAAAGTGATACCAGTGGTGCCAAAGAATTGACTGCTGTGTATTTAATATAAATTCAGCATTGTAACACCAATAATGGCAGCTGCTGATACCAAGAATATTTAAAATTTGGATTCACAAGTTTGCTTACCAATTAAACAGTGATATGTTCATGTTATGTGAAAATACTTTCAGTAATGATGCCATGAAACCCTCGAAGATGAAAGACAACCTTGAAAGGGTTCCTTCTGATAAGAAAATTAAACACCTTGATTATCTTAAAGCACTGAGAGAAAAAATACAAGTCGACTAAATTTAAAGACATATTTCAAAGCTGCCAATGTTGATAATAAAGGAGAACTGAAGGCATCATACAATATCTCCCTCGCCATAGCAAAGAAAGGAAAATCATTTAGAATTGGTGAGATCATAATTCCAGCAATTACAGAGGAGATTGAAACAATTACGAAGTAAGACTCTCAACCTAACCTAAAGTGTCTGCCATTAAGTGACAGTACACTGCAACGACGAATTGATAAGATGGTTGATGTTGTTGATAGAACACTTGCAGCTAAGCTTCAAAACTCCAAGTTTTCTCTCCAACTCGCTGAGTCAACTTTCTGCAGCTTAAATATTCTCATAACCTATGTGAGGTATTACAGTATAAGTCATAATTGTAATGTTGACTTATTGTTTGTTTGCCAAAAGGTGCAAAATGTGAGACAGTTTTTTAGTGCTTGTAAGATTTGGAGATGCACAATATACTTCTCAATAATATTACTGCAGTGGAAACTGATGGTGTACCAGTAATGGTTGGCCGCTAAAGAAAAAGGATTTGCCACTTACCTAAAGGAAAGGGTATCTGATGTACGTACTGTTCACTGTATATTACACAGACACCATATTGCAGCCGAGAAACTCATTAGTTAACTTCATGATGCCTTGCAAGTGTGTGTCAGATCAATTATTAAAATCAAAGCACATCTACTCAACTCGTGATTGTTTGCAATAATATGCGAAAAGAATGGTGAAAGTGAACCAATTACTTATGCACACTGAGACAAGGTGACTGTCTAGAGGTGATAGCCTGCAAATACTTCTAGACTTATACAACTCAACTGTGAAATTTCCAACAGATGTATATCCATCACTGTGTGAGGAATTAAAAGTGTAAGAATTCTCTGTTCTAGTTAGCAGACCTATATTCAAAATATAATGAAGTATAGAAACGCCTATGGGGTAAAAATGTTACAATTATTCAGGCCAGGACAATTCTATTAGGTTTCCAGGTCAAAATAGGCCTATTTAAAGCTTCACTGGCACGAAGAGAATTTTCAATATTTTTCAGATTTACGGCTGTTGGAAGAAAGTGGAAATATTTCAGATGATTGCATTTAATTGAGAATTTAATAGAAGACTTCAGAGTACGCTTTGAACACCAGGAGGAAATGCACCTGCCTGTCGGGATTCTTACACAATTTGATTTGAAGTAACAAAATGCAAACATTGATTCTCAATTGCAGAAAGAGCTCATTGATATGACTATGGATCTCGATGTAAAGGCATCGTTCAGAAGGAAAAGCTTAAGTGACCATTGGAACAATGTAAATACTAGTGCTAAGTACCCCGGCTTTGTGCAGAGGTTGAGCCATTTTTACTTGTTTTCCCATGTTCGTACATGGTTGAAGCTGGTTATAGTCACGCAGATTCAATTCTAACTAAGCAGAAGATCAGATTGAACTTGGAAGTGTGTGGTGACTTACCACTAAAACTCACCAATCACCAACCAAGTATCAGTGCTCTTGATGACGTTCATCAGATGCATCCTTCCCATTAATATCAACAGCTTCAGTAAAAAAGGGGTATGTTCAGTCTTGCACCTTTTTTTATAATCTAAATATTACCTCTATTTTATGAAGTCATTATTATTATTATTATTATTATTATTATTATTATTATTATTATTCATGGTACTATTAAAGTACTATTTATTAAATAATTTTCATAAAATAATTATTTGGATTCGATGAACAATCTGAAACTTGATGGTGTCAATGGACTGAAGAAATTGGAGACTCCTGTGTCTAGATACACAAGCGAGCTCGAGTACTGTTGAAGGGATTCAAAGGCAGTCAGGACAGATAAATACCTGTA
The DNA here is from genome assembly GCF_038502225.1 of Cherax quadricarinatus. NCBI lineage: Eukaryota > Metazoa > Arthropoda > Malacostraca > Decapoda > Parastacidae > Cherax > Cherax quadricarinatus. The sequence goes on from NC_091367.1 coordinate 15,854,712, forward strand.
AAGACATCGAAGTAGGTGACCTTGTATTGAGAAGGTTGTTGGTGGTGGAAGAAGTCTATTAGCAGTTTTGGGATGAACCATTAGTTCAGCCCTGAAGTTAAAGTTTTTACATTAGCTTTCAGTTTGGAGGACTTGAACCAGGTAAGTATCTAACCTAAGTGGCACACGACATCCAGATGTTGCAACTTTTTTTTGGTTGTACTTTGAGAGCCGAGTGTTTATTGTCAATCTTAAGGAAATATAAAGAAGGAATCACTTACTCCAGAGAGCGAATTTTCCTTGCTAGGGTGTGATAAGGAAATGTATTTTTTCAGACTTCCTTAACCAGATTTCTTATAGACAATGTATTTGAAGATTGTAAAATATGGAGGAAAACTGTAAAAACATATGTATATTTAAAGAAAAAAATAATTATTTAACCATTCTTTAAGAGTCGAAGATATATGTGACCAAGCTTATGTCAGCGTCCTCATAAGATCTCACAAATCTGATACGAGGAATGCTTAACCCCTTTTACCAGTGTTGCAGAATAATTGATTCCATCTGACAGATCAACACTCAACTTGATACTTTACGATAAAGCTAGCTCTGATATACGTATGTATAATACAGTATCCTTCTGTAGCATTCTTTTATTTTCTGTAGTTGTCAAAAATCAGTCTATTTGAACTGGGGTTTAGTTTCCTGCAGAAATTTCAGTTACTGGATAAGGTTAAACTGTTGCCTCTCAAACTTTCTCAAGTTTGTGAGAGCTAACGCATTTTATACTGATGGGTGAACATAGACAACCGGTGTAAGGAAACACGCCCAATGTTTCAACCCTCGCCGGGTATCGAACCCAGATTCTCACCGTGTGACGTGAGAGCTTTTGCCACCAGGCCACGGGCCACCGCAAATAATTAAATATAACATTTACACTTTGGTGTCTAGTTTTGTGGTTCACATACAGATCCTGATTATAATATCTGACAGGATGGTACGAGATCTTTCTCGTTTCTACTGTACTAGCATACAGATAATAGTTCCGGCAGTAGTGAAAGATCTGTCTCACCTTCACAGTACTATTATCCAGTTAATATTTGCAACTGTAGTGCAAAATCTTTCTCACCTCCACAGTACTATTATCCAGATAAGAATATTTGTGATTGTAGAGAAAAATCTTTCTCACCTCCACAGTACTATTATCCAGATAAGAATATTTGTGATTGTAGAGCAAAATATTTCTCACCTCCACAGTACTATTATCCAGATAAAAATATTTGTGATTGTAGAGCAAAATCTTTCTCACCTCCACAGTACTATTATCCAGATAAAAATATTTGTGATTGTAGAGCAAAATCTTTCTCACCTCCACAGTACTATTATCCAGATAAGAATATTTGTGATTGTAGAGCAAAATATTTCTCACCTCCACAGTACTATTATCCAGAGTATTGTACTCAGAAGGTCAATACAAGAATCTTCTCACTCCCCTTCACATGCCTTCTCAAATCCATCCATATACATTTGCCCAACCTATTTTTTTTAAGCTAGCCAAGCCATAGCCTTTGTAACCTTTCATTCTCATGTACCAGCTGACTTTTCCACCATATGTATAACTACTGTTACTACCTCTACTTGTACCACACCTCACTCATAGTCTATATATATCCTCTATGTCCATGTATTGTTTGTAACGGCTTGATTAAGCTCCTGGAGAGCGAAACGTTGCCACAATACAATGTCACATTAGTTGCATTTGTGTCCTTTTACTTAAATAGTAATAGCTGGGAGGTTAATGAAGAAATGTATCACCTGGACAGTACCAGCATCTGCATATCACACTGCCAACAACAGCGATGAAATAGATGCGTTTCGGAACCAATTTTTACTGGGACAACGTTTCGCTCTGTGTAGAACTTTTAACTCATGAGAGAAACGTTTACTCCAAATAAAAGTTTATTCCGCATTGTGTGTTTATATACTTATTCTCATAGCAATTCTCTCCTATAATACAATTCTTGTATGTTAAGTTCTATTCTTGTGCTACTCGGCATTCAGTGTTCAGATTTAAAGAGTTGTCGAACCTTCCTTGCTTTGCCATTGTGTGTCTAGCAGTAATAATCTCCAGTGTGTATCCTGCCTCTTCCCACTTCCCGTTACCCAATCCCCACTTCCCACTCCTGCACTTGTGCATCTCCACTGGGGAAAAGTTGGGTATTGTGATCATTGTGAGTGTGTGTCTGTGTTTGTGTGTCCGTATGCTCAACGACTTGCACACGTATTTGCAGGGGTTGACACTCAGCTCTTGGCTCCACTTCCTAGATTACTTTGGTCTGCATCATTGATTTCTGGCTTCTTGGCTCTTATCACGTCTACGCTTGAAGTTTTGTATTGACTGCTTTCACCACTGCCTCACCCAATTCATGCACCACTGCCTCACCCAAGTCATTCACCACTGCGTCACCCAATTCATTCACCACTGCGTCACCCAATTCATTCACCACTGCGTCACCCAATTCATTCACCACTGCGTCACCCAATTCATTCACCACTGCCTCACCCAATTCATTCACCACTGCGTCACCCAATTCATTCACCACTGCGTCACCCAATTCATTCACCACTGCCTCACCCAATTCATGCACCACTGCCTCACCCAATTCATTCACCACTGCCTCACCCAAGTCATTCACCACTGCCTCACCCAATTCATGCACCACTGCCTCACCCAAGTCATTCACCACTGCCTCACCCAATTCATTCACCACTGCGTCACCCAATTCATTCACCACTGCGTCACCCAATTCATTCACCACTGCGTCACCCAATTCATTCACCACTGCGTCACCCAATTCATTCACCACTGCCTCACCCAATTCATTCACCACTGCGTCACCCAATTCATTCACCACTGCGTCACCCAATTCATTCACCACTGCCTCACCCAATTCATTCACCACTGCCTCACCCAATTCATTCACCACTGCGTCACCCAATTCATTCACCACTGCCTCACCCAATTCATGCACCACTGCCTCACCCAATTCATTCACCACTGCGTCACCCAATTCATTCACCACTGCCTCACCCAGGTCATTCACCACTGCCTCACCCAGGTCATTCACCACTGCCTCACCCAGGTCATTCACCACTGCCTCATCCAAGTCATTCACCACTGCCTCACCCAGGTCATTCACCACTGCCTCATCCAAGTCATTCACCACTGCCTCATCCAAGTCATTCACCACTGCCTCATCCAAGTCATTCACCACTGCCTCATCCAAGTCATTCACCACTGCCTCATCCAAGCCATTCACCACTGCCTCATCCAAGTCATTCACCACTGCCTCATCCAAGTCATTCACCACTGCCTCATCCAAGCCATTCACCACTGCCTCATCCAAGCCATTCACCACTGCCTCATCCAAGTCATTCACCACTGCCTCATCCAAGTCATTCACCACTGCCTCATCCAAGTCATTCACCACTGCCTCATCCAAGTCATTCACCACTGCCTCATCCAAGTCATTCACCACTGCCTCATCCAAGTCATTCACCACTGCCTCATCCAAGTCATTCACCACTGCCTCATCCAAGTCATTCACCACTGCCTCGCCCAGGTCATTCACCACTGCCTCATCCAAGTCATTCACCACTGCCTCATCCAAGTCATTCACCACTGCCTCATCCAAGTAATTCACCACTGCCTCATCCAAGTCATTCACCACTGCCTCATCCAAGTCATTCACCACTGCCTCATCCAAGTCATTCACCACTGCCTCATCCAAGTCATTCACCACTGTCTCGCCCAGGTCATTCACCACTGCCTCATCCAAGTCATTCACCACTGCCTCATCCAAGTCATTCACCACTGCCTCATCCAAGCCATTCACCACTGCCTCGCCCAGGTCATTCACCACTGCCTCATCCAAGCCATTCACCACTGCCTCGCCCAGGTCATTCACCACTGCCTCATCCAAGCCATTCACCACAGCTTCATCCAAGCCATTCACCACTGCCTCATCCAAGTCATTCACCACTGCCTCATCCAAGTCATTCACCACTGCCTCATCCAAGTCATTCATCACTGCCTCATCCAAGTCATTCACCACTGCTTCAGCATATCAATCCACTTAAGAAATACTTCCTGACATCCCTGTGGCTCCTTTGCTTCTTTATCTTCCACCTGTATCCCCTTCAAGCAGTCTGTCTTTATCCTCCGTATTAATTTCCATTTAAGATTGTGAACGTCGTAATCATTTCTCCCCTTGTCTTTCTCTCTAAAGGTCATCCGGTTTAGATCTTTTAACCTTTCCTCATAACTGTGTGTGTACGCACCTATTTGTACTCACCTGTTTGTGGTTGCAGGGGTCGAGTCACAGCTCCTGGCCCCGCCTCTTCGCTGATTGCTACTAGGTCCTCTCTCTCCCTGCCCCATGAGCTCTATCATACCTCGCCTTAAAACTATGTATGGTTCCTGCCTCCACCACATCACTTTCTAGGCTGTTCCATGGCCTGACTACTCTATGACTGAAGAAATACTTCCTAACATCCCTTTGATTCATCTGAGTCTTCAACTTCCAATTGTGACCTCTTGTGTCTGTGTCCCATCTCTGGAACATCCCGTCTTTGTCCACCTCGTCTATTCCGCGCAGTATTTTATATGTCGTTATCATGTCTCCCCTGACCCTCCTGGCCTCCAGTGTCGTCAGGCCGATTTCCCTCAACCTTTCTTCATAGGACAACCCCCGTAGCTCTGGGACTAGTCTTGTTGCAAACCTTTGCACTTTCTCTAATTTCTTGACGTGCTTGACTAGGTGTGGATTCCAAACTGGTGCTGCATACTCCAGTATGGGCCTGACGTAGATGGTGTACAGAGTCTTAAACGAATCCTTACTGAGGTATCGGAACGCTATCCGTAGGTTTGCCAGGCGCCCGTATGCTGCAGCAGTTATCTGATTGATGTGCGCCTCAGGAGATATGCTCGGTGTTATACTCACCCCCAGATCTTTTTCCTTGAGTGAGGTTTGCAGTCTTTGGCCATCTAAACTATATTGTGTCTGCGGTCTTCTTTGCCCTTCCCCAATCTTCATGACTTTGCATTTGGCAGGGTTAAATTCAAGGAGCCAGATGCTGGACCAGGCTTGTAGCCTGTCCAGATCTCTTTGTAGTCCTGCCTGATCCTCGTCCGATTCGATTCTTCTCATTAACTTCACATCGTCTGCAAACAAGGACACTTCTGAGTCTATCCCTTCCGTTATGTCGTTCACGTATACCAAGAACAGCACAGGTCCTAGGACTGACCCCTGTGGAACCCCGCTTGTCACAGGCGCCCACTCTGACACCTCGTCGCGTACCATGACTCGTTGTTTCCTCCCTGTCAGATATTCTCTGATCCATTGCAGTGCCTTTCCTGTTATGTGTGCCTGGTCCTCTAGCTTTTGCAGTAACCTCTTGTGAGGAACTGTGTCGAAAGCCTTCTTGCAGTCCAAAAATACACAGTCGATCCACCCCTCTCTCTCTTGTTTTACTTCTGTCACCTTGTCATAAAACTCTAGTAGGTTTGTGACACAGGATTTTCCTTCCCTGAAACCGTGCTGGTTGTCAATTATACACTTGTTTCTTTCCAGGTGCCCCACCACTCTCCTCCTGATGATCTTCTCCATGACCTTGCATACTATACACGTTAGAGATACAGGTCTGTAGTTTAGTGCCTCATGTCTGTCTCCCTTTTTAAAAATTGGGACTACATTTGCCATTTTCCATACCTCAGGGAGTTGCCCAGTTTCAAATGATGTGTTGAAGATCTTTGTTAATGGCTCACACAATATCTCTGCTCCCTCTTTAAGGACCCATGGAGAGATGTTGTCTGGTCCCACCGCCTTTGAGGTGTCAAGTTCGCATAGCAGCTTCTTCACCTCCTCCTTGGTTATATGTACCTCATCCAGCACTTGCTGGTGTGCCCCCCTGTTCTGATTTCTTGGAGTCCTACTGGTTTCCACTGTAAATACCTCTTTAAATCTTGTGTTGAGCTCTTGACATACCTCTCGGTCGTTTCTTGTGAATTCCCCATCACCCTTCCTCAGTCTGATTACCTGGTCCTTGACTGTTGTTTTCCTCCTGATGTGGCTGTACAACAGCTTCGGGTCAGTCTTTACTTTTGATGCTATGTCATTTTCATATTGTCTCTGAGCCTCCCTTCTTATCTGTGCATATTCGTTTCTGGCTCTTCGGCTGATTTCTTTATTTTCCTGAGTTCTCTGTCTTCTGTACCTTTTCCATTCTCTAGTACACCTAGTTTTTGCCTCCCTACACCTTTGGGTGAACCAAGGACTCGTTCTGTTCTTCCCATTATTTCTGTTTCCCATGGGAACAAACCTCTCCTCTGCCTCCTTGCATTTTGTTGCTACATAGTCCATCATTTCTTGTACTGGTTTTCCTGTCAGTTCCCTCTCCCACTGAATGTCTTGAAGGAAGTTCCTCATGCCTGAGTAGTTACCCCTTTTGTAGTTTGGTTTTTCTCAGCCTATTCCTGCTACTCTCTCCACTTGGAGCTCAACTATGTAGTCGAAGCACAGAACCACATGATCACTAGCTCCCAGGGGCCTTTCATACATGATACCCTCGATGTCCGAACTACTCATGGTGAATACAAGGTCCAACCTTGCTGGTTCATCCTCTCCTCTCTCTCTGGTAGTGTCTCTAACATGTTGATGCATGAGGTTCTCCAGTACCACATCCATCATCTTGGCTCTCCATGTTTCGGGACCCCCATGGGGCTCCAGGTTTTCCCAGTCAATCTCCTTGTGATTGAAATCACCCATAACTAGTAACTTTGCTCCCCCCATGTGTGCTCTCCTGGCCACCTCGGCTAGTGTGTTGATCATTGCTCTGTTGCTCTCATCGTATTCTTCTCTTGGCCTCCTGCAGTTCTGTGGTGGGTTGTACATTACTGCAATTATCACCTTATGTCCCTCAGACTGGATTGTTCCTACTAAGTAGTCCCTTTCGCCCATGCCATCCATTCCTTCCATTTTCTCAAAACCCCACTGGTTTTTAATGAGCAGTGCAACTCCTCCTCCCCCTCTCCTCCCTCTGTCTTTCCTGAAGATTTGATATCCGGATGGAAAGATTGAATCTGTTATTATTCTGGTGAGTTTTGTTTCTGTGAGTGCTATTATGTCTTGGGATGTCTCTTTGATTCTTTCGTGCCACTCCTCGTACTTGTTTGTTATTCCATCTGCATTTGTATACCACACCTTCAACTTCTTTTCTAAGACTGTGGTCTGGGAAGTATATTGGGGTTGGGGAAGTGGGAGACCTGGTAAGGAACTATGGGTTGTTGCTGTGGGGGTGAAGTTTGTAATGTAGTGGGTGGGGGCATTGGATGTGGCATGGGTGTTTTGATTTAGAGTGTTTGGTTGCACTGGGGTTGACCTGGTTGGGAGGCTTCTATAGAAAGTTGTGAGGGAGGCTGTATTAGATCTTCTTCCTGGGTCTGTGTACTCACCTAGTTGAGGTTGCGGGGGTCGAGTCCGAGCTCCTGGCCCTGTGTGTGCGTGTGCGTGTGCGTGTGCGTGTGCGTGTGCGTGTGCGTGTGTGTGTGTGTGTGTGTATGTGTGTGTGTATGTATGTATGTATGTGTATACTCACCTAAATGTGGTTGCATAGGTCGAGTCACAGTTCCTGGTCCTGCCTCCCCGCCTGTACCACCTCACTGTCTAGTGTTTCCTAACATCCCTGCTACTCATCTGTCTTTACTTCCAGCTATACCTTCCTGTATCTGAGACTCGCCTCTCAAACAGCCTCGCCCTGTCCACCACATCAATTCCTCTCAGTATTTTGTACATGCAATCATATCACCTCTGATCCTTGTCCTTATTACGTGTCTGGCAGTAACCAAGGTCTGCAAACCGGCTGTAATAAGCCAGTTACCTAATGGATATAACGCTAATGTTAACATGAGAGGTTAACTAGAGTTCACTAATACTTTATAAAAATATATTCTAAGTGAAGTGGGTTATATAAAACTATGAAAGTGTCGTCATGAACTCCAGTCATACAGTGCTCTACATATGGCAGGTGATAATATGAGATGTGTGTATTAGTATGCAATTATATAATCACGAGTGTTGTGAATGATTACTTCAAGTCTCATTGAAGAACCAGGACAAGTTAGTGACACTGTCACGGAGGTGACTGCCTACTTACAACAACAACAACAACAACAACAACAACAACATTAATAATAATTGTATTTCTACAAGTACAGGATATAACTTATACATAGCTGACATCACTGACATACTATACAGACAGCCCCTAGTTATGCAGAGCATTTCGGGCAAATTTGGTTATTTTTTCCCCAGGATGCAACCCACACCATTCAGTTAACGCCCAGGTACCTGTTTATTGCAAGGTGGACGGGGATAGCAAGGTGTAACCACGGACCTAAGTGTGTGTGAGATCAGTGCGCTACCAACCGAGCTACGGGACACTTAATTATATTCAAGACTGGTAACACTCCACTATCACAGCCACAGGATAACCTGTAAACACCTAAGAAACCACAAATGGAGAGGCAAGCCCCACAAGGATACCAGATATATATATCTGCCTCACTTACTGGGAAGTGTAAATACCTAGCAATATGCATGACACTGGAGACGAGATGGAGATGCCAGAGGAAGACATTGGATGGCAGGGGAAGACATTGGATGGCAGGGAAAGACAGTGGATGACATGTGGAGACAGTGGGTGGCATGTGGAGACAATGGGTGGCAGGGAAAGAGTGGATAGCAGGGATAGAGTGGATGGCAGGGAAAAACAGGTAATGGTAGGGGAAGACAGTGGTTGGCAGGGAAAGACTGGATGGCAGGAAAGTGACAACCTGCATCAACAAGGTAACAGCTCCTGCCACACCACACCAAGCTTCTAGACTTAGTGAAGGCAACATGGAGACACGATCTCTCTGACTGAACACTTAGCTCGTACTGAAGGCAGCATCAACCTATAGTCTACCTGGAGGGTATTCCGTGGAACAACGCCTCCGCGGCCCGGTCCACGACTAGACCTCCCAGTGGATCAGGGCCTGATAAAGCAGACTGTTATCGCTGGCCGCACGCAGTCCAACATACGAACCACAGCCCGGTTGATCGGTCACCGACTTTAAATATCTGTCCAGCTCCCTCTTGAAGGCAGCCAGGGGTCTATTGGTAATTCCCCTCATGCATAGTGGGAGGCTGTTGAACAGTGTTGGGTCCCGGACACTTATTGTGTTTTCTCTTAGTGTACCAATGGCGCCCCCACTTTTCACTGGGAGTAGCATCTATGCAATGTCCTTTAATTATCACCACAAATCAAAGCTAAAATGTTCGAAACATAGTTCTAGAAACGAACTGGCAATGATTAACGAGGGAGCATATGCACTGTGCACTATGCTAGCGCGCACCTGGCGGCCCCTGACCCCAAGTAACCTGATCTTAAAGACGAGAGCGGGTGAAGAATTAGACACATGTACACCATTTGGGTATCATTATTTGTAGACGTTTCGCCAACCAGTGCCTTCATCTGTACAATACAAATAGTGTGAAGAATGTAGAATTATATGCAAAAGATGAAGTAATCAGTCCCTCAGTCTTGGAGTTGGGGAAGAGCACCGTAGTCTTGTAGACTCTGAACCACAAGTATGTGAGACAAGTATGTGCTTCACATCAGTTTGTTTAATATAGGTTATTGTTTGGATTATACTCAAGTATTGATCAATGTTCATGTAATGCTTGATAATCGACTAGTGTTGTCAAGCTAACATCCTCTAGCCTCTCATGGTTCATATTCACATATGAGACTAATTTCGTGTGTGTGTGTGTGTGTGTGTGTGTGTGTGTGTGTGTGTGTGTGTGTGTGTGTGTGTGTGTGTGTGTGTGTGTGTGTGTGTGTGCGCTCTCGCGCACGCACACACCTATGCATAATTATTTATTTGTGGTTATGGAGTTACGGCTCCTGGGCCTGCCTCTTAATTTTCCACTTGCTGGATTGACTCTCTCCTAGCCTCGGAGAACCTATCCTACCTGCCTACACTACTCCTTCGTCCAGGATGTGCCACTTCCTTGCCACCCTTAGGCTGACGTCTCTGTTATTCATTTATGTCTTTAACCCCAGTAGGTGCCCTTGTGTACCCGTTTCACGCCTCTCGATAATTCTATCCCTGTCTACTCCTTCAAATCTCCTGAGTGTTTTGTGTGATGTTATGTCATCTCTAATTCTATCATAACATTACTAGATCCACTTCTTTCAGTATCTCATCACAGTTCATTCTCCTTTATCCTTGGATTAATTCTGTTAAATATCATTGCACTTGCTTCAGTTTGCTTAACATGCTAAATAAGGAAAGGGTTCCATGCTGGTGCCGCGTACTCTAAGATAGTTCTACCATATCTCATACATAAGAAAATCATTTAATTTTTATCGATGTTCCTGAAAGTTATTTATTCTTAGATTTACCAAATAAACATTCGCTGCAGAGGCTATTTAACAAGGTGACCTGCTCGGCGTTATGCTCATCCCTTAGTCGTTTATATCGGATTATGTGTGCAGCTTCTATCCTCTGATACTATATTCAGATTCCGGTCTTCCTACCCAATTTTCATAAGCTTGCATTTGCTGGGGTTGAATTCTAGTAGCAACTTTTCTGACCAATCTTTCAGTTTGTCCAGGTACATTTGATGCCTTGTCTCATTTTTCCTTATAAATTTTTACATCATCTACAAGCAGATATATCTTTAAAAAAAAAAAAACATAAGAATGGAGGACCACTGCAGCAGGCCTACTGCCCAATATAGGCAGGTCCTTATCAAAACCACCTATGTATTTGTTCAAATAACGATACTTTTAAGACGAAATTTGATAAGCTTTCCCATTCTGATATCTAGGTGCAGATGCGTGTTGCCACTTTCTTTAATCTGTTATAGTGTGTTATAGTGCACTCCCTGTCATTCCTATCATATCAGTTTCTGGCCTTAGTAATTTGTTTCTGGTAGTTCAAGAATATACAGTCTGTTATCCTTCCCTCTTTTGTCTCACTTTTAATTGCTACGGGACTCGAGTAGGTGAGAATATTGGCCACGGCACTCCAGTACATGAGACAATATTTGCCACCTGACTCCAGTACGTGAGGCAATACTGGCCACGGGACTCCAGTACGTGAGACAATGTGAAAGTTAAGACACATGTGCAACATCTGGATATCTTTATTGTAGTAGACGTTTCGCCATCCAGTGGCTTTATCAATACAGATTCTAGGACATAATAGGAAGACAGTAGAACTATATACAAAAGATGAGGTAATCAGTCCCTCGGCCTTGGAGTTAGTGTTCACAGCATCATGGTGGAGGAGAATCTGGAGCAAAGACAAGAAGACTGGCGGTTTATATAGGCGTCAGTGGATAGGGACGGGCAGCAGACGAGGGCAAAGTCACTGGTAGGCGGGATTCCCCAGTGGAAGTAGGTCCTTCCCAAAGAGATGGGTTAGTTGCAGCAGCAGGACATCTACAAGACCTTCACGGCTGCTGCAACTAACCCATCTCTTTGGGAAGGACCTACTTCCACTGGGGAATCCCGCCTACCAGTGACTTTGCCCTCGTCTGCTGCCCGTCCCTATCCACTGACGCCTATATAAACCGCCAGTCTTCTTGTCTTTGCTCCAGATTCTCCTCCACCATGATGCTGTGAACACTAACTCCAAGGCCGAGGGACTGATTACCTCATCTTTTGTATATAGTTCTACTGTCTTCCTATTATGTCCTAGAATCTGTATTGATAAAGCCACTGGATGGCGAAACGTCTACTACAATAAAGATATCCAGATGTTGCACATGTGTCTTAACTTTCATATTGTCGGTATTTTATACCTTTCTTGCACAACGTGAGACAATATTGGCCACGGGACTCCAGTACGTGAGACAATATTTTCCACCGGACTCGTGTGTGTGAGACAATACTGCCACGGGACTCCAGTACGTGAAACAGTACTGGCGACGGAACTCCAGTATGTGAGACAATATTTGCCATTTCTAAACTTGTGCTGGTTATTTCTTGTTTATAAAACACTTCTTACAAGCTCTTCAACACACTCTCCGCCATTACGTTATATGGAATAAATAATTTAATGCCTCATATTATGCAGAGCATTGTAGAAAATATGTGCATAAAAACGCTCAATGAATAATGTCAGTGACGGGATTTGTTCCGAAACCGGACGCGTGTTATTCCTGGTTAGGCACAGCAACCAGGAGAGGAGAGGAGAGGTGTGTAGGCAGTTCCGGAAGAGCAGTGATGGCAGAAAGTTGGTGTTTGAGTAGGATGAGGTTGATTTCGGGAAAGTTTTTGCCACAGGTTATTATATTGTTTTTGTGCTCTCATGTTTACCTGTGAGGCCCTAGTGTGCAGGGGCCTCTTAACCTGCAGGCTAAGAGGCCGGCAGAAGGGGAAGGTGTAGGAGCCCCCTTGTTTTATATATGTAACTAATAGCAGTGTGCTAGTGAGCTGTTGTGTAATATGTAGAGGGTAGGTTGTGTGTTATATAATTTAATATATTTTTGCATATGTTAGTTTTTGTGCCCCCTGATAGTTAATATAAACACTGACCATTTACTTAATGCTTTTTGTGAAGAAACAAGCTTGACCCTAAGTTAGTATAGTGTACTTAAATATTTTAAATGCCCCATTACAGGCTTTTACCCCTAGGCTCCAGTATTTATTTTTACATAACGTAATAAATACGTTACACGTTATCTCTGCTTCATTTCATAAATCCTGGTAGAAAATTTGCCGTCTCCAAGATCCGTAGCAATTGTCCCGTGTACAGTTACTTGTAGATTTTAGCTACCGTATTTTTCGACATGCAAGGCGAAAGAGTTTGAGACATACATACAATAATAATAATAATATATTTACTACAAGTACATGTACAAGGTATACAATCCTAGCTGACATCAATGACATACTACTATATAGAAAGCCGCTTGTTATGCTGAGCATTTCGGGCAAATTAGGTCAGTTTTGTCCCAGGATGCGACTCACACCAGGCAAGTAACACCCAGGTGCCCATTTTACTGATGGGTGAATATAGACAACCTGTGTAAGGAACCACGTCCAATGTTTCAGCCCCTTCCCCAGGAATCAAACCCTGACACTCACCGTCTGAAGCGAGAGCTTTTGCCACCAGGCCACGGGACAGTTGTAGTGCAACGTTTGTAAACAACTCCTAAAGCATAACCCAAAATTTACCATTGACCCTGACCTTGAGCATACAAGGCGCAGGCTGATTTTCGAAGACCGTGTAGGGAAAAAAGTGCGCCTTATATGCAGGAAAATAGTAATTATTTGGACAGTGCCTCTTCCTCTAGCAGAATCCATGGTGGCACTGTCGAACATCGTCGTGTCCCTTAAGCTTTCTTTCCTTCGTCGGCCTTAATATCATGTCTTGTACTGTCATTTTTCTTCTGATGTTACTGTAAAGCAATTTTGGTGCATGCTACTTGTCATTATCAAATTCTCTTTCAGTGCATGTTCGTTTCTAGTTCTTTTTATCACCTTGCTGTTTTTCTGCTCTCCTTCAGTAGTTTTTAATTTTGTTCTTGCACGTTTGTTGCTTTCTCTCTGCATCATTGTTGCTTCCTCCTGCATTTTTGTTGCTTCCTCTCTGGGTCTTTGTTCCTTCCTCTCTGAATCTTTGTTGCTTCCTCTCTGCATCCTTGTTGCTTCCTCTCTGCATCCTTGTTGCTTCCTCTCTGCATCCTTGTTGCTTCCTCTCTGCATCCTTGTTGTTTCCTCTCTGCAGCCTTGTTGCTTCCTCTCTGCATCCTTGTTGCTTCCTCTCTGCATCCTTGTTGCTTCCTCTCTGCATCCTTGTTGCTTCCTCTCTGCATCCTTGTTGTTTCCTCTCTGCAGCCTTGTTGCTTCCTCTCTGCAGCCTTGTTGCTTCCTCTCTGCATCCTTTTTGCTTCCTCTCTGCATCCTTTTTGCTTCCTCTCTGCATCCTTTTTGCTTCCTCTCTGCACATCTGGTTGAAATACTGCCCCCTTTTCCTTTTCCTATTTTCTCATCATTGTCTGGATACGCAGTTCTCATTCAGATCGTAGCACTTTCAGATGAGGTGCCTTGTCATCTTATTCACTGATTTTCCTTCCAGTTGCACTGCAGTGCGTTCAGGAATTCTCTCATTCTTTCAAAATTTCCTCTTCTCTCATTATTTTGTCACTTCGAAATTCAGCATTGTATGTTTGCTAGCACTCAGGGACCCCTCTCATGTTCAGTTTTTGCCCGTATCAGATGTCCTTATTGCAAAATGTTATATCAAAACTTGTTATCTCATTAACCCCTTTCCTTTCTTTTTTTCTTATTCTCTCTAATTCTCTGTCCCAGACTCTAGGAAAGAATGATCTCAGAAGAGGTGATGTTCTTCAGAAGTGTACAGTCAGAATGTATGTGTTGTTTGTTGCCCTCAGGTGGTGAGGGCAACAAACAGATCTGTCCAGGCTGAAACCAAAGGATAGAAGAGTCCTCTTGTGCTCTCTCTCTCTCTCTCTCGTGCTCTCTCTCTCTCTCTCTCGTGCTCTCTCTCTCTCTCTCTCTCTCTCTCTCTCGAGCTCTCTCTCTCTCTCTCTCTCTCTCTCTCTCTCTCTCTCTCTCTTGTGTACAAAAAAATGCTAAATTGTTGATATTTTAGGTCTTGCACTACCCCATTGACTCCCATGTCCTTCATTTTCTTTCATTGTGTTTGCAGTTTTCCAAGATTAGTAGCTTTGATTCTGCCTTGGTGGGTGTGCGCGTGTTTTCTTGCCCCGCCTCTTCGCTGGTCGCTAATAGGTCCACTCTCTCCCTTGTTGTTCACGAGCTTTATCGAACCTCTTCTTAAAGCTATGTATGGATCCTGCCTCCACCTCATCGCTCTATCCAGATTGTTCCACTTCCTGATAACTCTGACTGAAGAAATACTTCTTAACATCCCTGTGACTCAACTGAATTTTCAGCTTCCAGGTGTGACCCCTTGTTGCTGTGTCCCATCTGAGACTTTCTATCCCTATCCACCTTATCAATTCCTCTCAGTAATTTGTATGTAATTTTCATGTCCCCTCTATCCCTCCTGTCCTCAAATGTCGTCAGGTTAATTTCCCTTAACCTTTCCTCGTTGGACATACGTCTTAGCTCCGGCACTAGTCTTGTTACAAACCTTTGCACTTTCTCTAATTTCTTGAAGCATTTGACCAAGTGTGGGTTCCATACTGCTGCTACACTGTACACTGTGCACGTCAGTGCACAGTGTACAGTGTCTTGAATGACTACTTACTCTAATGTCGATACGTTATTCTTAGGTTTGCCAGATGTCTGTATGCTGCAACAGTTATTTGGTTTATGTACGTCTCAGGAGATGTGCTCAGTATGATGCTCACCCCAAGATCCTTTCTCTTGAGTGAGTTTTGCAGCCTTTGATCTCCTAGGCCGTACTCTGTCTGCGCTCTTTTTTGTCCTTCTAAAACTTCATGATTTTACACTTGCTGGGATTAAACTCCAGGAGCTATTTGTCAGACAAGTCTCGCAGCCTGTCCAGATCTCCTTGTAGGCTTACTGATCCTCGTCCATTTGTATTCTTCTCATTAGCTTCACATCGTTTATAAAGAGGGACATTCTGAATCTATCCCTTCTGTCATGCCATTCACTTATACCATAGAAACAGCACCGGACCTAGGACTGACCCTTGAGAAACTCCACTCGACACATGCACCCAGTCAAAACCCCATCACGTATCATCACGCTTTGTTTCCTCCCTCCCCTCAAGGAAGGTTCCTTGATGTTGGTGAGGGGCTCTTGATTTAGGGAATTGGATCTGTGCTCCAGTTCCCCGAATTAAGCCTGAATGCCTTCCACATCCCCCCCCCAGGCGCTGTATAATCCTCCGGGTTTAGCGCTTCCCCCTTGATTATAATAATGTTTCCTCCCTGTCAGGTATTCCCCGATTCATTGTAGTACTTTCCCTTCTATTCCTGCCTGCTCCTCTAGCTTTTCAAGTAGTCTTATGTGGTACTGTATCGAAAGCCTTTTTATAGTCCAAGAAGATGCAATCTAGTTATCTCTCTTCTGTCTTCTGTTACCCTGTCATAGAACTCCAGTAGGTTTGTGATGCAGGATTTCCTTTCCCTTCAGCCGTGCTTGTTGTCATGTATGAGCCCATTCTTTTCTAGGTGCTCCACCACTCTTCTGATAATTTTCTCCATAAATTTACATACAGTACATGTTAGCGACACAGGCCTGTAGTTTAATGCTGCCTGTCTGCTTTCTTAAACATCAGGACTACGTTTGCTGTCTTGCATACGTCAGGCAGTTGCCATGTTCCAATATATTTATTGAAGCTAATTGTCAGTGGCAAACATAGTGCATTAGGGAGCATTAGTGGTCCTGTGGGTTAGAGCATCATGTGGTTTTCGATCACCATTAGAAAGGTTCGAATCCTTGGCTAGTCACAGTGTTGTTTATATATATATATATATATATATATATATATATATATATATATATATATATATATACATATATATATATATATATATATATATATATATATATATATATATATATATATATATATATATATATACATGCACTTAGGAGTCTGTGGAGACAAAGAACTTTGTCCTTGGAGGCAAAGAGGGGAATGTATGACAGTATAGTTTTACTAACGCTCTTATAAGGGTGTGAAGCGTGGGTGATGAATGTTGCAGCGAGGAGAAGGCTGGTGGCAGTGGAGATGTCATGTCTGAGGGCAATGTGTGGTGTGAATATAATGCAGAGAATTCGTAGTTTGGAAGTTAGGAGGAGGTGCGGGATTACCAAAACTGTTGTCCAGAGGGCTGAGGAAGGGTTGTTGAGGTGGTTCGGACATGTAGAGAGAATGGAGCGAAACAGAATGACTTCAAGAGTGTATCAGTCTGTAGTGGAAGGAAGGCGGGGTAGGGGTCGGCCTAGGAAAGGTTGGAGGGAGGGGGTAAAGGAGGTTTTGTGTGCGAGGGGCTTGGACTTCCAGGAGGCATGCATGAGCGTGTTTGATAGGAGTGAATGGAGACAAATGGTTTTTAATACTTGACGTGCTGTTGGAGTGTGAGCAAAGTAACATTTATGAAGGGATTCAGGGAAACCGGCAGGCCGGACTTGAGTCCTGGAGATGGGAAGTACAGTGCCTGCACTCTGAAGGAGGGGTGTTAATGTTGCAGTTTAAAAACTGTAGTGTAAAGCACCCTTCTGGCAAGACAGTGATGGAGTGAATGATGGTGAAAGTTTTTCTTTTTCGGGCCACCCTGCCTTGGTGGGAATCGGCCAGTGTGATAATAAATAATAAAAATACACATATATATATATATAATATATATATATATATATATATATATATATATATATATATATATATATATATATATATATATATATATATATATATATATATATATATATATATGCAAAACAACCACTCTGAAAGAATAGCGAAATTCCAAGCGCTTTCGTGACTACTCACATTATCAAGGAACATAGTTCCTTGATAATGTGAGTAGTCACGAAAGCGCTTGGAATTTCTCTATTCTTTCAGAGTGGTTGTTTTGCATATTCTGAAATCACCTGTTTACTGTGATCTTATTGCATATATATATATATATATATATATATATATATATATATATATATATATATATATATACATATGTATAATGTAGTGCCGAATAGGTAAAACTTGTGATATTGGATTAAATAGCAACGCTCTTCTTGCTGAATAAGGCAAACAAAAATTTGTGCAGCAATAATTTCGCAAAAATCATTCTGAACCTAACGAAAAAAAAATGTTTCAGTGTGTTTGTTTATTATTAAATTACTGAAAATTTATCTAATATATATTTAGTTGGATTAGGCTAAATTTAATTGCGCTTGTTATGATAAGGTTAGGTAAGTTTTCTAATGTTCCTTTGGTACAAAGTTATTAATTTTTACATTAACATAAAGGAAAGGAATATATCTTTAAATGTATATGAAAAAAATTCAGAAAGAACTTAATTTTAAAAGAGTTCATGCTAATTAACCAATTTTATCTATTCAACACGATATTATATATATAAATAAATTTCATTGATTGTAGTAGTTTTTACTCCGCATTTATTCCTTGGACTCCACTTTTCCTCAGTTTCCAAAACTGTGGCCTCACGTTATCTCAGCACCAATAAATATTCCTTATGTACACTTCTAAGATCTTTCACGATCTTATTTGTTATTATCACATCTTTCCCTTGAGCCAGTGTCAGCATCTTCAATGTTCTCAGCAGTTCCTCTTTACTTATCTTCATTCTCTTAGACATTTTTGTATCTTGAACTTCGTATTCCCATTTAGGTCAGATTCATGTTCCAAACAGCCTTTTTTTGGCGTTTCTTTTATATTTTTGAAAGCCATTTTATAATTGGCTAGTATTTTATAATTGGCCAGTATTTTATAATTGGCCAGTATTTTATAATTGGCCAGTATTTTATAATTGGCCAGTATTTTATAATTGGCCAGTATTTTATAATTGGCCAGAATTTTATAATTGGCCAGAATTTTATAATTGGCCAGAATTTTATAATTGGCCAGAATTTTATAATTGACCAGTATTTTATAATTGGCCAGTATTTTATAATTGGCCAGTATTTTATAATTGGCCAGAATTTTATAATTGGCCAGTATTTTATAATTGGCCAGAATTTTATAATTGGCCAGTATTTTATAATTGGCCAGAATTTTATAATTGGCCAGTATTTTATAATTGGCCAGAATTTTATAATTGGCCAGTATTTTATAATTGGCCAGTATTTTATAATTGGCCAGTATTTTATAGCTGGCCAATATTTTATAATTGGCCAGAATTTTATAATTGGACAGTATTTTATAATTGGACAGTATTTTACAGCTGGCCAGTATTTTATAATTGGCCAGTATTTTAGAATTGGCCAGTATTTTAGAATTGACCAGTATTTTAGAATTGGCCAGAATTTTATCACGATCTAAGTTCTTTTTGTAGCCAGATTTTGCTTTCGCACATTTCCATTACATGGCCACCCATTTCCTCAGTTTTTTTTACATAAGTTTTACAGACTGTATGAGCAGTTATTCTTCAACAGACCTTCAAAACCCAGCCAAAACACGTTACGGGTACGTAGTCGCGCGCGGCCGACCATTATCAAAAAAAAAAAAATTCGAAAAAATGGAAAATTAGTAAGCATTCTGAAAAATAAATCACTAGTCTTTCAATATTTTGGTGTAAGTCTTATGCTTGTACAATAATTAAAAAAAATTATAGCCGTATCTAAGGTATACTATGACTACTCCCCAGGATGCGACCTACAGGTGACTAACACCCAGGTATTTAATACTAGGTAACCAGGGACAGCAACTGTAAAGAAACATGCCCTACGTTTCCTCCAATACCGGGGATCGAGCCATGGTCACTCAGTATACGTGTTGAACGCGTTACTAACAGCAGTTTTACACAGGATTCCCGCATCATCAACAAACTTATAAAAAAAAACAATGGTTATAAATGACCATAATTTTTAAAGGGGTGGACCGGTAAGCCAGCGGAAGGCCTCGGTCAGATGACCAAAAGCTCCAAAGGCGGGTCATCATCTGACTAAGACCCGCGTCAGGAAACATTTGTCCTGTTTCCTGACGAACCTTACCTAACCTAACCAACAAACTTATAAAGTGTTTCATTTTGAATTTATTGGAATAAATTCAAGACATTAGTTGAGATAATTAGAGATTGTTGTTTCACGTCACTTGTAACATCTTATCACATTTTTAATTCATAACTTTTCGATTATTTCTCTTTCAAATGCAATTTTTTTTATACATTGTAATAGTTTGACTTTTATTCTTCAATTTTTTTTTTAATTTTCTGCACTTTCTAAATTTGTTTTCATAGGGAACTCTGTGAAAAGTTTCTAAAACTCTATGTAAATATAACCATCGCATTAATAACATAATTTCCGTAATTTTTGTTATCAAAATCAAAGATATTTGATTTACGTGAATTTGCAGACCGGAAACTTAACTGTTTACCAGCAAGCAGACTTTTTTTTCTCTCTAAACTTAAATTAACTTTACTCAAAATTTTGTTTTTTTCGATGTTTTTGCTACATTTGTCAACGAAACAATATCATCACTTATCAAAGAAACAATATCATCACTTATCAAAGAAACAATATCATCACTTATCAAAGAAACAATATCATCACTTATCAAAGAAACAATATCATCACTTATCAACGAAACAATATCATCACTTATCAACGAAACAATATCATCACTTATCAACGAAACAATATCATCACTTATCAAAGAAACAATATCATCACTTATCAACGAAACAATATCATCACTTATCAAAGAAACAATATCATCACTTATCAACGAAACAATATCATCACTTATCAAAGAAACAATATCATCACTTATCAAAGAAACAATATCATCACTTATCAAAGAAACAATATCATCACTTATCAACGAAACAATATCATCACTTATCAACGAAACAATATCATCACTTATCAAAGAAACAATATCATCACTTATCAAAGAAACAATATCATCACTTATCAACGAAACAATATCATCACTTATCAACGAGACATTATTCACTTTTGATAGCATGTAATTATGCTATCCAAAATGGATATCATAATTCTGTGATGAATGGTTTGAAAAACCGACAAGTTGAAGATTGAGACACTTATGCAGCATATGGGAATGTTTATTCAGGAAACGTTTCGCCACACAGTGGCTTCATCAGACCAATACAAAGAGGAAGGCGTAAGGAGAGGAGGAGTATGAGGTAATCAGTCCCTCAGCCTGGAGTCGATGTGTTCAGTCCATCAATCGGTACATTCTACAAGATTGATGGACTGAACACATCGACTCCAGGCTGAGGGACTGATTACCTCATACTCCTCCTCTCCTTACGCCTTCCTCTTTGTATTGGACTGATGAAGCCACTGTGTGGCGAAACGTTTTCTGAATAAAGATTCCCATATGCTGCATAAGTGTCTCAATCTTCATCATAATTCTGCATATTCCTTTAAAACCCGAGGTACCATATATATTTCGTTTGGTTGTACTGTTTTTTTTTCCCTTGTCAGCCTCCAGAAACAATTCCTTTATAACCACCTCAGTTATTTCATTATCCTTCATTTCAGTTGTCTGTTTTGTGATTAAAATTG
Organism: Cherax quadricarinatus; assembly: GCF_038502225.1. NCBI lineage: Eukaryota > Metazoa > Arthropoda > Malacostraca > Decapoda > Parastacidae > Cherax > Cherax quadricarinatus. The sequence goes on from NC_091367.1 coordinate 15,875,985, forward strand.
ATTGTTTAAAATATTTTCATAACTCTTTTAATAAGAACTTTCCGTTCAATTCCTCACACATTTCTTCGTCTACTTCAGTAAGTTTTGCTCTCATGATTTTTTTTATTGAATATTTAGTTTATTTTTTAAGAACATGAAATTGAATCCTGCATTGGTCTTGTCTACTTGAACTTGCCACTTGATTCAGTCTCGTAAGCTCTGCCATACCCTCTCATAAAGCTATGTATGGAGCCTGCCTCCACTACTACTTCCATCAGGTAATTCCACTTCCTGACTTCTCTGAGGCTGGAGACATACTTCCTGACATTCCTCTGACTCATCTGTGTCTTTGACTTCTAAATGTGCCCCTCGTGTACCTGGTGGCCTGGTGGTTAACACTCTCGCTTCACACGGTGAGGGCCTGGGTTCGATTCCCAGCCAGAGTAGAAACATTGGACGTGTTTCTTTCCACCTGTTGTCTATGTTCCCCATCAGTAAAATGGGTACCTGGGTGTTAGTCGACTGGTGTGGGTCGCATCCTGGGACACTGACCTAATTTGCCCGAAATGCGGAGCATAACAAGGGACTTTCTATATAGTAGTATGTCATTGTTGTCAGCTAGGACTGTATACCTTGTACATGTACTTGTAGTAAATCAAGATATTATTATTATTATTATAACTTCTGTGGGCCTTTTGCATGCTGTTATCATGTCAAACTCGGTTCCTTCAGCCTTTCCTCATGGCTCATATTTCTTATCTCTATAATGAGAAATATTCTATACCTTTCCACTTTCTCCAGTTACTTACCATGCTTCATCAGGTGTGAGTTTCATACTGGAACTGCATACTTTAAGACTGGCATGACTTATGGTTGGTAAGAAAGGTATGGCTATTCATCTTTTAGGATTCCTGGTTGCTACTCTTAGATCTGCTGCATAAGTTATTCAGTTGATGTGTACCTCTGACGATATGCTTGGCATTATGCTCACCACTGGGTTTTTCTTTCTTGTATGGTTTGCGAGTCTGTTTTCAGCTTTCGATCTTTTTATCCTTTGCCCATTTATTATAACATTACATTTGCTGGGGTTGAATCCAAGTAACCATTTATCTGACCATTCTTTTAAGTTTGTTCAGATCCATTTATAACCTCTCCTTGTCTTCACCGGTTATTTTTGTTCATTAGTTTTACATAGTAAACTGGTAAGCATCTGACACTGTCTCTTCATATATGTCATTCACATATGCCAGAAGCACTACTGGTCCTCATGCCGACCTTTCCTGAACCTCGTTTGTTATTCTTCTCAGATAATCGCTCTTCGTCTCCTTCATGGTAACTCTTTCATCCACAGGAGAATATTCCCTAACATTACTTGCAGTCGAAGACTCTGTAGTCCACCTATCACTATTTCTTTACTGTTTCACTTCTGGTATTTTGTCACAGAAAGCTAACTGGTTTGTAAGAAATGATTTGTCATCTCTAGATCCGTGCTGGTGATTGGTTACAAAGCCCACTTTATCCTTGTGCTTCACCTATCTCTCTCTCCTGATTATCTTCTCCATTGTCTTCATACTATGTATACCATTCGCTCTGATCTGAAATTCGATGCTTCTTGCCTCCTTTGTTAAATATTGAGACTACATTCGCTGTCTTCCAGATCTCTGGCATCTGTCCGATATCTATTGACTTGGTGTCGATCTTAGTGATTCAAACAGTGATTCTCCTCTCTTTGGCAAAATTCACAAAATTCACAGTGACACCTTGTCAGGTCTCATTGCCTTTGATATATCCAGCTCACTCATAAGTATTTCTCACCTCTTTTGTTGTGTACAAGGTGTATACTATAGGCTGGTGTACCCACCAGGCCACGGTGCCCCTGGCCTGGTGGCTAAAAGCTCTCGTTTCACACGGCGAGCCTCCGGGTTCGATTCCCGGCGAGGGTGGAAACATTGGGTGCATTTCTGTACACCAGTTGTCTATGTTCCCCATCAGTAAAATGGATACCTGGGAGTTAGTCGACTGTTGTGGGTCGCATCCTGGGACAAAACTGACCTAATTTGCCCGAAATGCTCTGCATAACAAGCGGCTTTATATACATGTAGTAGTATGTTACTGATGTCAGCTAGGCTTGTATACCTTGTATATGTACTTGTAAAAAAGAAAGAAAATCGCCAAAATGAAAATACTTTCATCATCCAACACTTTCACCTCACTCACACATAATCACTGTTTTTACAGAGGTGCCCAGAATACAACAGTTTAGAAGTATATACATATAAAAATATACAATATATCCTTCCAAACTGCCAATATCCCAGACCCCTCCTTTAGAGTGCAGACATTGTACTTCCCATTTCCAGGACTCAAGTCCGGTTATATAAAATAACCGGTTTCCCTGAATCCCTTCACTAAATATTACCTTGCTCACACTCCAACAGCTCGTCAGGTCCCAAATACCATTTGTCTCCATTCGCTCCTATCTAACACGCTCACGCACGCTTGCTGGAAGTTCAAACCCCTCGCCCACAACACCTCCTTTACCCCCTCTCTCCAACCTTTTCGAGGACGACCCCTACCCCGCCTTCCTTTCCCTACAGATTTATACGCTCTCCATGTCATTCTATTTTGATCCATTCTCTCTAAATGACCAAACCATCTCAACAAACCCTCTTCAGCCCTCTGACTAATACTTTTATTAACTCCACACATTCTCTTAATTTCCACACTCCGAATTTTCTGCATAATATTTACACCACACATTGCCCTTAAACAGGACATCTCCACTGCCTCCAACCGCCTCCTCGCTGCAGCATTCACAATCCAAGCTTCACACCCACCCATATAAGAGTGTTGGTACCACTATACTTTCATACATTCCCTTCTTTGCCTCCATCGATAACATTTTTTGCCTCCACATATACCTCAACGCACCACTCGCCTTTTTTCCTTCATCAATTCTATGATTAACCTCATCCTTCATAAATCCATCCGCTGACACATCAACTCCCAAATATCTGAAAACATTCACTTCTTCCATACTCCTCCTCGCCAATTTGATATCCAATTTTTATCTAAATCATTTGATACCCTCATCACCTTACTCTTTTCTATGTTCACTTTCAACTTTCTACCTTTACACACATTCCCAAATTCGTCCACTAACCTTTGCAATTTTTCTTTAGAATCTCCCATAATCACAGTATCATCAGCGAAAAGTAACTGTGTCACTTCCCATTTTGTATTTAATTCCCCATAATTTAATCCCACCCCTCTCCCGAACACCCTAGCTTTTACTTCTTTTACAACCCCATCTATAAATATATTAAACAACCATGGTGACATTACACATCCCTGTCTAAGACCTACTTTGACTGGGAAGTATTCTCCCTCTCTTCTACATACCCTAACCTGAGCCTCACTATCCTCATAAAAACTTTACAGCATTTAGTAACTTACCACCTATTCCATATACTTGCAACATCTGCCACATTGCTCCCCTGTCCACTCTATCATATGCCTTTTCTAAGTCCATAAATGCAATAAAAACTTTCCTACCTTTATCTAAATACTGTTCACATATATGCTTCAATGTAAACACTTGATCTACACATCCCCTACCCACTCTGAAACCTCCTTGCTCATCTGCAATCCTACATTCTGTCTTACCTCTAATTCTTTCAATAATAACCCTACCGTACACTTTTCCTGGTATACTCTATAATTTTTACAATCACTTTTGTCCCCCTTCCCTTAATATAAAGGGACTATACACGCTCTCCGCCAATCCCTAGGTACCTTCCCCTCTTTCATACATTTATTAAACAAAACTACCAACTACTCCAACACTATACCCCCCCCCCTCTACTTTTAACATTTCTGTCATGATCCCGTCAGTTTCAGCTGCTTTACCCCCTTTCATTCTACGTAATGCCTCACGCACCTCCCTCATACTCACATTATTATTATTACTATTTTCTCATCGGCTCTCTGGTGTTGCCTAAGTTTCTCCCCTAGACCACCTCTTTGAATCATGTTCGACACCTCTCAAAACATTTTTTCGTTTCTCCAGATCTCTCTTCTTCCTCCTTCAGTCAGATTACGAGGTCTTCAGCCATCTTTATTCTGATGTGACTGTGAAGACAGTTTTAGTTCAGACTTGACATTTCATTCTCTGTTATTGTTCAATTGTCACTCACCCACTTTCCTCATTTTTGCATATTGATTTCTTGCTCTTCTCCTCTCTTTCCTGTTTACATTTGACATTTGAAATTTTTTGTAGTTTTTTAATGCTGTTGTGCTTTTTTTTTCCTCGCTACACCATTAGTTGACTCACTGCCTCATTTTGTTTCCGATGTTTCCCTTTATCTTGTAGGAAGTTCTCCTCTACCTCCAGGAAAGTGCCGGGTCTGTAACAAGAAGCTGTGACTGTAAAAAGACATTGTCACTGCAAAAAGATATTGACCCTGCAACAAGATAATGGCACTGCAACAAGATATTGGCACTGCAACAAGACAACGAATTATATTATGAAGTCTCTGAAGCAAGACATTAATTATATATCAAGATTCCGCACTGGAGATACCAGTAGAAATATCTAGCCTACTACTGACCTACTGGAGATACCAATGGAAATATATGGCCTACTGGAGGTACCAATAGACGCATCTGGCCTACTACTAGATTACTGTTGGTGCCAACAGCAGAGTCTGGTGTGTCACAAGACAACTGCTGGTGCCGTTTCTGATGACAATACTTGCTTCCTTTTTTCCCGTTTTCTTCCCGTTTTGTTCATACCTGTAATTCCGTTTCTTTCGCTCTTACTGATTTACATAAAATCTGCATCAATTTTACAATAAGGGTAAAAAGATTCAGGCAGAATCATAGAATACAATACTGAGTACTGCCTAAAGAAAATTTTATTTGTAGCCAGAACATCGTGATAATACAGCTATATAACAAGTATAGCCAGAACAAACTTCAAGTTTGTGCAGCAAGAACAAACAGTACTAAAATACACCCCAAGCAATCAACAAAGTGTTGTCAGAACAAACATGATAGACAAAAGAAACCTGAAAATCGTAAACACAGCAACAGCGAATGTTACCAGAAAAAAAAACCAGTTGCCTAAGATACATAAAATCTGCAGTGTTGCCCACGACCTAGAAGAAAACAACTTATATTCACACATCACACACCACACACACACCACACACCACACACACACACACACACACACACACACACACACACATCACACACACCACACACACCACACACACACCACACACCACACACACAACACAAACACACACACACACACAACACAAACACACACACACACACACACAAACACGCACACACACACACACACCACACACACACACCACACCACACACACACACACACACACCACACACCACACACCACACACCACACACCCACACACACACACACACACACACACACACACACACACACCACACACCACACACACCACACACCACACACCACACACACACCACACACACCACACACACCACGCACACACACACACCCCACACACCACACACACACACCACACACACACACATACACACACACAATCACACACACACACACACACAATCACACACACACACACACACAATCACACACACCACACACACCACACACACACCAGACACCACACACACAACACAAACACACACACACACACACACACCCCACACACACACACACACACACACACACACACACACACACACACACACACACACACACACACACACACACACACACACACCATACCGAGCACTTCTGAGGTGCATAGCACCCAAATAATTGCTGCACCATACGGGCGCCTAGCATACCTAAGACTAGCGATTCGACTTGTAAGTAAGGAGCTCTTCACGACACTGTACACCGTGTATTGCACGCCCATATTAGATTATGCAGCACCGGTATGGAACCAACACTCGATCAAGCACGTCAAAAAATAAGAGAAAGTGCAAAAGTTTGCGACAAGACTAGTCCCGGAGGAGAGTTGAAGGGAACTCAAATTGATGACACTGGAGGACAGGAGGGATAGGGAAAAATAATAACGACCTATAAAATACTGAGAGGAAGTGACAAGGTGGACAGGGCCTGAATGTTTCCGAGATGGGATACAGGAATAGCAGAAACAGATGGAAGTTGAAAACTCAGATGAGTCATAGGGATGTTAAGAAGTATTTCTTCAGCCTTAGAATTGTCAAAACGTGGAACAATCTGGTGAGTGAAGTAGTGGAGGCAGGATCCATATATAGCTTTAAGAAGAAGTACGATAAGGCTCTTGGAGCCGGAAGGGAGTGGACCTGAAGCGACCAGTGAAGAGGCGGGGCCAGGAGATGTGAATCAACCCTTGCAACCACATATAGGCGAGTACATATAGGTGAGCACATACACGAGGCAAAGGAGAGCAGACGTCAGTCACCTCATCCTGTGAAAGAGGACTGTGCCTGTTTTGTGCTGTTGGAAATAGAGATTTTTATGGTGGTGTTGCAATAAATGCGAAGAAATTATTAACGTGTAAAATTGTTTAGGAGGTAACATTACGGTATTTAATATATAAAGGAGAAACAGGGTAACACAAAAGCACGAGTATATGATGGAAGGATAGAATAATTGTAATTGAACGAAATCGATTAAGACAATGAGGATTAATAGAGAAATTAAATACGATATGACTTTAAAAAATTAAATAGGAGATTGAAAGACATGTTTACAGCAAATGCAGAAAACATTAAGTTAGCATGTTGAAATAATGAAGAAGAGAGATGACAGCTCAGGAATTGGCTAAAAGTCATGATCGTGTACAAAACAGAAAAGGAAGTTTAAAACTTAGTAGAGCACAGCACTAAATTAGGAGAGAGTTAAGTAGGAATAAATAAGCAAAAGATATTAGAAAATCAGGTGCAACTAGCACAAATTATTTTTGAAAATAGCAAAAACGCCGAGAGGGAGAGGAAAGATCTGAAAGAATATGCATCTGAAACTGAAGGTAATTTTGCAAAATTCTGTAGAGAAAATTAAAAGGAGATTGCAAATAACTTTTAGGTTATTGAAGGATGTTGTTGGTAAATATAAAAGTCATTATTTGCGGCTGTGACAAAAAAGAAAAATCAGGTATAGAAAGAGTCAGACAGGAAGAACAGCATATAAATAACGTGACAAAATACATTTCGACTGCAGCTTCCAAGAAGAGTGGCACAGAGGCACCCACACCACTGTATGTCCTCGGACCAATGGTAACACACCTAGCTTGGCTGGGTGCTTGATTCTTGTAGGATTTGGTGGTCCTGTGGGTTAGAGCGTCATGTGATTTTTGTTCGCCATGAGACGGGCCAAAACATCATGGGTTCGAGTCCTTGGCTAGTCGCAGTGTTGTTCTTGATCAATACCACTCGTTCGTGGTTACAATAATATATATATATATATATATATATATATATATATATATATATATATATATATATATATATATACAATACGTGTGTAGATATATATAGATATATATTTATATATTCACCTAGTATGCTTTCCACTCCTCCCTAAGGTCCTCCTGAGCTGGAACTATCAGTATCTGGTTGCACACAAGACCCTCCCTGCAGATATTAGAGCTTGTGTTGAGGCAGATGGTAAATGGTTGCTGCTCAGAGCAGGGTAAGGAGCCTTGGGGCCCGGCTTCCACCTCTCCCCACTCATCTCTCCCCAATTACCCCTCCCCACTCACCCCACCCCGCACTGTTAGTCATCATTAAAGTCATCCAGTGCACACCCGCCCTTCCCCAAGCAGTTAGTCACCATTAACGACACTCACCCACACTCCCACCCATCCCCATACTGCTGGTTTCAGTAAAGGCCATAACCTCTTATAATAAGTTAAACATGTTTATTGAAGTCTAAGAAACTTTAAAAAAATTCGTCAGCACTTTGCCGAACTATTGATTTCCAGTTTAGAAATTTATATATTTACTTTAGGAATGAGACACTTGTACAACATTTAAAGATTCGCAAATATTGTACAAGTGTCTTATTCTTTAACTTAGTTTTCCACACCCTTTACATCTTACTTTCTTTAAGCGTTGGTTAGTGTAAATTTATCCAGATTAACAAATTTCAAAAGAAGTTAAAAGCTAAATGCACAAGTGCCTGACCAGGAATATAGTCTCTGAGTAACAGTGGTGGGACTAATATGAAGAGTTGTATAATCCATACGTAAACTAAATTTTTTAGTCAAGCTGTGACTGTGTCTTTTTCGGTGATACTTTATTTGTTTGTAAAAATAAGGTCTTAAAATTATGAGTTGCCCATCCATACCAACACTCACACCCACACTCTTACTTATCCTTATATTCACACATCCTCACCCACACTCACACCCACTCTCACACCTGCACTCACAGATATACCCATACCCATTATGACCATAGGTGTAGTCTTGTGGTGTGGAGAAAATTCTCCAGTAAAGGGGGTATCTCTCAGCCCTCTTAGGGACTTAGCACTCCCTCCCTCTTCCTCGCAAACTGATAAAACACACATGTTTGTACTGTAGCATCACAAGAAACACTTTCTAGTTCTTGTTGCAACTACACAGTGAGAGTTAAACTAGATTAATTACTCTTTTTTCCATAGAAAAATTAAGGAAAACCCTGCATCCACTTTATCTACAAGTTCGGACTATTAAGAATTCTAGTCTATAGCTAGATAACAAGAAACCTACCTTCTTGTACTGAATACTGTTGCGAAGTGTAGCAAGGAAAAGATATAAAGCTGAGTTCAGCATATCCTTCATGGAGATATGCTGAACTCAGGAGTAAGGGGGCAGAGGGCTAATATTGTTTCAAGGAATGGACGAGAGACGTGTGTCACGAGAGCATTGCCTCCGTATCTTTAAAAACAAAGGGGCAGTAGTGACCAGTGCATTCTTGACTCTTATTCGTTCTGACAATCTGGGAAACTAGGAACGTTAGACTAGTTCCCTTATATGAATCTGGAAATTCGCAGTAGAACTAATCACATGGTGTTGTGTAGCCATGTTCTTCCTGAGCTGGATAATTCCACAAAACTATAAACAAGTGATGGTACTGAATGACGTGTGTAACTGTTATTGCAAGTGTTTGCAGCTAACATTTCTGACGTGTTGTGACGGACACAACTGCAACATTCTCCGCATGACACCTCTGCATTCAAGTGTTACTAACAAAGGAAAAAAGATATCACCCTATCGCGTGGCGTATGACCAAGTGACTCCCTATCAAATAGTGAGGACATAACTACGCATCTTCAGCAGCTTAATCAAGACATCAATACTGGGGTCATACTTTCCATACCACAAACTAAGGGAAATTGGATCAGTTACAATACCCAAGTAAGTCCAGCCATACCCATATCTAGTTACTTTAGATACAGCTACTAGGTAGGGATGTGATTTGACTGGAATTACCAATAGACCCTGTCGTATGTGGGAGATTTCACTCAAATCAAGTGAGTACTACTAAGTGTTTCAGATAAGGAATGAAATGCCGACATATATGTTCCTTTGGGACAAACTGGTATTTAACACTCGTCATTCTACAACTCAGAGATGAGGCTGCCACAACTCAAGTGAAGGAGACTTCTTGACTGTAGCTGCAAGAAGTCTGAGTCCTCACTGAAGCTAAGTATATTTCAGTTTGTGTCGGAAAGTAGGCTTGGCTGGTAAATTTCCCCATATGTGGCCTGTACACCTAGTTGTAGAATAACCAAGATAGAAACTAGGAACCAGCAAAGGACAACAGTGCGGAAATACTTATATATATTACCTTCACCAAACAGCAAGCAGGTATATGTGCACTATTTAGAGGATATGTACAGAAAGGAAATTTGTAAAGAAGAGACACAGTGAGAACCATCTTCGACCAAACTCAGAGGCAAGTCTGCCAAGGTTGCTTCATGAGTGTCAAACACCACTTCACAACTTTGGCGACCTTCCTTGTGATTGGCTGGGTTGAGCCAAGGTGCTAGCATAAAAAGGGGGCCCCACTCGTTATACTCTTAGCATCTGGTTCGCTGGCGGTGAGGGCATGCTTATATGGGTGTGTGACATACACCAGATAAAATGTAATGTACTCTTAGCATGTCACACTCAAACTAGCAGCCATACCTATATCAAAATTTACGCTCTCACATCCATATCCACCCCTAAACCCACACCCACATCACATCCACACTGACACCTACACCCACATTCACGCCTGCGCCCACACTCACACCACACACTCACATCCAGGTTTACACCCCTCTCTCACACTGACACCCACATCCACACTCACGGGTACACACTAGTCTACCAACAAGGACAGTCGCATCATCTATTAGAGTTTGCATTTTGCCCAACTTCACATCCTGGACATCTCTGAAGTGGCAGCCCTCTCCCTATGGAGGGGGACATCAGTGCCCACCATCCACTACTTCTGTCTCCTCCATAAGCGAGACTGGGAGCCACATGATGATGGTACTGGAGGACACACCCCGAGATTGCTCTTCTCAACAACGGGGAGCCAACACACCACTATGGCAACCGGCTCAATATCACCCTCCTCTACAGGATGCTGCTACCCAGCGCAAGATGGAAAATCCACCTGCAAGGAGGATTTCCCATCAGAGTTCCCCAACAGGGTCCACCTGACAAAGTGGTTCGTCTGGTGTGCCTTTTTCATTCATGTATCCAGCCTCTCAGAGATCTGGACCAAGATGGGCATGGCAACTGAAGTGCAGAGGCGTGATGGGTGCACCATGACCCCGCAGGGGAGGCAGAGATATTGGTGGAGCTCTTTACCTCCAGGGCAGCAATGGCCCACCTCACTCAAGACATCCGGTACCTCCAGGCCGCCCTTCTCCTTAGACAGATTGCAAGGATGCTGGAGGCATGCCAGGATGGAGACAACACCAATATGGACTTCGTCGACCGGGAGCTCCAGGCGGCTTTCAAGTCCTTACGGGACACGGCTCCCGGGCAGGACAGCATCACCTACAGTATGGTCACTCTGTCAGGCCAACCGGGACACGATGCCATCTTAGGGGCCATCAACAGACCCTGGAGGACTGGCTGACTCCCCACAGTATGGAAGGAAGCCAACGTCTTGCCACTTCCCAAGCCTAGGGAGCCACACAGTGTGGGGACCAGCTGTCTCCATGGTGGCCAAGAGGATGGTGCTGGAGTGGCTGAGATGGAAGCTCGGCCCAGCACACCAACATGTCTATGGCTTCACCAGGGGGGGTGGCCATCTTGGAGAGCATCACCACTCTCATGGCCAGCATTGGGTCGGAAACCAGGCCAAAGATTGTCATCTTTCTGGACCTGGAGAAGACCTTCCAGCTGGCCAGCACACTGGCCATCCTTGACCAGCTAGCTTGCAGGGGAGTTAAGGGCAGGCTGCTTATGTGGGTGCACTCCTACCTTCAGGACAGGCGTGCATGTGTGTGTTTCCAAGGGTGTGCACGCCTCCACCGTCAGGGCCTTGGAAAAATGGCACCCTGCTGGGCAGAGTTCTCAGTCCAATGCTCTTCAACATGCTGATGCACAAGTTGGTACAGCTGACGGTCTCTGCTGACATCAGACTGCTCACCTATGCTGATGACCTGGCACTCGTCATCCCTGGGAGACACCACCTGCTGCTGCAGGCCCAACGGGACTTGAACCTACTGGTGACCACCTGCAGCCATCTTGGCCTCAAGATATCTGCAGACAAGTCCAAAACCATGGTCCTGCATGCCAGGGTGCCTACCAACAGCCGCCTCACTTTCAAGAAGCAAGTGGAATATGTCAGAGCAAACCATGCAGAGGGTCATGGCTTCGCAGGTCATGGCCATCCCTAGGACAGGGGCCAGCCTAGACGTCGTCCGAATGGTTTTATGTGCAAGTTGGTATGCTCTCTCATGGACTATGGATCAATTGCACTAGTCCACGCCCACCCCTCGAACGTTTGGCAGCTCAACGTTGTGCAGAACGCTACTACTGGGGTCATGCTGGAGGCTCTGAGATGGACAAATTTGGTTTCGCTGAGCTTCGAGGCCCAGATGCAGCACCTCAATGGCAGGATCGCCCTCGTTGCCGCTAAGAGAGTAGTGAAGTACATCTGCTACCTGTTGACCAGAAGCTGTTACGTGACCTCTGGGTCCGACAACGCCGCTACCCCTCAGTGTGCCCCAGCCAACTACGGTTGTGGTCGATCACGGATGTGGCACAGAGCTCCTGCCTATGCCGCTCCTTGAGGCAAAAGATTGGACTGGCCAGTAGCGACGACGCAGCCACCTTGGATGCAGGAGCTGGTGGTAGTCTACGGCAAATCTCCCAGGTAGCAAGCGCCATTGTCTGCAGCACATCCTGCAGTGATGTGTGGCAACACACTAAGCATCGCGAGAGGAGAGCCCCCCAGGTGCGTGATGTACTACACCGGCGTAGTACACCTACGGCTCCAGAGATCTGGAGGCCGGCCGCACGGGTGATGGGGTATTCCACAATGCCGTGAGAGCCAGCGGGCATCTCCCAGACCACTGTACCATCCTCCTGGTAGAACTCCACGCCATCCAGAGGGACCTGCAACACGCACTCACAGAATACCTGCACCCACCAGTCATCCACGTCGACTCCAGGTTGGCCATACAGGCAATCATGCACACGGAGCCCGAGAGGGAGGGACAACATCCAGCTGATCACAGCCATCAGAAGTGACCTGCAGACGCTCATGGACCAGGGCTAAAGAGCAACACTCACTTGGATCCCGAGCCACATCAGCCTCCCTGTGAATGATGCAGCAGATGGGGCAGTCAAGTCAGCCACGCTGGAGGCACAGCCGGGGATCTCCCAATGCATCAGTCACAGGCAGACGAACCTACAGGCCACCAGGGTGGCCAATCACCCATTGCTGGACCCGGGTGCATTGGTACAACAGGGCGACACATGGAGAGCCTCCGCCGAGTATGTGGAAGCTGGACAGGTGGCTGTGAGTGAATGTCCACAGCCTGTGCCTCAGGTACCCCACCACCAAACCCACTACTCCCCTCTCCTTGCTTCACATCCTTATGCTTCCTTCATTCCTCTGTCATCCCATCCTTTTACTGCTCTCCACTTAAAAAAGAAACCTCCAATGGGCCCTGTGATTGTTCTTATCCTTCCAGGACAGCAGATACCTACCTGAAGCACTAGTGACTCAGATTCACCAACGCGGAGATGTACTCCGCCAATGCCACGATGACCTCCTCAAGGCCACAACACCAGCTGGGACAGCAAGTGTCCAAAGACTTAAGAGGACACATGCTTACCAAGATGCGACCACAGCAAGAGAAAGAAGAAAACGACTACCGAAGACCACTACTGACACTCCCCACCCAGGGGATCCACCTCATCAATGAAGAAAATGAACGTCACCCTCCAGCCAGAGGAACCACAGCAAGATGTCCACACAGGACTAAAGAGAGAAGAGGAGCGACACCCCTCACCAGGGTGGCCAACGCCGGGTCACGATGTGGAAAAGACCCGGGTTAGGAGAGAGCCCGCGAACCAAGAAGAATACCCAACTTCATTTTTCAGCCTTGGTTTTTGTAGGATAAATCAACGTTAGTTAACTTACATTGAGATATAACTAGAAGGCAAAAACAAAATTACAAACTGGAACATCTTGCGTGTGGCAGCACGTACCATGTTATTGTCCCTTAATGTGATAGGGGGGTCACGCAAGCTGTGTGAGCGACAGGATGGGCTGGCCAATCAAGTTGTGAGAGTAACAGGATGGCCTGGTCAGTCAAGCTGTGTAACAGGATGACTTGGCCAATCAAGCTGTGTGAGCAACAGGATGAACTAATCAATCAAGCTGTGTGAACAACAGGATGGATTGACCAATCAAGCTATGTGAACAACAGGATGGAGTGACCAATCAAGCTTTGCGAACGAGATGGAGTGACCAATCAAGCTTTGTGAATGAAATGGAGTGACCAATCAAGCTGTGTGAGCAACAAGATGGACTAACCAATCAACTGAAAGTTAGATTTAGCATGAAAAGTCTCCTTAATACAAATCTTGTTATGGTTACTATCATAACCTGCAGCAACCCAGGTGTTTCCTGGCTCGTAAGAAAGATGGAAATGTAAAGATGTTTTAGAAATATTTTCTTAGTACTTCTGCAAAGGATTTGAAAAGTTCCCTCCTCCTCACACCTGCCATGCCAAGAGGTGTGGGTGAGGGTGTCACATCACCCCTCCTACCTTGTCAGGTGGGGGTGTAGGGGTGTCCCACCACCTTCCCAGACTCATCCTCTAGTGAAAGTTAAGACACATGTGCAACATCTGGATATCTTTATTGTAGTAGACGTTTCGCCATCCAGTGGCTTTATCAATACAGATTCTAGGACATAATAGGAAGACAGTAGAACTATATACAAAAGATGAGGTAATCAGTCCCTCGGCCTTGGAGTTAGTGTTCACAGCATCGTGGTGGAGGAGAGTCTGGAGCAAAGGCAAGAAGACTGGCGCTTTTTATAGGCGTCAGTGAATGGGACGGGCAGCAGACGAGGGCAGTCACTGGTAGGCGGGATTCCCCAGTGGAAGTAGGTCCTTCCCAAAGAGATGGGTTAGTTGCAGCAGCCGTGAAGAAGGTCTTGTAGATGTCCTCTGAACCAAGATTCCATGATGTTGCAGTGTCTGACAAGTTGTGCAAGAAAGGTATAAAATACCGACAATATGAAAGTTAAGACACATGTGCAACATCTGGATATCGATATGTCGGTATTTTATACCTTTCTTGCACAACTTGTCAGACACTGCAACATCATGGAATCTTGGTTCAGAGGACATCTACAAGACCTTCTTCACGGCTGCTGCAACTAACCCATCTCTTTGGGAAGGACCTACTTCCACTGGGGAATCCCGCCTACCAGTGACTGCCCTCGTCTGCTGCCCGTCCCATTCACTGACGCCTATAAAAAGCGCCAGTCTTCTTGCCTTTGCTCCAGACTCTCCTCCACCACGATGCTGTGAACACTAACTCCAAGGCCGAGGGACTGATTACCTCATCTTTTGTATATAGTTCTACTGTCTTCCTATTATGTCCTAGAATCTGTATTGATAAAGCCACTGGATGGCGAAACGTCTACTACAATAAAGATATCCAGATGTTGCACATGTGTCTTAACTTTCATATTGTCGGTATTTTATACCTTTCTTGCACAACTTGTCAGACACTGCAACATCATGGAATCTTGGTTCAGAGGACATCTACAAGACCTTCTTCACGGCTGCTGCAACTAACCCATCTCTTTGGGAAGGACCTACTTCCACTGGGGAATCCCGCCTACCAGTGACTGCCCTCGTCTGCTGCCCGTCCCATTCACTGACGCCTATAAAAAGCGCCAGTCTTCTTGCCTTTGCTCCAGACTCTCCTCCACCACGATGCTGTGAACACTAACTCCAAGGCCGAGGGACTGATTACCTCATCTTTTGTATATAGTTCTACTGTCTTCCTATTATGTCCTAGAATCTGTATTGATAAAGCCACTGGATGGCGAAACGTCTACTACAATAAAGATATCCAGATGTTGCACATGTGTCTTAACTTTCATATTGTCGGTATTTTATACCTTTCTTGCACAACTTGTCAGACACTGCAACATCATGGAATCTTGGTTCAGAGGACATCTACAAGACCTTCTTCACGGCTGCTGCAACTAACCCATCTCTTTGGGAAGGACCTACTTCCACTGGGGAATCCCGCCTACCAGTGACTGCCCTCGTCTGCTGCCCGTCCCATTCACTGACGCCTATAAAAAGCGCCAGTCTTCTTGCCTTTGCTCCAGACTCTCCTCCACCACGATGCTGTGAACACTAACTCCAAGGCCGAGGGACTGATTACCTCATCTTTTGTATATAGTTCTACTGTCTTCCTATTATGTCCTAGAATCTGTATTGATAAAGCCACTGGATGGCGAAACGTCTACTACAATAAAGATATCCAGATGTTGCACATGTGTCTTAACTTTCATATTGTCGGTATTTTATACCTTTCTTGCACAACTTGTCAGACACTGCAACATCATGGAATCTTGGTTCAGAGGACATCTACAAGACCTTCTTCACGGCTGCTGCAACTAACCCATCTCTTTGGGAAGGACCTACTTCCACTGGGGAATCCCGCCTACCAGTGACTGCCCTCGTCTGCTGCCCGTCCCATTCACTGACGCCTATAAAAAGCGCCAGTCTTCTTGCCTTTGCTCCAGACTCTCCTCCACCACGATGCTGTGAACACTAACTCCAAGGCCGAGGGACTGATTACCTCATCTTTTGTATATAGTTCTACTGTCTTCCTATTATGTCCTAGAATCTGTATTGATAAAGCCACTGGATGGCGAAACGTCTACTACAATAAAGATATCCAGATGTTGCACATGTGTCTTAACTTTCATATTGTCGGTATTTTATACCTTTCTTGCTCATCCTCTAGTCCCCTGGTTTTCCGTCCTGCTCTCTGGCAACCCATTTTTTTATGTGTGTGTGTGTGTGTGTGTGTGTGTGTGTGTGTGTGTGACCTCTCCTGCCTTGTCAGGTTTGTGTGGGGGTGTCACACCACCCCTCCTGCCTTGTCAGGTGGGGTGTGTGGGGGTGTTACACCACCCCTCCTGCCTTGTCAAGAGGAGTGTGAGGGGGTGTTATACCCCCCTCCTGCCTTGTCAGGAGGTGTGTGTGGCGATGTTAAACCTCCCCCCTCCTGCCTTGTCAGGAGGTGTGTGTGGGGGTGTCACACCACCCATCCTGCCTTGCCATGAGGCAGGCATAAGGAGGATTCAGGTCCCCTCATCTACCTTGTGAAAGGAGAGATAGGTAATGATTGGGGGAGGGAACTCACGGTTCTACCGCCAACTTGTCAGGATGGGTGGGGGGAGATGCACCCCAGGACCTGCCCTTCAGGTAGGTATGGGGGGGACTCACGCCCCCACTTCTGTCTTATCAGAAGGCAGTGTATGTATCATAGTTGATAATAGTAAGCACATCTGTCTGGCGCTCAGCAGACGGAGGATCAAGCTTCCACTACGTCTTGTGCTGAATGACCCACACTGGTTCAGTGCTTAACATGAATTAAACATCTTAGGTTATAAGAAATAATATATTTCGATTGGGATGAGTTTTTCTTTTATTAAAACTGACATAACCACTCAAAAAATGTCCCCGAGGGGTGCCACTCTCCAAATTAATTTTTTTGAGAACTCCTCGTATATATCTGCTACACATAGTACAAAAAAATCAACACCAAGAGGCACCGTCCTCCTTAATTATTATTATTATTTCGTTTATAAATAACCGCTAAACCCGTAAGGATGACTCGTCGTTTGATCCCTGCTGAACTGTATTTTTAAACTTTAATTCTGGTGCCACAAATGTGAAGAACAAATCTAGTCTTGCAGTCCATCCGTCTGTGTCTGTCAGTCTCACTAGTTGTCAAAGGCACTTGTCGATAGACATTTGGCCTGTTGTGTGGGGTGGTTGTGTGTACTCACCTAGTTGTAGTTGCAGGGGTCGATTCATAACCCCTGGCCCCGCCTCTTCACTGGCCGCTACTGAGTCACTCTTCCTGCACTGTTAGCTGTATGATACCTCTGCTTAAGGATCCTGCCTCCACTACATCGCTTCCCAAACTATTCCACTTCCTGACTACTCTGTGGCTGAAGAAATACTTCCTAACATCCTGTGATTCATCTGAGCCTTCAACTTCCAACTGTGTCCTCTTGTTGCTGTGTCCAATCTCTGGAACATCCTGTCTTTGTCCACCTTATCAATTCCTCTCAGTATTTTATGTCTTTTTCATGTCCCCTCTATCTCTCCTGTCCTCCAGTGTCGTCAGGTCGATTTCCCTTAACCTTTCCTCGTAGGACATACTTCTTAGGACTGGAACTAGTCTTGTTGCAAACCTTTGCACTTTCTCTAGTTTCTTTACGTGCTTGGCTAGGTGTGGGTTCCAAACTGGTGCCACATATTCCAATATAGGCCTGACGTACACGGTGTACCGGGTCCTGAACGATTTCTTATTAAGATGTCGGAATG
Organism: Cherax quadricarinatus; assembly: GCF_038502225.1. NCBI lineage: Eukaryota > Metazoa > Arthropoda > Malacostraca > Decapoda > Parastacidae > Cherax > Cherax quadricarinatus. The sequence goes on from NC_091367.1 coordinate 15,894,072, forward strand.
CTGTTCTTAAGTTTGCTAGGCACCCATATGCTACAGCAGTTTTTTTGGTTGATATGCGCTTCAGGAGATGTGCCTGGTGTTATACTCACCCCTTCAACTCAGCACTGTTTCCAGTGTGTCTGTCTGTCTGTCTGTCTGTCTCTCTGTCTCTCTCTCTCTAGTACTTGTGTTATATATTGTGTGCTGCACTACCAATGTTCTGACTAAAGGGAACCTAACTGAGAAAATAAGTTTTGAGGAAACAGTGATGAATTGAAGTTTGTGCGGCTTCAAAGACATCCTAATCTTCGAGAGGAACCTGGATTTGAAATTGGAATTATGCTTGTGACCAAAGAAACCATGAACGATCTTGGTTATGACATTCCATTGTTTGACTTCGATACTCCCCAGAGCTGTGCTTATGTGCCACAGTGAGATTACACATCATTTAAGTAATAAGAATACATTCTCTTTGGGGAAGGATGAATCCACGTTTGAATGTCAACATTCATCAGTACCTTAAGCTCTCAAATTTCTGATTGGGATGATCACTCATGGCCCATCAAGTGATAGGTATTTTGAAGAACAGAATCCAATGCTTCCCTGATGATCTTCAACAGTAGTTTGAAGATGGAGAAACGTCCGACTTCAAATGAAGCATCATTACCTGTACAGTTGTCTCTACCTCCACTCACTGATCTGAAGCCAGGTAAGACACATATGCAACAGTTAGGTATCTTTATTTCGAAACGTTTCGCCTACACAGTAGGCTTCTTCAGTCGAGTACAGAAAAGTTGATAGAAGCAGAAGATACTTGAAGACGATGTAATCAGTCCATCACCCTTAAAGTTTTGAGGTGGTCAGTCCCTCAGTCTGGAGAAGAGCATTGTTCCGTTGTCTGAAACAATATGAAGTTGAAGTGACAGGATGGAGCCTTTATATAGTGCCAGGAGGTGAGACGGAGGTTGCTTTGGGAGGGCAGGTCCCTCTCAAACCCAGCCGTTCTCACTAGTAGAGGTCGAAGTTGATGGTCTGTACCAAGATACCCTTGTGTTGCAGTGTCTGACAGAATGAACTGTAAAATGGTATAAAATACCGACAGATTGTTAGGTAAGACACATATGCAACAGTTAGGTATCTTTATTTCGAAACGTTTCGCCTACACAGTAGGCTTCTTCAGTCGAGTACAGAAAAGTTGATAGAAGCAGAAGATACTTGAAGACGATGTAATCAGTCCATCACCCTTAAAGTTTTGAGGTGGTCAGTCCCTCAGTCTGGAGAAGAGCATTGTTCCGTTGTCTGAAACAATATGAAGTTGAAGTGACAGGATGGAGCCTTTATATAGTGCCAGGAGGTGAGACGGAGGTTGCTTTGGGAGGGCAGGTCCCTCTCAAACCCAGCCGTTCTCACTAGTAGAGGTCGAAGTTGATGGTCTGTACCAAGATACCCTTGTGTTGCAGTGTCTGACAGAATGAACAGTAAAATGGTATAAAATACCGACAGATTGTTAGGTAAGACACATATGCAACAGTTAGGTATCTTTATTTCGAAACGTTTCGCCTACACAGTAGGCTTCTTCAGTCGAGTACAGAAAAGTTGATAGAAGCAGAAGATACTTGAAGACGATGTAATCAGTCCATCACCCTTAAAGTTTTGAGGTGGTCAGTCCCTCAGTCTGGAGAAGAGCATTGTTCCGTTGTCTGAAACAATATGAAGTTGAAGTGACAGGATGGAGCCTTTATATAGTGCCAGGAGGTGAGACGGAGGTTGCTTTGGGAGGGCAGGTCCCTCTCAAACCCAGCCGTTCTCACTAGTAGAGGTCGAAGTTGATGGTCTGTACCAAGATACCCTTGTGTTGCAGTGTCTGACAGAATGAACTGTAAAATGGTATAAAATACCGACAGATTGTTAGGTAAGACACATATGCAACAGTTAGGTATCTTTATTTCGAAACGTTTCGCCTACACAGTAGGCTTCTTCAGTCGAGTACAGAAAAGTTGATAGAAGCAGAAGATACTTGAAGACGATGTAATCAGTCCATCACCCTTAAAGTTTTGAGGTGGTCAGTCCCTCAGTCTGGAGAAGAGCATTGTTCCGTTGTCTGAAACAATATGAAGTTGAAGTGACAGGATGGAGCCTTTATATAGTGCCAGGAGGTGAGACGGAGGTTGCTTTGGGAGGGCAGGTCCCTCTCAAACCCAGCCGTTCTCACTAGTAGAGGTCGAAGTTGATGGTCTGTACCAAGATACCCTTGTGTTGCAGTGTCTGACAGAATGAACTGTAAAATGGTATAAAATACCGACAGATTGTTAGGTAAGACACATATGCAACAGTTAGGTATCTTTATTTCGAAACGTTTCGCCTACACAGTAGGCTTCTTCAGTCGAGTACAGAAAAGTTGATAGAAGCAGAAGATACTTGAAGACGATGTAATCAGTCCATCACCCTTAAAGTTTTGAGGTGGTCAGTCCCTCAGTCTGGAGAAGAGCATTGTTCCGTTCGACCTCTACTAGTGAGAACGGCTGGGTTTGAGAGGGACCTGCCCTCCCAAAGCAACCTCCGTCTCACCTCCTGGCACTATATAAAGGCTCCATCCTGTCACTTCAACTTCATATTGTTTCAGACAACGGAACAATGCTCTTCTCCAGACTGAGGGACTGACCACCTCAAAACTTTAAGGGTGATGGACTGATTACATCGTCTTCAAGTATCTTCTGCTTCTATCAACTTTTCTGTACTCGACTGAAGAAGCCTACTGTGTAGGCGAAACGTTTCGAAATAAAGATACCTAACTGTTGCATATGTGTCTTACCTAACAATCTGTCGGTATTTTATACCATTTTACAGTTCGATCTGAAGCCAAGAGGCTGTGGACACATTTGCACAGTTTGATCTCTAGGTCAACTGCAACCGTCTTCAGTCGGCACTGGTCATTTCAGCTGAGGGAATTATCATATCTCCTGGCCTCTGTCGAGGGCTGCTCACAACAAGCAAGTACTTCGATAAGAAAATAAAGGAGGAACACTGCAATGGGCCTGTTGACCCTTACAAGGCAGGTCCTTCACAAATCCAACCCACTAACAGAATAAACGCTACCCAGACAATAAGCTTCGATAATTTTATTCATTCACGTGCAAGTCTCACTCAAATTCAACCCTTATTTTTACAGTGAATACGTTTCGGCAGTGCAGAAAATAATACCAGAGACGGTGGAAGATGTGCAGAAGTGGTCTGAGGTAATCAGTCCCCTTAGCCATAATCCATCATCAGCTACGTGTCAGAATGTTTCAGTCATGCAGTACTTTACATGGAGAAAAGAGAGCAATTCCAGAAGCTGACTGTAATAAAAAACAATCCTTCCTGATGAATACACAACAATTCCTCAACTTTCTGTCAAGAGTGAATGCTCCACCTCAAGGATTTTCAAGTATCATTAACTATGATCAAGATATTCTTGCCTAAAAGATCTCAAAGGAAAAATAATGGATAAAAAGATGCGGCTTCTGTGCTTGAAGAACAAGAGGATGAAACTGAAGATCTTTGCATCATATGGTGTGCTCATCATGGTGCCCAAGCTACAGAAGTTGGCCCTTTTTTTAGTTGTCTCTTTTTTTTTTTTTACACAATCATCTATTGACCCAGTAATGATCCTATATGCTATGTAGTTAGATATCAAGAGCACAACCGACCTTGCCTGTGCCTGTCATCACTGGAGGTACCTGTGATCACTTGCAGGTACCTGCGATAACTTGCAGGTGCCTGTGATCACTTGCAGGTGCCTGTGATCACTTGCAGGTACCTGTGATCACTTGCAGGTGCCTGTGATCACTTGCAGGTCAAGCACTGGGAACCAGTGCTCGACTGTCTCCCTATCAGTGCTTGACTTCCTTATCAGTGCTTGACTGTCTTCTCGATCAGTGCTCGACTGTCTCCCTATCAGTGCTTGACTGTCTCCCTATCAGTGCTTGACTGTCTCCCTATCAGTGCTTGACTGTCTTCCCAGTGCTTGACTAGAACCAGTGCTTGACTAGAAGCAGACACACGAATATTGACATGCAGTAAAGACAGACCCCTCAAGGAAGGTTCCTTGATGTTGGTGAGGGGCTCTTGATTTAGGGAATTAGATCTGTGCTCCAGTTCCCCGAATTAAGCCTGAATGCCTTCCACATCCCCCCCCCAGGCGCTGTATAATCCTCCGAGTTTAGCGCTTCCCCCTTGATTATAATAATAATAATAATAAGTAAAGACAGATCGTTCATATATATTGATGAGAACCTCCGACTCTGATGCTTTCATCGTTGTT